>NW_011494793.1:1640850-1653119 GCF_000754665.1 Bison bison bison | reverse complement strand
TGTCCCACCTTCTGCCTAGATGTGCCTGTGTCTGTCTGGGGCGGGGCATGGGGACGGGGCGGGGCCGGGAGGGAGGGAGGCCACGCCCCACCCCGCCCAATTAGAAGTACGGAGGAGGGGCCTTCCGCCTTCCGAAACCCGGGTCCACCACCTTCACTCTGCTGACATGATTTAGTTAGAATTCACCCTTACTGCCATGCTGAGACGCCACCAGGATATCTGGGTCTCTCCCTGAAGCTTAAAGGATGTTCAAAGTCAATGGAACTTCTCTGACCTCCCTTTTCCACTCTGAACTGTTAGTAACCGTATGAACTACACCCTCACCACCCCGGTCCCCAAAGCTATCGGATCAGGCAGACCGCCCATCACCCCTGCCCACCCGACTCCCACCACACATGCTAACACACAGGAATCCCAGACAGGCACCCAGGTGGGGACAATGTTGTGACTCCTTGGTGTCAGGCAGACTTGGCATCAAATCTCAGCCCAGCCGTTTTCTCTGTGACCTTGGGAAGTCATTTCACCTCCCAAACTCCATTTCCTTGTCTGGGGGGAAAAAAAAGAGGTTAATTGTAGCAGCTCTCTGAGTGTTGTTTTCAGAACCAAGTAGGATGATGTGTTCAAGTGCTCAGTGACTGACTAAGGCAGTGCTCGCTAAGTTAGAGCTAATATTATTGGTGGTGGTGGTTGGGTGTAGACACACAGAAGGGCAGAGATCAGTTAGAACCACTCTGGAGTCCTCTTTTTGGGCAAGACAAGGCTGTTATAAAATTCAAGTTTTGTCGAAAACTTGCTCGGGCTCATCTCACTTCTTGTGGCTGCAGTCTGACTGTAACCACGCGGTGGCAACCTATTCAGCTAGACAGTGCGTCTGTGGGTAGAGAGCTAAGGGGATATACATTTGCTGAGGATTTCCTGTATTCCAGACCTCACGGCTATTGTTTCAGCTCGCCTTCATGACACACGTTTGAGTGAGATAGATATTATTATTTCCATTTTACAGATGAGGGAAGTTGAGGCTCAGAGAGGAAGAGTCATCTGGTCAAAACCACATAGTAAATATATGCCAGGATTCAAATTCAGGTCTGTCTGAACACGGAGCCCATTTACTTTCCTGTTGACTCAAAAACCAACAGCCTCATATATACAGTAAATATAAATGGATTATATTTTGGCAGTGACTTCTCTCTTTCTCTCTGGCTCTGTATTTCTATTTCTCCTTCTCTCTCTCTTTCCTGCCTCTCTGGCTCTCACACCTTTTAAGTCAGTCATTAAGGCACACACATTACTCCCCCCAGCAACTGTCTCCAGCCCACTGTGCAGTGAAGATGCCCTTTACTTCCTATCCCCATGAGTGTGTTTTCTCGCCCTGGGTTCCCACCCCACACAGCTTGCTAGGTTGATCACCCTGTGACATTGTCTCTGCAGGGCACCCTCTTGAGAAAACATGGCAAGGGATTAGAAAAGGTAATGAGGGCCTCGCCTGTGCTGAGGCCCCAAACTCTGCTGTGTGGGTGTGTGTGTATGTGTGTGTGTCCATTTGCATGGGCAGGGAGGTCAGCTGGGGGTTTCATGGGTAGGAGGTGGGTGCCCTAACCGAGTCCCACAAAACCAGGAATCAGAAACAAAGTGGATCCCCAGGGACATAGCTTGGAGCATGTGTGTTTGTGCTCACACAGCCCCTGTCCTCTCACAACAGTGCCCAAAGGGCTAATCCCAGTCCTGGGCTCAGCTGAAATTCTTTGGCCTCTAGAAGGGCCCAGACACTGGACTGCCCTGAACTGAGACATGTTTTGTTCAT
Organism: Bison bison bison; assembly: GCF_000754665.1. Lineage (NCBI taxonomy): Eukaryota > Metazoa > Chordata > Mammalia > Artiodactyla > Bovidae > Bison > Bison bison. The sequence goes on along the minus strand of NW_011494793.1, from coordinate 1,651,318 downwards.
TCTAATGGGTGTTTGTTGTAAGGAGATGGGAGCTGTGGTAATACATGAACGGTTACCCTTGCTGTGTACTCATATAGGAGCTATCGTGCCTCTGTGCACACAAGGTGTGTCTCCACTTCATGAACAGAGGTTGTAGGGCTTCCAACTCACCCATCCAGCCCTTTGGAGGGCATATGTGTTCAGTATGTTCAGGCACTCTATGCATGTATGTGCATCCCTGTCAGGGTGGAGAGTGTGGGTTTATGTGTGTGATTGTGCATATGTGGGCAGGTGTTTAGTAGTACATGTGTGTATTTTAGCTCCTGAGTTCTTTTGCATGTGTGTGTGTCTTTGTATGTCGATCTAGGTGTGTGTGTGCGTAAATGTTCTGCATACCCGTGGATATGCCTGGGTGTGTGTCTGTGTATTGTGTGAACTTGTGATACTTGTGTTAGTATGTTTCTTTAGAGTCAGGCCTGCTGGGGTGAGGTCTTGGGAGTTGTGGAAGGAGAGACTGCAAGCTCTGTCTCTCTCTTCCCCCCCTCCCCAAGGCACCCAGTCTTGGGGCAGGCTGACTGTGGGATTGGATACCTGTCCCAGGTGATGGGCTGACTCTAGTCTCCTGGCAGTTCAGAGTCTGACCCCGAATCCCCACCAGGGGAGGGGAGGTGCCTAGCTGGGGAGGGGGTCCAGCATTGGACCCAGAACCTGGGAGGGAGCTTGTGGGCTGTGTGTTGAGGGGGACAGGAAAGCCCCACTGAATATCTTCTCAGCAGCAACCCAAACTCTGACCCTCACCTGATTCTCTCCACAGGGCAGGGTGAAATTGCCAAGCCACTCAGATGTAAGACCGGCCTCTCACTGTCTGTCTGGCTCCCACCCTCACCCCTTCCCCCGCACCCCACCCACGCCTCTTTCCACTTCTGTGATCCGTGCCGTCTGGGGGTGTACTGTGACCCTGTCTGTCGGTCTCTTCTTCCTCTGTCTGTCTGGCTTGCTCGTGAGGGGTGGCAGGGGCGGGTGGCAAGTGGGGAGGAGGGTGTGGCAGGGGAAACCGAGGCCCAGGCTGGGCTCGGGAGTAACTGTGCCTTGTGACAGCCTCGGGGACCACAGACAAGGACTAAGAAGAGTAGCTACAGCCAGGATGATAATGCTAATACCACTAGTGGCAGGGTGACCGGACCCCACTGGCCAGCTTGGAAAAGCATCAGTGTGATTCCAAATATTCCAGCTGAAAATGGCCCTTCTCCCTGCTTAGCCTTGCCCAGGGCTCCCAGGCCACCCCAGGACCAGTAATTCAGGGCTCGTAACCTCAATGGTACTCAGCCCCACCCCCCACCATCCCCTAAGCTAGTGTAGGTGCCCCTAGCGGCCAGGGGAGGAAACTGAGGCCCAGAGAGGGCTTGAGACATGTCTCAGTTCACTCAGCATCATGATGGGGGCTGAGGGGCACGATATATAGCTTCCAGGCCAGGGCTCCGTCTCCCCTAGTGCTGCCCATGACCTTGATACCGAGTAGTAATAACTGTGAACACTGAGCAAAGACATGTTTAGTCCCAGCTAAGCCACAAATGGAATAGGATTTCCTCCATCGGAGATGGGAAAACTGAGGCTCAGAGAGGTTCAGTGACTTGCCCAGGACCACACAGCAGAGCTGGGATTTGAACCCAGGCCCACCTGGCCCATCGGAGCCATAACCAGGATGTCATCTTACTGATGTCTGTTTTGGGGAGGAATGGGAGATGGGTCCAGAGGTGGGTGTTAAGGGGGAGGATTCTTTCTTTAAAAGTTCAGGTTAACAGTCCCCTACCCACCCCCTCAGATTACTGGGGAAGTTTTCCCACAGAGGGAGTTGGGCCCATGGTGGGTGGTAGGTTTCACCAGAGTCCATCCCGTGGTTTTTTCAAGGCTCCGTGGCCCGGAGCTGGCAAGTCCCACTCATACCCATAAACATCGAGTTGGGCTTCCCCCTCCCACTGCCCTGTTTTCTTCTCTGTGCCATAAACCTGGGGCCATGGTGGAGGTGGGAGGATGGGTAGTGCCCCTCACAGGACTGAGATTCCTGGGGACAAGGTCACCATCTCCTCCTCAGCACTTTCTGGGGGATCCAAACGTCTGTCCCCAGGGTGCAACCAGGGACAAGGTTGTCCAGAGCCTTTGGACAAGAACCATGATGGCGTCCAGGGCTAGGGTGTCAATGGGGGCTTGGGCACTGGGCAGGAGGGCCCCACCCTCACCGGGGTTATGTCGGTTATTACCCACAGGGAACCCAGATGATCTTCAATGCAGCCAAGGAGCTGGGTCAGCTATCTAAACTCAAGGTGAGGCCAGGGGTGGGGGGCTTCCTGGGGAAGAGGTCTGAGAATAGTGGCGTGCTTTGCAGGCTCAAAGGACAGAAACCCTATTCAGACTGGCTTAAGCACAATTTATTTGCTCAGTGTATTGTAAGGTTCAGCTTCAGATACAGCTTGATCAAGAGGAAAAATAATTATTCAGCAAATGTTTATTGAGCACATGTCGAGTGTCAGCCACATGCTAGGCACTGAGAGTACAATGACGAAAAGAAAGACCCTCTTGTCCAACTCCTTGGAGTTTAGCGAAGATGAGACCCATAGATAGGCAGATCTCCAGGGAAGAGTTTGCACTGCTCACGTGGCCCCTCTCTCCATCCATCCAGGACCACATGGTACGAGAAGAAGCCAAGAGCTTGACCCCGAAGCAGTGTGCAGTTGTTGAGCTGGCCCTGGACACTATCAAGGTGAGAGGCCTCCCCTGCCCATCCCAGGGAGGGCAAGCAGAGGATGTGGCTAGTGTGGACATGAATCTAGGCTGCAACCCACCTTAATCCATTCCATTTATAAACACTCCCTGATCACCCTTCTTTGTCAGTTCAAGGCTGGCTGAGGGCAGACCCCTGTGGACATCCCCAGCTCTGTGGGGTCAGGACAGGGTACTGGAAAGGATGGGAGAGCCCAGGGAGGGCTTTCTGGAAGACAGCACATGGGAGGTGGAGTTTGAGGAATAGAAATTCACAAGGCAAAACAAATAGAGCATTCTTAGGCAGGGAACCAGCCGTTGCGATAACATGGAGCTGTGAAAGGGAGCTGTGGTTTCCATGAAATAAAAAGTGTGAAGACTACTCTTGTAGAAGGAAATGTTTTGTTGAAATGGAGAATTACAGCAAAATATGGTTGGCAACATATTAAGGAGGGGTGGTTAAGGAAAACCCTTTGAAAACTTAATCAAAGAAAGACAGGGAGCCAGCCATGGCAAAATGGAAAATTAGGGGTGGGGACTGGGAGGACTTTCTCACCAGCAAACATAGAAAGTGAAAAGGCCATGAGGCGAGGGAAGACTTTGGGAAAGGTTAGGAGATTGCAGGTTAGAGCTGCAAAGGGCCAGGGAGGGGGTGCAAGACATGGGTGTTATTCTGAGGGTGCTGGTAGCCCACCTGTGGGTTTGGGGCAGGGGTAAGGGTGGGAGTAGCAGGACCTGGGTTTTTTGTTTGCTTGTTTGAATATTTATTTTTATATATTTATTTATTTGGGTGTGTTGGGTCTTACTTGCGGCTCGCAGGGTCTTAGATCTTCAGGGCAGCATGTGGGATCTTTAGTTACAGCAGTGAACTCTTAGTTGCCCCACGTAGGATCTAGTTCCCTGACCAGGGATCAAAACCACACCCCTTGCAATGGGAGCACAAGGTCTTGGCCACTGGACTACCAGGGAAGTCCTGGGCCCTGGGTGTTATGAAGACCCGCCCTGTCACCCCACCCATCACAGTAGAGGGCAGCAGAGTGGGGGAGGGGCATTGGGGCTGCCCAGCCCGAAGGGCAGGTCGAGGGTCCGAGCCTGACCTCTCTCTACCCTGCTCCCCACAGCAATACTTCCATGCAGGTGGCGTGGGCCTCAAGAAAACTTTCCTGGAGAAGAGCCCAGACCTGCAGTCCCTGCGCTATGCCCTGTCCCTCTACACGCAGGCCACCGACCTGCTCATCAAGACATTCGTGCAGACGCAGTCGGCCCAGGGTAAGGAGCCGCTGGTTAGCTCGAACAAAATCCCACATCCCGTAGGGGCAGCCCAGCCCCAAGCCCCGGCGAGGCGGTAGCCTTGGACTCACCTCTGTGACGTCACGAGTCCGGGAAGAATTGACAGCTCCGGGGCGCACGTGAGCTCCATGATGTCACCGGGCCAATGAATGATCTACAGCTTGTATGAGCGAGACCTCTGACGTCAGTGGGCCAGGAGGGAATACATCTCCTGGGAAAACCCATGACGTCAGGGGGTCAGGATGTAATTGAAATCTGTAGAGCGGGACCTCTGTCCGCAGGGACCAGGAGTGATTGACAGCTGTTAGGGGCGGGACCTCGACTCCTTGGTTCCAGAGAGTGGTTGATAGCTTTAGGGGAGGGACTTTGTGACGGCGGAGACAGTGATTGACATCCATGGCAGGGGCGGGATCTCTGACGTCACGAGACCAATGAATGATTGGCAATTTCGGGGGAGGGACCTCTGGAAGAATGGTTGAAAGTACCCTGGGAGGGACCTCTGTACTGTCGGGGGCTAAGGAGTGACAGCACCAGAGACGGGAGGGACGCCGACCTGGAGGGGGCGGACGGAGAGGGAGTTCTTATTTCTCAAATTCTCTCTTTCTCTTTCTTCTCTTGCCTCTGTCTCCTGTCCATCTCTGAGTTCGCACACAGCAGCTGGGGCTGGGGGGCAGGACTCTAGGGTCCTAGTTCCCCTCCCTGGGGACCCTCCTTTTCAAAATTGGCCCTAAGAGTGCAGACACGGGCGAGAAGGTTGGCCGCTAACCCAGGCTTAGTACCGGCAGTGGAAGAGGAGGCTGGGGTGAGGGGAGCTAAACCCTGCGGCCACCAGCTGCCCCCTTCCCCCCGCCCCCGAGTCAGCCCAGGGCTTAGGGCCCTCCCCGGGCGTCGGGCCTCTGCGCTCAGCTTCGTGCCCAGCCCACGCTGCTGCTTTTAGTGTTCCTGGTGTCCCCCCGGAGCGGGAGGCTGTCTGTCTGTCCGTCTGCAGCTGACGTTTCTCTCTCTCTTGTTTCTCCTCCCTCTCACTCGCCGCCCCCTCTCCGCGCCTACCCTGCTCCCCGCCACGCACACTCGCCCTCCATCCTTGCCTCTCTCTCGCTCGCTCGTCTTTCCCCTCCCTCCTCCCTCCCCTCCTTTCTCCACCTCCCCACTCCCGTGATTAGTCCATGGTGGAAAAGGGACTAGGTTTACCCTTAGTGAAGACATTTATCCTGAGAAGGGTACGTGCTTACGCCGCCCGCCCGCCCGCGCCCGGTGCCCGGTGCCTGCACCCCTCCTGGCCCGGCTAGTAAAAGGCCCGTCCTTCCGCCTCCCAGGCCTGCGGGGCCCCTCCCAGGCCCGACTGGCTTCAGGGGTGCCTAGGCGGACCAGGGGGAAGGACGGCTTGCTGGTTCCACGTGGGGAAGGAGTAGCGATTCGAGTCGGAATCTGTTTCTCCCTAGGTGCTGCTCTTAACCCAGATCCCGGGTCCCCCAGACAGGCGCTTGCCCATCTCAGATTCCAGCTGTGCCACTCCGTGGGTGGGCGCCTCCCGCAACCGGCTGCCTCCTTGAGCCTCAGTTTTCTCATCTGTAAAATGAGAACAGTCAAGGACCCTAATTCATAAGATTATTTTTAGCACTAGATGAATTAAATTTAGAGCAGTTCTTGACATGTACTAGCTGGCAGCAATTGTTAATTGTATTATTATTGTTATTATTTTTATTGATGTCACTTTTATGAGCAAAGAAAACGAGCATTTTTCAGGCTCTAACTCTGAGCTAGCCTTTGTGCCAAGTATTTCTCGGTATTCTAGAAGACATTCCTTTAGGTTGCCCCTCAGGGTGATCCGTTATTCCATAGATGAGGAAGCTGCCTCAAAGGAGATTAAGCCCCTTGCCCAAGGAACTTTCCCCCTCAAGGGGGCCTGGGATTGGGGGAGTGGGGGTGGGGTTGGGACAAGCACAGAGAGGCCTGGGAAAGACACTTCCCCTTGGAGCCAGCAAACCATGGGATGGGGGCGCCCAGCACTGCCCCCCTCCCCCTTCTTACTAGCTTTGGCCGTGATCTGATCCCTCACCCCACCCACCACTGTCCGACTCCCCCCTGGCACCCCTCAGTCTGGCCCGGATTGAGCTTGCTATGAAGCATCAGCCTGGGGTGGGGGTTGGGGGGGGTGAGGCTGAGCATGTGACTGGTTGGGGGAACTGGGGTGGGAGCCTGAGATGACAAGGAAGGCAGCCTGGGGGGGGGGGCAAAGATGAGGGGGTGCATACTCCAATACTGGGGCAATGGGGGACTTCTGCCCCCTGAGCCTTGGTCACTAACCGCACAGAGCCAGGAAACCTGATCAACCTTGGACTGACCCATTCTCCTACCCCACCCCACCCCAACTTTCCCCCTGTTCCTCCCCCTATGCATGGGGTGCTCCAGGCGTGGTAAGCTTCCTGAGGGGCAGGGGAGGGGTCTGGTGGAGGTGCTGGCGGTCACAGGTCCCCAAGCCTCACAGGATGCCCTTCCCAAGAGTCACGGAAGGTTGGGGACAGAAGCTTCTAAACTGCTCCTTCAATGATCCCCATCAGAATCAATCAATGAGGATGCTTGTCGTGGCTGAAATTGAAAAGTACCTTACCTTGATTCAGGCAGACTAGAGAATTTGTGAGCCTGTAACTGAAAGCCTATGGATTGATTTGCCATCGGTAATAGCTGGATCTAGAGTCTCCAACAATGCCATTGGTCATTGGTCTCTATTGAGACCTCTGTGGGATGAGCTCTCCCCTCACTGGGCCTTGGAGCAGCTTAACCAGAGAGAGACTCTTTGCTAAGAGTTACAGCAGAAGTCCTGGGCCAGTTCCTATTGGCCCAGATTGGGTCACATGACCATCCCTGAGCCAATCACTGCAGCCATGGTCGGAGAATGCTCTGATTGGGCAGCTGTGGTTCATTTAGCCATACCAGAAGTATGAGATGGAGCCACACGGTTGATGGGGACTGAACCAGGATGGAGGCTGTGGAGATGGGCCAGAGTCTGGATGTATTTTGAAGGCAGACCTGGCAGTATCTTCCACCATATCAGTACTTAGCAAGGAAGTGAAAACAAAAGAGGGGTTGAGGACTGAGGTACAGGGTGCCCCAACAGTTTGAAGATCAACAGAGGAGTAGGAAATGGAAAAAGAGGGTGAGAAGGAGAGACTAACTGTAAGATGAGAACTTGGAGAGTGTAGCCTTGTTGCAGCCAAGAGGAGAAACTGAGGCACAGAAAGCCAAAGTGTCAGATGCTGCCAAGATGGTGTGAAAGATGAAGACTGAGTCTGATGACAGGGAATGAAGAAGAGGACATTAGGCTCAGAGAAGTTAAGAGATGTGCCTGAGATCACAAAACAAAGTAGTGAAAGGCTGAGGATTCCCGGCCTCCTTATGAGCACCCATCTTCCCAGCCTGCCCTCAGTGCCAACCTGTCATGGCTGATGACCTGATGCCGCCAGCATATGGTGGGTGGGAGGCAGTCCACGTCCTTTCTGGTGGGTGGGAAAGAATGAAGCTCATGCCAAGCATCCTCCCCTGCCCTGCCCAGGCTCGGGTGTGGAAGACCCTGTGGGTGAAGTCTCCGTCCACGTAGAGCTCTTCACTCATCCAGGAACTGGGGAACACAAGGTCACAGTGAAAGGTGAGTAGCCTGAGGTGGGAGGGAGAGTGCCTTAGTCAAGATGCACTAGATTCTAAGACTGAAACCAAACTCAAATAGGCTTAAGGAAGAAAAAAAAAATTTTTTTCATTAAAAAAAAGTCTTCATAAAACTGAAATGTTCAGAAGTATCCACCTTCAGGCACAGCTGGATCAAGAGGTACAAAGAGTGTTACAGGACTCATTCCACTTTCTCTCCCAGCTCTGCTTTCCTCTTGTGGGCTTTAATTTTCTAGTTAGAACACAGACTGGTCTGTTTTATCCAAGACCTAAAATAACAATGACTTAAACAAGATATTATAAGATGGAATGAATCTTCCTGTGGGGTAACTCCAAGAACAATCAACCCAGAACTCATGTGGGGGCTGTGTTGGGGATCCAGGCTCCAAACATCTTTTGCTGTATTTTTATCTCTAATGTGTTTTCTTCCTCTATAGGGTCCCAAAGAACTCAGCCCCCATCAGCTTCCCAGTCTGCAGCTAGGGGAAAGAGAAAATGTAGGGCATTCCCCCTGCCTTTGGGGCATTCCCCTGCTGAAAGTTGTTTGTGTCACTTCCTCTTACATCTCATTGGCTGGAAGTTAGTCACGTGGTCATATTTAGCTACAGAAGCATGCTGGGAAATGTAATCTTTCAGCCAGGTTTCAAAAACCACAGCTATGTAGTGCGGAACCCTAAGCAGTCTTACCTTTTAATTCCCCCAACAGTGGTGGCTGCCAATGATCTCAAGTGGCAGACTTCTGGCATTTTCCGGCCATTCATCGAGGTCAACATCATTGGGCCCCAGCTTAGTGACAAGAAACGCAAGTTTGCGACCAAATCCAAGAACAACAGCTGGGCGCCCAAGTACAATGAGAGCTTTCAGTTGTAAGTCTGGGATGCTTTGGGGAGCATGGCTAGGGGACATGATCCTATATGGACCTCAGGGCCCAGTAGGCGGGAGGGATGTCTGGTGGACCAGTGGTTTCTGGGGACAGGAACAGGAGGGATCACATTGTAAGTGGGGATGCTGGGAAGGGAGACACCTTAGTGCAGGAGTGATACCAGGATGGAGTTGACCACCTTGGGGGACACACAGGTCAGGGTCGGGGACAGTGAGTATGATATAATAGCATAATGAAGGCTCATGAAGGGGAGAAGATGTCTGGCCAGAAGGAACATGTTGACCTGGGGCATTCTGGGGCTAAAAATTCTGGTCTGAGAGGTGTGAGTGGTCATGATGAGGCAAGAAACTTGGGGCTGAGGGGCATAGGGGTGGACCTCCTGGAGTCAGCAATGAGCTTTGTTGGTGCTATTGGGATAGGTCATCTGGAGAAGTCTGCTCTGGGGAACAAGATTGGAATGTGGCTTGGTCCAGGGCATGGGGATATGTGTCATGTGGGTAGGGCTGAGATCACATCTAGATGGGGCTTCGCAACAAGCAAGAGTAATCTTGGTCAGAGGCGTCAGGGACCTAGAGGAGTGGATGATTTATAAGGAACATAAATAAGTCTGATCAAGGTATACCTGGGGTGAGGGTGAGGGTTGGTGGATCTTTGGATCATGTGTGAGCCCCACTGGGGCAGGGTAACACTGGGGAGGTGTTCTTGGGGGACAGAGTGCAGCAGGGGAAGAGGGAATCAGAGCTGAAGGGAGGGGTCCCTGGAGCCTGGCCAATCCTATCAGAGAAGAGCTCCTGGTCAGAGGACTTTGGAGAGGTAGGTCACCTAAAGCAATACCTGGGAACAAGAGCACCGCCTAGTAGGGGCAGATACCTCCTGGGGGTGGGCCCAAGTAGTCGAGGGCTAGGAATGCAGCCTGGGAAGGAGATGCAAGAGATCAGTGTGGGTGTAGCCGGAGAGAAGAGAGTTCTTGACTAGCCAGCATCAGGGCAGGGCCCAGCAGCAGGAACTTTGTAACCTGGAGGAGGGGGAAGAGCGCTAGAGTGGGCAGTCACTCATGGTGAGACATCAGGGCAGGGTTATACGGAGAGGGCACCTTGGGGGTAAGAAGAGTAGGCTAGGGAGCACGGGGGAGGGGCCACGTCAAGGGGAGAACTTGGGTTCAGATGGGAGCCTGGTAAAGGGTCTTCTGGGTGCCACATCTGGGTCAAGGTGGTGCAGGCAGCAGTTCAGCCGGCTGTGGGTGTGGGCGCTGGTATCACGGGGTGGGAGCATGGGGCTCTTGGGGTGAGGATGTGGCTTGGCTGGGGGCTGGGAGTAGTTTCATGGGGGTGTCCTTGAGTGAGGAATGAGAGAAGTAAAGGTAGAGAGAATGGGCAAGGATCATGCTAGGAAGAGGAGTTGTCAGCTGATGTGGCCGTGGCCCAGCATGGGGTTGTGAGGCAAGACACCTGGGGCAGGGGCAGAGCCAGGCTCATTCTCTTGGAAGGCTATGAAAATCAGTTAGTCACTCAGTCGTGTCGGACTCTGCGACCCCATGGACTGCAGCACGCCAGGTTTCCCTGTCCATCACCAACTCCCGGACCTTACTCAAACTCATGTCCATCGAGTTGATGATGCCATCCAACCATCTCATCTTCTGTTGTCCCCTTCTCCTGCCTTCAATCTTTCCCAGTATCAGGGTCTTTTCCAATGAGTCAGTTCTTCGCACCAGGTTATGAAAATAGGATCACTTAATGTGGGCGTGGCCCAGCCTCGGAATGCCCAAGTGTGGGCGTGACCCGGTGAGGGAGGAGGAGTCACCGGTGGGGTTGGTTGGCCAGGGGGGCGAGGCCTGTCCTCACGCTGCGCCCTCCCGCAGCACGCTGAGCGCTGACACAGGCCCTGAGTGCTACGAGC
>NW_011494793.1:1624970-1640466 GCF_000754665.1 Bison bison bison | reverse complement strand
CTGCGCAGAGCGCGCAGGGCGGGGCGGTGCCTGTGCGCTTGGACCTCCCTGAGGGCGAGTCTCCGGGCTCTGAACGGAAGGCATCCTGCCTCTGCGCCTTTGATTTAGTTTCCCATTCTGGGGAAAGGTGAATGGCAGCGCCCTACCCCCTCAGGAGGCCTTGCGCCAGGGCAAGAGGAAGGAAGAAGCCACATCCCCCCTACTTGAGGCTACTCCCCCAGCGTTTAGGGGCTTTTCGAGCTGGAATGGGAGGAAAACCAGCCCCTGGAGAGGAGGCCAGGTCCCAGAGCTGTGTTACCGGGACGCCCTGCCTCCTGCCCCCTGGAAAAGCCATAAGATGGGTCCCAACCTTTGGGGCCCGAGACCAATTTGCCAAGTATGGAACTCTCAGCTCCCTTGAGGGGAGAGCCTTGGGCAAGGGGCAGGGTTTCCTGGCGCGCCCCCTGGGGTGGTGTGGGGACTAGAGGGTGGTGGTTAGAGAGCCCCCCCACCAAGGTGGACCAGAGTCCCTTTTGATGTTTGTGCAAAAAATAAGGAAGCGGGGGAGGATGGGATTTCAAAAGCACATGCGCTCTTGGGCGCCCAAACCCGGCCAAGGGGTCTGCTCTGGGACATCCACGCTGCCCCAGCTTCCCTACGGGGTTTTGCCTCCCCCGTTCCCCACCACATATCATAGAGTTCAACCCACTCGTTTGACAGATGGCAAAACCGAGGCCCAGAGAGCTGCTTAAGACAATGCCGAGGGTTCCAGTACCACATCCCCTCCCCATTCCCTTTGGCCTGTGTGCCCCTTTGAAGGGTGAGCTGACATCGGATAACCCGATACAGCTCCCCATTGCTGCTAACCCCCCTCAGGGGACTGCCCCCAATCCTTAAAGAGGTGGGGGTTCAGGGCAAAGTCCCCCAGTGCCCCCTTCCACCTCTGGCTGCCACGCAGAACCCCTGCCTTCACTGCTTTCCATTGGGACACCAGGGTTAGATACCTGAGAACTCTTGATCTCCCACCAAAATAGAGTGAAGATTTGGGATTCCCTGGACCCAGTTCCCTGCCCCAACCACTTCCTCCCCTAGAATGCTCCAGTCAGGAAAGAACGGAAAGAGACCAGAAACTTGAGAGGGGTGTGTGTGTGTGTGTAAGTGAATATACAAATTTGCTGGGGAGCTTACTCCCCCCAAATTTCATTCATTCATTTAAACACACAGGCCACAGGATACCCCAGGTGGAGCCTCTACCTGCCTGAAACTCTTTCTCCACCAGGGATTTTGGGGCAGTTTGGCCACATTTCTCCATTTTAGCTCACACAGGCATTTGGGGAGACGTTTTGGGAAAGTTTGGCATGGCTTGTCTTTGCTCAGGATCTTTTTCACGTTGGACCAGTATGTGTATGCTGTGGGGTTTTTTCCCACCAGATTGATGAATACAGGATTGTGCTGTACTAGGGAAAAATTTAAAAGGAGGGATGAGAAGAGAGTTAACTAGGCTCCTGGAGTGATGGGGGCTACCTCAGATGGGGAAGGGCTTTCTGCGGAGGTGAAAAGTGTAAAGGAACCACCCATTGGAGAGAAAAGAGCTCCAAGCAGAGGCAACTTCGGATGCAAAGGCTTGGAAGTGGGCTGACTTGAAGCATAGCCAGGTCAGGTGGCTGGAGCTGAGTCAACCAATGGGGTGGTGGGAGATGCTGATGAGGTTGAGGAGGTCTGCCGAGGTCTCAGGCCAGGTGGGATCTGGTATAAAGTCCTGAGGAGTTTTGATTTCACCCTAGAGATTTGGGAGGCCCCAGGAGATTTTAAATCTGGGGAGAGTCTGGATTTCAGGTTTTGACTCTCCCTCTGGCTACCTCATGAAGAATAGACTGATGTGGTGGGGGGGAGGACAAAATGCTTTCAGGACACTGAAATTAATTCTTGGAAAGATTTTGGAGGATATATTAAAAACTATGCCTTGGATGAGCCCCAGGGCCCCTTGGTACAGATGTCCCGATTGTGCACTGCCCAGGGGTTGAGCATCTCTAAGGAGGCCATGTGCAAACTGAGGGTTGTATTGTGAACAAGAGTTTGGATGAAGCCGCTGTTATTTCTAATTTACCTGAAAGTATTTGTGTGTCCCCTAAATTCCCTGGTGGCTCAGACTGTAAAGAATCCACCTGCAATGTGGGAGACCCGGGTTCAATCCCTGGTTTGGGAAAATCCCCTGGAGAAGGGAATGGCTACCCAGTCTAGTATTCTTGCCTGGGAAATCCCATGGACAGAGGAGCCTGATGGGCTACAGTCCATAGGGTCACAAAGAGTCAGACATGACTGAGCGTTTTGAGTGTGTGTAAATTCAGGCAGTTTCAGGTGACTGACGGTTCAGAATTAGAGATTAGGATGAAAGTTCTCATTCAGGATGGTGGGGCGGGAGGGCCCCCCCGCCCCAGGGACAAGGGACAGGCTGGAGGTGTCTTGCAGGGAACTTGGAGTCTCCGTCATGAGGCCCAAGAGGGAAATTTGAACTTCAGACCATCCAAGAGGTGGCAGTGGACTGGATGGCTGACTTGGAGATGCGGAGAGGAGCAACATCCAAAGGGGAGTTAATCTGTGATTTGGAGTAGGCTCTGAAAGACTTCCTGAATGACTGGCAGGAAAGGGCAGGGGGAGCTGAGCTTCTGCCAGAGAAAGCCAAGGTGTTTCCCAAAAGCTTTATTGGGAAGTGCTCTGGTCTAGGGTGTGTGAGTGTGTGTGTGTGTGTGGGGGGGCTTCCCCAGCACGAGGCCAGGCACATGGAGGGAGCCTCAGGGAGTATTTGTCAAATGACAAATGACTCCCAGGCTAAAACTGTTGGGGAAATTTTTTCTCACTTCTTCCCCCCAGAGAACTGGTAGTCATTCCTCAAAACTCATCACAAATATTCCCTTCCGTGGAAAACCTCTGATCCCCCTCAGGACTTCCCCAGCCACTGTCCCTCTGTCCGCCCCTCCCCCAGCCTCTGTCTCTGATGCCATGGAGCTGAGGGTATCTGTGAAAGGCTCTCTTTCCCTGCAAGATGGGGCTCTGAAGCCCCTTGAGAGCCCCAGTTTCAGTGAGCAAAGGCTGGGCCCGGGGGGAGGGGATGTCTAATTGAATTATGTCTCAGGCAGGGAGTTCTGTGTGTCCCCACACATTCACGTGTGTCTGTCCATACCAACCTTCCCCTCCCACACAGATCTAGGCACCCAGGAGGTATTCCCAGCAGACTGGCTGAGCCACAGGGCAAAGAGTAAAGAGAGGACAGAGGGGACTGGAAGTGTTTGAAATCACAACGACAAGGCTCAGAGAGGAGCAGAGGGCCACCCAGCATTGGACGATACCTTTGGGCTTCCACCATTTCACCTGGGGTGCCTGGGGTTCTGAGCGCAGGTGGGGTCCTGGCATTGCATTTGGAACTTGTTCCATGCGGGGAACTTGCCCCAGATTTTCATGGATCAGGAAAAGGATAAAATAGGCTCGTAGTGGGATCAGGGTGGGGTGGGGAGTGACATTGAGGGACACAGCCAATCCCCCCTCAAAAGGGAGGAGACAGTAAGGACCCAAAGAAGAGAAGGGAGGGAAGGAGAGAAAAGAGGGGTGGGCAGACAGAGGAAGAAGTCAAGAGGATCAGATCCTGCCTGGATGGGAACAGCCAGAACTTTGAAATGAAGAGAGAGCAATTCAGAGATGGGGCTGCAGAGACAGGAGAGAAAGGGCAAAAACAGAACTAGAAGGAAGAAGGACCTCCTTGCTCTCTCCAGTCTGTCCTCAAAAGATTTACCTAAAATAAGGAGGTGCCCAGTGGCATCCCCCAATCCTGGTTCTCCGGCACTACATCCTGAAACCTCACCATGCCCCCATCAGAGATGCAAAAAAAAAAAAGACTTAGCCAACTAGAAATCCTTGGGACCTCTCCAGCTGGGACCTCAGAGACCTTTCTGTCCTTCACCCCCAGCAATGTCCATCTTACAGGTGGGAACACTGAGACATGGGGACAGAGGGGAGACAGCCCAGAGTTGCCCCAACTCTGCTGCTCAGGCAGAGAGGGAGGGGAACTCACTGCAGAGCTGCTCTACATCATGACCCCTGCTGTCTCCTGAACATCCTTTCCTAATAATTATCAAGGACCAAAGTCATTTTCGCTGACACGTGTTGCTTTTCTCTTTGCCTTTTTTTTTTTTTTTAAAGAGACAAATCAAGTTGACAGTGTCAAGTAAGACCCCCTCCATCTGCCCCCCACCACCCGCCCAGCCACAGTGACTCTTGTGCAAGGCATAGGTCACTGGCGGACGGTCCCTAGGCATCCCTGGCTACACAGTCAGGGAAACTCAGACCCCACATCCAGCCCCAGCCCCTTGAGTCCCTGAAACCTGGCCACGCAGTCCAGGGAGGTTATTCCTCCACACACCTTCTCTTAGCATGTGATTGCAAATGTGAACTCAAAATGCTGTTTGTCTGTTTTAATTCCATCCCGTCAGTCTGGCATCTGCACAGATGTCCCCATTTCTCTGTAAATATTGGAACAAATGTTTAAAACCAACGAGAAGTGGTCATGAATGCATGGTGTTGAGATGTTTTGCACTATTCTGACTTTTTGGTCTCTGTAAAAATATTTTATTAACAGCAGACATTAAAAGAAGAAAAAGCACACAGCCTCGATGTGTGGTGACCTCCTTGTCTTCCTAAATTGGCCAAAAAACCACAAAGAACCTACTGTGAGCAGCCACTCTTCAATATACTTCCCACCCACGAATGCAAATCATTACAACTACCATGGTCTCATTTTACAGAGAAGAAAGCAGGTCGAGGGAAGGGAGATACTTCGGAAGGGATGGAGCCAGGCTCTGAACCCAAGATATTGGGCAGCTGTCGCTCTTTGCTCAAACAAGACACAAATGCCAGAGACACATTTAAATTCCACCCACTCACCCTTGTTTGGAAGTATTTTTGTTTTGTTTTCTGATGTAGCAGGTGAGAATCTCATGTTATCAACTTGGATGGGCAAAGAATGAAGCTTCATTTTTCTGTATATCTGAGTTTGACTTCTCTGTTGATCCCCCATCCCACCAGGGAGCAAAAATGGAATCTTACTCAACTCAGGGTTTCCTCGATAAAGTCCGGAGATTGCTCTTGAGGTTTCTTCTATAGGTTTCCTCCTAAGACCCGGAGTTGTCTCTACATTTGAGTGGCCAGGGCAGGGGCTGTGGGATCCACCCCTGGAAGCGAGTTTAAGTGCATTTGGCTGCAAGTAACAGTCAGAAAGGCTAAAAGTAAGGGACTTCCCTGGTGATCCAGCAGCTAAGACTCTGTGCTTCCACTGCAGGAGGCATGAGTTTGATCCCTGATTGGGGAACGAGCATCCTGCATGCTGCATGCCAAAAAAAAAAAAAGGGTAAAATATAAAAGAAAAAGTGGCTAAACCACAGGGGTAACCCATAGCTCAGTAACTCTGTCCTCAAGAGAGGCTTGCATGTGGGCAAGATTGGAAGCCGCGTCAATGACATGGTATCTTCACACAGTGGAGGAATATTATACAGCTATGAAATGGATAAGGCACACGTGTCTGCCTGACCTCTGTGCAGGCAGCCCGCAGGTCCTGAGCACCCTGCAAGTTCTTTTTTTAAAAATGAATGCTTTTTAAAAGTTATCTGTTTGGGTAAAAGACTCCTTACTTCTATTTCTGCAGACTCCACCTGGCTTTCAATTATTCTGATACATTGTCTTTTGCGGTTCTTCACTTATAACAGTTTCTTCAGCAACGTCCTTTGCTGGTACTGTTAATACTTGTTGTCCATCTGGCCCTACCACAATGATGGGCTGACCTAGTCCACTTGTTTGAGCGGAGTGCAAATTTCCAAGCTGAATTCCATCTGTTAACTATTGTGATGACCTGAGGGATTTTTGGTCTTTGTTACATCATGCTGGTTCCTTAGTTGTGGCATGCGGAATCTTTAGTTGTGGCACTCAAACTCTTGTGGCATGCGGGATGTAGTTCCCTGACTAGGGATTGAACCCAGGCCCCTGCACTGGGAACTTGGAGTCTTAGCCACTGGACCACCAGGGAAGTCCACCTGCAAGCTTTTGCTGACTGTGCCAGACTGCAGATGCGTACTTCTCCCAAGACCAAGCAGTTTCCATAGCTAAGCACATAGGCTACACAACATGACTTTCTTTTCTTTTTAGCTGGGCCACGAGGCATGCGAAATCTTAGTTCCCAGACTAGGGGTTGAACTCATGCCCCTGCGGTGGAAGCAAGGAGTCTTAACCACTGGATTGCCAGGAACCCTGCCCCCGCGCCCCCTGCCCAGCATGACTTCTGCGTAACTAATTCGTTCCTGACAGAGGGAAGCCGGCTTGTTTACCGCTTTCTACAGAAGGTGCTCAGCCCTTGGCCCCCTGCCTCTCAGCATGTGAGTCCAGTGTGTCACCCATGAGGCTTGGGGGCTGAGGCTCATGCTTGCTGAACTGTGAGAAAGAAACTGTCTTGCTCCGATGCAGTGAGTCCCACAGTTGACTCCACATCAATGGCTGAAGGACAGGCTTATTTCTGCCATTCTCTAGGAAGTGAGCTGCTTCATTCTGACGAATGAAGTGTGATGATGAGTGAAAAAAAAAGTCCTAGAAGGTTTCAAAGAGCATGATACTACATTTATAAAGCTCAAAAGACCTACCAGGTACACCCACAGAGATTTTGTCTAGGGATAATTAAGGGTGAAGGCAATGGCACCCCACTCCAGCACTCTTGCCTGGAAAATCCCAGGGACGGAGGAGCCTGGTGGGCTGCAGTCCATGGGGTCGCTAAGAGTCAGATAAGACTCAGCAACTTCACTTTCACTTTTCACTTTCATGCATTGGACAAGGAAATGGCAACCCACTCTCTCTTGCCTAGAGAATCCCAGGGACGGGGGATCCTGGTGGGCTGCCGTCTATGGGGTCACACAGAGTCAGACATGACTGAAGCGACTTAGCAGCAACAAGGGTGATTAATAAAACAGGATAAGCACAAAACTTCCCCAGTGGCTCAGTGGATAAAGAATCCGTCAGCAAAGCGGGAGACATGGGTTCAATCCATGAGTTGGGAAGATCCCCTAGAGAAGGAAATGGCAACCCACTCCGGTATTCTTGCCTGAAAAATCACATGGACAGAGGAGCCTGGTGGGCTACAATCCAAAGGGTCGCAAAGAGTTGGACACAACTGAGCGACTAAGCACAGCACATACAGCAAGGTTGAAAAATTGAGAATTCTACCCTTATATACATTGGCTGTTATCAAAAAGCAAAACAAAACAGAAAACAAGCATTGGTGAATATGTAGTGAAATTGGAACATCTGTGCACTGTAGGCGGGAATGCAAAATGATATACCTGTTGTGGAAAACAGTACATGGTTCCTCAAAAGATTAAACATGAAATGTAAGTTGGTGCAGCCACTATGGGGAAGAGTATGGAGACTCTTTTAAAAAAAACTAAACACAGAGTTACCATATGATCCTGCAATCCTACTTCTGGGCATATATTTGGAAAAACAAAACTCTAATTCAAGAAGATACCTGCATCCCAATGTTCACAGCAGCACTATTACAATTGCCGAGACACGGAGAAATAGCAACAACCTCAGATATGCAGGTGACACCACCCTAAAGCAGCAAGCGAAGAGGATCCAAGGAGCCTGTTGATGAAGATGAAAGAGGAGAGTGAAAAAGCTGGCTTAAAGCTCAGCATTCAAAAAATGAAGATCATGGCATCCAGACCCATCACTTTATAGAAAATAGATGGGAAAAAAGGTGGAAACGGTCTCAGATTTCATTTTCTTGGGTTTCAAAATCAGTGCAGATGGCGACAGAGTCATGAAATTAAAAGACACTTGTTCCTTGGAAGAAAAGCTATGACAGATCTAGACAGCGCATTAAAAAGCAGAGATCATTTTGCAGACAAAGGTTCATATAGTCAAAGCTATGTTTTTTTCAATAGTCGTGTATGGATGTGAGAGTTAGACCGTAAAGAAGTCTAGGCGCCAAAGAATTGATGCTTTGAACTGTGGTGTTGGAGAAGACTTTTGAGAGTTCCTTGGATTGCAAGGACATCAAACCAGTCAATCCAAAAGGAAATCAACCCTGAATATTCATTGAAAGGACTGGTGCTGAAGCTGAAGCTCCAATAGTTTGGCCACCTGATGTGAAGAAATGAATTTATTTACAAAAGAGAAATAGACTCACATATAGAAAACAAACTTTTGATTGCCAAAGGGGAAAGGAGGGTATAAATTGATAATTTGGGATTAAAAGATACATACTACTATATATAAAAAAGATAAATAACAAGGACCTACTGTATACACAGAGAACTATATTCAATATCTTGTAATAATTGAAAAGAATCTGAAAAAGGAATATATATGTATAAATATACATATAACTGAATCACTTTGCTGTATACTTGAAACATTCTAAATCATCTATACTTAAAAGTCAAAAATAGAATTACCAAATGATCCAGCAATTCCACCTCTTGGCATATGCCCAGAAGAATAGAAATCAGGGTCTCAAAAAGATATTTGTACACCAATGTTCATAGTAGCATTATTCACAATAGCTAAAACATGGAGGAAACTCAAGTGTCCCTCATCAGAAGAATGGATAAGCAAAATGGGATCCATCCAGTCAGTGGAATATTATTCAGCCTTAAAAAAGAAAGCAATTCTGCAGTATGCTACAACTGGATAAACCTTGAGGACATTCTACTGAGTGAAATAAGCCAGTCACAAAATGACAAATACTCTACGATTCTAATTATATGAGGTACTCAAGACTAAGCAAAATCACAGAGACAGAAAATATAGTGGTGGTTTCTAGGGACTGGGGAAGGGGGAATGAAGAGTTAGTGTTTAACAGGTACAGAATATCAGTTTTACAAATGAAATAATTTTGGGGATGAAGGGTGGTGATGGTACGCAACACTGTGAATGTATTAAATACTACTGAACTGTACAGTTAAAAATGGTTAAAATGGTAAAATTTAGGTTATATGTGTTTTAACACAATTTCTAAAAATCAAGGATTAAAAAAGGAAACATAAAAACCAAGGACAGTGGCTGCCTTGAGGAGTGGGGAGGGCAGGGAGGTGGGAGCAGGGAGCAGGGAAAAGTGGGCGAGATATCAATAAAAATCTGGTCCTTTAGTGGGCAACGGCTTTGTAGGGGTTTATTTTATAATGTACAACATATATTTTTGTGGTAGAGGTAGATGGTTACCCCTCCCCCAGCACTTTCTTCCCTCTTTTAGTACAATAATAGAAGCATCATTTGTGGACATGGCTAATTAAAGGCTACATTTACCAGCCTTCCCTGTAGCTTATGGTCATGTGACCATTTCTGGCCAATGAGGTATGAGCAGAAGCCACATGGATGAAACTAGGTCATATCCTTAAAAAGAAGGCTAGACAGGTCCTGTGTTGGCCAGTGTTTGCTGTCTTTTCTCTGTCTTTAATGGCCTTTTTCTCAATCCCAGAATGGCTGTCAGAGCTCCAAAACTCCATTTGTGTATATCTCTTTTTCTAAGGCAGTTAAAATTTTCTGGGACTCTCCTTTTGCACACCATTGGCCAGAAATGGGTCACAAGCCTACACCTAAGCTGACAAGGGAGATGGATCACCAGGGTTGGTGTAGACCAATGAGACCTTTAATACTGGTTCCTACCTCCCACCAGGCTACCCAGCCCATGAAGCAAATGGTGGCTTCCAGGTAAACAGCCCCCAGAATCAGCCACGTTCATTGTCCTTGCTCCACTCTGGGATGGCCTCTGTATTAGTTACCTAACACTATGTAACAACTGCCTTCAAATGCACCAACTTAGAACAACAAATACTGGGACTTCCCTTATGGTACAGTGGCTAAGACTCTGAGTTCCCAATGCAGAGAGCCCAGGTTTGATCCCGGGTCAGGGAACAAGATCCCACGTGCTGCAACTAAGAGTTCATATGCTGTAACTAAAGATACCACAAGTCACAGCTAAAAAAGATGCAGCATGCTGTAGCTAAGGCCTGGCCCAGCAAAATAAGTAAATATAAATACTTTTAGGAAAAAAAGAGCAACCAATATTTATCATCTCACGGTTTCTCTGGGTCAGGGATATGCCTCTTCCTCAAAGTCTCACACAGGCCACAATCAAGATGTTGGCCAGACCTGTGGTTTCATGTGAAAGCTCAACTGTGAGAGGAGCTACTTCCCAATTCACTCATGTGGTTGTTGGCAGGTTGATGGCTCCTCGCTGGCCATTAGCTGGGGGTTCCCCTCAGTTCTATACCAGGGGTTCTGCACAGGACAGCTCACAACATAGCAGCTGGCTTTATCAGAGAGAGACATAGATGTTCCAGTCCTTTGTAACCTAATCTCAGATGTGACATCCCATTACTTTTGTTATAATCTATTAGTTAGGAGGGAGTCATTATGTCCAGCCCACATCAAGGGGAGAAGATGACACAAGGGCTTGAAGACCAGGCAGAGATCATTGGGGGCCATCTTGGGGGTTCCCCAACTATGACCACACTCCCTTTGGTTTTAAATTCCCACCTTAATCCTGAGGCTTACAGGAGTTTAGCCATTTTGGTCTGCCTTTTTTCTGCTGGAAAAAAATGCATTGGAACTGAATGACAATAGAGTATAATCCAACATCAGAAATAAATGGAAGATAACCCTGCCAGAAGTTTACAAGGGCTCCACTGATGATTTTCATAAAAACAGAAATGGGGTTTCTGTGTCAAAAATTAAAAGCAAAGCATTTGAGGGCCCTGGCTTACCCAACATGAAACTACTCTTGTTGAACTTCTAAGTCATGTCCAACTCTTGGTGACCCCATGGACTGAAGCCTGCCAGGCTCCTCTGTCCGTGGGACTTCCCAGACAAGAATACTGGAGTAGGTTGCCATTTCCTTCTTCAGGGGATCTTCCCAACCTAATGATCAAACCTGTGTCTCCTGCTTGGCAGGCAGATTCTTTCCACTGAGCCACTTGGGAAGTCCCTACATGAAATTATATACAAAACCCAACTCTGGGCATATTAAACATTGTGAAAAGCAAAATGATAAAAGATTTTAGGAGTCAGTGTAAGAAAATAGCTTTATGACGTTGGCACCAGGAAAACTTTTTAAAGGAGACACAACAAGCATGAAAAGGAAGATACAGGAAAAGATGATCAACTCAACTTCATTAAAATGAAATATTTCAGTTCATCAAAGACACCGTCAAGAGAATGAAATGACAAGCCAAATATTGGGAGCATATGTGTGCACCACACCTGACCAAAAAAAAGAATAGTATCAGGACTTCTCTCGTGGTCCAGTGGTTAAGCATCCACCTTCCAATGCAGACAACTTGGGTTTCATCCCTGGCTGGGAAGTTAAGCTCCCATACGATGTGGGGCAACCAAGTCTGAGTGCTGCAGCTGGAGAAAGCCAGAGCCCCATAACAAACAGCCCTCA
Organism: Bison bison bison; assembly: GCF_000754665.1. Classification (NCBI taxonomy): domain Eukaryota; kingdom Metazoa; phylum Chordata; class Mammalia; order Artiodactyla; family Bovidae; genus Bison; species Bison bison. Next base: position 1,629,008 of record NW_011494793.1, on the reverse strand, counting down.
TGCTACAACAAAGACCCAGTGTGGCCAGAAAGAGAAAGAAAAGAATAGGATCTGTGAAGAACCCTAAATTAGTAAGGGACAGATCACACCCTATAGAACATGCACTAAAACATGTATAGGAATTTCCTGAATGGAAAACTTGGTGGCTGATAAACATATGGAGAGGCACACACTTCTGGTAATCAGAGAATGAAACTGAGAGCCACAGTGGGCTCTCATATCACATTACATTATATTACCAGGGCTGATACGGCCATGCGGAACCATCTTTTCATCTTGCTTCTTCTCCCTCAGGGTCCAAGATGTCTGCTCCAGCTGGTGGTAAAGGGGGAAGGCCGGAGGAGGTCAAACCTCATCCCTTCAGGCAAGACCAAGCGGCTGTGATCATTGCCTCCATTAGGAGTCCTCCGGCCAGAACCTCCTTATGGCGTGTACCTAGTTGCAAAGGATGCTGGGAAATGCGCTCTTTGCGGCCATTTTCTCAACCATAGTTACAGTTCTACAGGAGAAAAGAATGTTATTGGGGCAAAACCAGAAGTTTCTACAAGCACAGAGAACTATATTCAATATCCTATGATAAACCATAAGAACATCCCTGGTGGCTCAGATGGTAAAGAATCTGCAGCAGTGTGGAGGACCAGGGTTCAGTCCTTGGATATGGGACGTTCCCCTGGAGTAGGAAATAGCAACCTACTCAGTATTCTTGCCTGGAAACCTCATGCCCGGAGAAGCCTGGCAGGCTACAGTCCATGGGGTCACATGGGGTCACATGGACACGACTGAGCAACTAACACACACATAACACGATAAACCATTGTGAACAGAATATTTTTAAAAAAAGAATACATATGTATGTATAATTGAATCACTTTGTTGTACAGCAGAAATTAACACATTGTCAACCAACAATAAAAAATACATATTGAGTAAAAAAAAAAAAAACTAGCAGTTTCTCCCAGGTGACCCAGCTCCCAAATTCATTCACTCAGGAGTCAACAAATTTTTTCTGTAAAGAGTCAAATAGTACATATCTTAGGCCATACAGATTCTGACACCACTCTTCAACTCTGCCACTGTAGCATGAACGTAGCCCCATGTGAATGATGGCGGGGGTTCAGCGGCGATAGAACTTTGCTCGGAAAAGCAAGCTGCTCTAGTTCAGGGGAGCACTGCTCACAGTAGTCAAGGGTTGGAAACAACCCCAGATGTCCATCAACAGATGAGTGGATGAACAATGCAGTCCATCCATACACTGGAGTATTACTTGGCTTTAAAAAGGAAAGAAGCACTGATGCATACTACAATGTGAATGAACCTAAAAAGCATGGTGATGAAAGAAACGAGCCATAAAAGACTGCATAGATATGATTCCATTCATATGAAACGTCCAGAGGAGGAGACAGAAAGCAGATTGCCAGGGGCTGCAGGGAGGGGACATTGGGGAGTGACTGCTCAAGGGTACCCGGTTTCCACTGGGGTGATGGAAATGTTCGCATAACTTGGTGAATGTATCAAATGTCATTAAATTGTACACTTTAATTGGTTAATTTGATATTATGTGAGTTTCACCAAAATGAACAATAATAAATAATTTTTTAAAAAGAAATGGGCTTCCCTGCTGGCTCAGTGGTAACGAATCTGCCTGCCAGTGCAGGAGACACAGGTTGGATCCCTCATCTCGGGAGCTCCCACATGCTGCAGAGTAACTAAGCCCGTGAGCCACAACTACTGAGCCTGTGTGCTGCAACTGCTGAAGCCCTCGGGCCCAGGAGCCTGTGCTCTGCTACAAGAGAGGCCACCACAGTGAGAAGCCCGCGCACCGCAGCTAGAGAGGAGCTCCCGCTCACGGCAACCGGAAAAAAAGCCCTCGAAGCAACGAAGACACAGCACAGCCAAAAATAAAATATGTAATTTTTTAAAAAAGAAATGGGGAGGGAAAAAAGGAAATTTGGGCTTCCCTGGTGGTCCAGTGGTTGAGAAGCCACCTTCCAATGTAGGGGACAGTCATTTGATCCCTGGTTGGGGAGCTAAGATCCCACATGCCATGGGGCAATGAACCCTATGTGCCACAAGTACTGAATCTGCAACAAGGACCCTGCATGCTGCAACTGCTGCTGCTGCTGCTGCTGCTGTGAAGTCGCTTCAGTCGAGTCCGACTCTGTGCGACCCCATAGACGGCAGCCCACCAGGCTCCCCCGTCCCTGGGATTCTCCAGGCAAGAACACTGGAGTGGGTTGCCATTTCCTTCTCCAATGCATGAAAGTGAAAAGTGAAAGTGAAGTCGCTCAGTCGTGTCCGACTCTTAGCGAACCAACGGACTGCAGCCTACCAGGCTCCTCCATCCAACTGGGACCTGATAAATAAATAAATGCTTAAAAAAAATTTTTTTAATGTAGCCATTATAGAGCATTGGATGAGAGTTCCTCAAAAAATTAAACAGAATTACCATATGATCCAACAACACATTTCTGAGTGTATACCCAAAAGAACTGAAAATAAATATGGAACAGATACTTGTACATCTATGTTCACAGCAGCTTTATTCAGAATAGCCAGACGGTGGAAGCAATCCAAGTGTCTGAATAGGTAAACAAAATGTGGTCTGTACATAAATGCAGTGGAACTGAGGCAGGAGAGAGATGAGCTCCAGGCTGAGCAGCTGAAGTCTGTCCCCTGTGGACAGATATTCCAAGATAAAGACAATGTCAGGGACAGAGAGGAGCTGTGTCCTGTCCAGATAAAAGATAAAGAGATCACTTAGGTCTTGTTCTTGAGGTTGAGGAGACCTTTCCAGCTACACACGTACAGAGAGGCTCCTTGGGGGCCAAAAAAAGAGGCCACGCCAGCCCATCATAGGTGGTGTCAACCTTCCCATAGGCCTCTGCGCTGGAGTCCATCTTGGCTAAGAGATGCGCACGCACACAGAGGAGGGCCCTGAGTTATATACTAAATACAGGCTCAGAGCCAGGGAAAGCAGTGATTGGCCAGAGGAAACCGGGAAGAAAGGGCCCCATATAAATGATTTAGACTACCACAAAGGAGAGATTCTCCGAGTCTATTCACACGCGCTCTTATTCTCCTCCTGATACACACTTTACTTGTTTCACCACTTTCTGTCTCTTTAAGAATTTATTTCCACAAAGCAGAAAAGCCAGGGCCTTGTCACTGGCCACTGGCCCTCATAGTCTCGTGGTTAGCAGTCAGTGCTCTCGCTGCTGCAGCCTGGCTTCAGCCTCTGGTGGGTGAGCTGACAGCCTGCTTCAAGCCGCTGCCGGCCAAGGCCACCCAGATCAGAAAATTGCTCAGCCTTAAAAAGGAAGGCAATTTTCAGACTTCCCCAGCAGTCCCGTGGTTAAGACTCCACACTCCAAGTAATGGGGTCCCCGGTTCAATCCCTGGTCAGGGAACTAGATCCCACATGTAGCAACTAATGAGAGAAAGATGAAAAAATAATCCCACATGGCCCAGTGAAAACTGAAGATCCCATGTGCTGCAACTAACACTTTGAACAGCTAAATAAGTCAATAATTTTTTTTTTAAAGGAAGGCAATTCTGGTTCTTGCTACAACATAGATGAACCTGGAGGGTACTATGCTGAGTGAAAGAAGCTACATACAAAATGACAATCACAGCATAATTCCACTTATATGAAGTCACTAGAGTCATCAGATTCATAGAGAGAGAAAACAAGATGGTGGGCGCCAGGGGCTGGGAGGGGGAGAAGGGCGAGTTAGTCTCTACTGTGGACAGAATTTCAGTTTCGGAGGATGAAAATGTTTGGAAATGGTTAGTGGTGATAGTCGCACAACGATGTGAATACGGTGAATGCTGTGAGATTGTACACTTTAATATGACTGATTTTCTGTTACCTGCGTTTCATCTCAATAAAAATTTTATTTTTATTTTTTAATATTTATTTATTTATTTTTGGCTGTGCATGCGTGCTCAGTCATGTCCGATTCTTTGTGACCCCATGGACTGTACCCCACCAGGCTCCTTTGCCCATGGGGATTTTCCAGTCAAGAATACTGGATTGGG
>NW_011494793.1:1618205-1624870 GCF_000754665.1 Bison bison bison | reverse complement strand
GCCCATATCTCATGTCTCCTGCATTGGCAGGCAGATTCTTTACCTCTGGCGCCACTTGCTGTGGCTCAAAGGTTCAGTAGCATCCCCAGGGCATGTGGGATCTTAGTTTCCTGACCAGGGATCAAACCTGAGTCCCCTGTACTGCAAGGCAGATTCTTAACCACTGGACAACCAGGGAAGTCCCAGTTTTTTAAAAAAAAAAAACAACGATGAAACATGGCTGGCCAGATTTGGCCCTCAGGCCATAGTTTGCCAACCCCTGACTTAATCCATTTTTTAAAAAAATATTTATTTTTTATTTATTTGGCTGAGTTGGGTCTTAGCTGAGGCATGTGGGCTCTTTTGTTGTGGCATTCGAACTCTCAGTTGCAGCGTGTGGGATCTAGTTCCCTGACCAGAGATGGGAACACAGGCCCCCTGGATTGGGACCTCAGAGTCTTAGCTACTGGCCCACCAGGATGCTACATGACTTAATCCATTTTTCTTCAACTTCCCTCTGGTTCTCCTCACTTCTCCCAACCTTAGGCTAAACTGTATCACCTCCCTTCCTTATACTCACCCCACCCTCCACTCTCACCTGAACCCTCTGCTCCCCCTTAAACTACATAATCCCACCCTCTCCCCATTTACCCACACCTCTTCGTCATGACACCTGCCAACACAGCAGGCTCTCTCAGAGAAAGTCAGCAAAATGCACACTTAGTTCCTGGAGGGTGTAACATGACTATGTGATTCCGGATCTACGTAGGATTACATTTCATTCTGTAATTTGTTATACTGCATTATAATTATTCAGTTCCTAATCCTGCAATTACATAGCATGGTTTCTATGATTATGCAGTCTGCAATTACACAGTCATTCTTCCCACCATCACAATGGACAGTCACTAAATGAGAGGGAGTGCTGGGTTGGCATCAGCACCCGCCCCCACCCAACTCCTTTCTGGGCAGAGGCTGCAGAGCTGTAGCCACACTGCGAGAAGTCCCTGCATCAGCGTCTGCACTCAGGTCCACAGGCCAGAGGAGCCCTCGGGCGGGGGCGGAGGGTTGGAAGGCAGAAGCAATCGGAGATGTCTTGGTTTTGCTTTCACTTCACACTGCCGGCAGTGGGGCATGGAAACATCTGATATTTTGGAATTCAAATTCCCTTGTTCAGTGACCAATTTGGAAGGCATTGAAAAGCAGCTGTGGGACGTCCCTGCCAGTCCAGGGCTTAAGACTCCGTGGTTCCATAGCAGAGGCACAGGTTTGATCCCTGGTCAGGGAACTAAGGATCTTGTATGCTACATGGCATGGCCAAAACTCAAAACAAAACCAAAAACAACAATAAAAGAAAGGCAGTCCTGATGGAGGCAGATACAAGGTATGTGCCCCAAGTTGGAGGTTTCTAGAATCTCCCAACTGCCCCTTCTGTGAGTGTGGGGAGCCTCAGTTCCCCCTGGTAAGCCAGTTCTGTTGGAATGTTCTAGAAGGATGCGGTTCTCCCAGTTTCAGAGAGCAAAGGAGAGATCCAAGTTAGATAACAAGATGCATACGTATGTGCTCAGTCACCCAGTTTTGTTCAACTGTTTGCGACCCCACGGACTATAGCCCACCAGGCTCCTCTGTTCATGGGATTTCCCAAGCAAGAATACTGGAGCGGGTTGCTAGTCCCTTCTCTAGCAGGATCTTCCCAACCCAGGATCAAACCTGAGTCTCTTGCGTCTCCTGCCTTGGCAGGTGGGTTCTTTACTGCTGTGCCACCTGGAAAGCCCCATAGACAATTGGACTGTTGTTGTTCAGTGGCTAAGTCATGTCTGACTCTTTGCAACCCATGGATGTAGCATGCCAGGCTTCCCTGTCTTTCACTATCTCCCAGAGTTTCTCCAAATTCATAGTCACTAATGCTATCTAACCATCTCATCCTCTGCTGCCCTCTAAATAAAATTCTGGTTCTTAGGCATCACCTCCAAGATTCTGACCCCTTCAGTTTGGAAACAGAGCCTAAGAATCTACATTTGAATCAGAGACATTTCATAGCAAAGGAAATTTTACTCACGCCAGGAAGAAGTCTCTTCTAGAGGCTCATGTCTTCAAGAGGCTGAATGGAATTGGGTGTGACTGTGGACTTTTGGGGCCAAATCATTCTTTGTTATGGACCTTCTCCATGCACTGCACGGTGTTTAATTTCTGTCCACCAGATGCCAATGGCACCCACCCCCAGTCATGACAACCAGAAATGTCTCCAGACATCACCAAATGTCCTGGAGAGACACAATCCAATCCAATAGTGACCCACCAAATTTTAAAATCTTAATTTAACCCCTAAGAGTTAAAAATAAGATATGGAAACATCACTTGCAACAGTAACACATGAGAAATGATTCCAGTGTTTGATGAGAGGGGACTGGACACCCTGGTAGACAAACCATGAATAGTTAGGCTTTAACAAGAGTAAATAAGATAGTCTCTACTGAATCATCAAGCGTTCATTTCTGTTAACCCAGCAATCTCATCTGTATCAACTTACCCAACTGAAATAAAAAATCCAGTAGGAAAGATGTGTTGTACAATGCTGTTCACTGCCGGACTGTGATATTCTTCAGTCAGGATGATTAAGTAAATGGTGGTCCATCCTGATTATGGTATTTTTTATTATATGTAACAATCCAAAAAGAGCTGGTAGGTGCCTGAGCTGATTAGAATGTCCACAATATGCTGTTTTGTTTTTTTTTTTCCAATATGCTGTTAAACTTAAAAAGAACCTTGACAGGAGAGAGAAAAAAAAAAAAAACCTGGGTACAATTTGATCCTGTGTTTCTGAAATAAAAATGTGTTGTGTGGGAGAAAATACAAGCAGGTTGTAACAGAGTTTATGTAATATGAAACTTCTTTTTTCAAAACATGTATATATTTGCACCATGCACATGGTAAGACTGAAAAGGTTTGTCACCAGAAAGTTAAGTTGTTGTCTCTGAGGAGGTGTGATTTAATTTTGCTTTTTTCAGTTTGCTTAGCTGTAAATTCTCATTTCTTCACTAGAATCACACACCATCTGTTATTTTGTAAAAGCCTCTGGTATATGCCTGCAAGCCCTAAGGGCTTAAGAATCTTGAAAACTTTTAAGTATTCGACCCAGAAAATGTACATGTTGTTGAGGGTTGATAAATGCCCCACCTCCCTCATCTGGAGGCCGGGACCACTCTAAGGTCGATGCTATATATTGTTCAGCCTCATCTAAGGTCCCCAGTTACTGGTAGTTAAGTTAATGGCTCACTGTCAGAGTCGGACACAACTGAGCGACTGAACTGAATGGCTCACTGGCGACCCCTGCAGGACTCCTTCCCGCTCTTCTTTACGTCACCCTGGGGGCTACCTGGGGGTCATCTCTTGGATAACTCAGGTCCTCATCTCAGGGTCTCTTTTTTGGAGACTCCAAACTATGACAGCACTCTCCTCACTCTGTCATCTGAGACAGTCCTGCAGCTGCCCCTATAGGCCAGAGTGCGGCTGGCCATCTGTCATCCCTGCGCTATTCTGGGTGTTTCACGGGGCGCCCTGGGATACCGGCTCTCATTCCGCCCTCACCAGCCTCACTGGCTCCCCGCCAGCACCTGGTCTCCTCCCACATCTTGGTCTGAAGCAGGGGGTGGCGAGTGTGGGTGGTGTGTAGGCGATGAGCAGACCATCGGGCCAAGAAGGGAACACAGATGTATGTGAAAACCCAACCAGGAACATTTAATAAAAAAATAAGCAAGTTATCCAGGACCTGACCGGGACAGCAGTTAGTTACCCCTCAGAGGACAAGGCACTGCTGGCCGGTTCTGACATTCGTCTCAGGCTTGAAGGCACGGTGAGTCCTCCAGGCTGTGCTGGGGGACGTCCTGCCCAGGCCATGGAGAGCGCCCCAGTGCAGCGGAGCCCGTCCGAGGCCCCAAACACATGATCCCACCAGAGGCTTGGACAAAAGAATGCCATCAAGCAGGTAGACCACACCTGAGATGCAGGGCAGGGCGGCCAAGCAACCGAGGACAGGGGCGTCCTCACCCCCTCCAGGGGGGCTGGGTCTAGGGGAGCGCTGCAAGAGGACATGGGGTCACGGAAACGCGTGGCTCTCCCTGTTGAGGGAAGAGTCACCCCTGCTCCTGGGCAGTGGCGGGGGGGATGTTATATACACACATTCCAGGTGACGGGGGTGGTGCACCAGAGGAGTCAAACTTAGCCCCACCGGGAGTTCGCGAGGTCAGGCACACAGCAGGCACTCAATAAGTGCTTGCTGCATGAAGAAATGGAAGGACTCATCTATCTCTGTGGGGGTATCAAATGGTGACTGAACAGCTGTCATCCTGCTTTCTGCATCACTACTGCAGGAGATGCTCTCTGGATGTGTGGAGAAGAAACCAATTAGAGTGAAAAGCACCTTGATTATCTTCAGCCCTAGCACCACGCTCAGCTCCCGGCACACAGCAGGCACTCCATAAATGCACCGAGTCAGTAAGAGCTTTTGTGTCACAAGTACCGGGCACAAAGTCGGTGTTCAGTATGTGTTCAAATAAGTGAAAGTCTGCCTCACTTGTCCCAGAGCCTGGGATGGTGCCTTGCATACAGTAGGCACTCAATAAATACTCGCATGAATTGAAACAGTGAATGTGTATCACTAGGGCGTGATTCTTGACGGGGGATCGATAACACTTGATGACTGACTCCATCACTGATGGAGGGAGTAATCAAACCTCATTCACTGCCAGAGCAAGGGAACCTGGCACCCTGTGACCAATCCAAGTGTTGGGTGCACCCAGAGATGAACAGTTCCCACCCAGTCCGCCTGGCATACAGTAGGCACTCCATTAATGCTGCCTGCGTGCACGTGATTGCTGAGCAAGAGCCGGCTGGACGCTGCCCTGTGTGGGGAGCCCTCCGGGGCCTGCCAGGGGCCACAGGGGCCCCGCCGTCCCCAGTGGGTGTGTGGGGGCCAGGCCAGCAACCGCTGCTTTGGCTCCACGGCCACCGCCCCTCAGAGCTCTCAGAGCTCATCCCGGGCGGCACTGTCCAGCGGGGACTGGAGCACGTCGGAGTTCTTGGCCTCGCGGCTCAGGGCCTGCTGTTCCCGCATCTTCTGGGACTTGGCGCGGTCCCAGTCGGTCTTGACGTGCTCGTTGTTCCACACGACTGAGGTCTCTGTGTCGCTCACGTACCCGTCGTCCCCTGTGTAGTGCGTGGGGTAGATGAGCAGGGGCTCCACGGAGAAGGCGCGCAGGTCCCGAGGGGAGAAGTGGGCCTTGTATTCAGACCTGCAGGGGAGGAGCGGGGTGGGGGTGAGGCAGATGGAGACAGAAATGCGTGGCGAAGGGGACTCATGAAGGAAGCGGTAGAGAAGCCCCCTCCTGGGGCCCGCGAGCCTCACGTCCCCTACCCAGGCCAGCTGCACTGCAAGACCCCAGCTCCCCTTGCCCACTGCTGCCCCCTCTCACACTGGGTGCTTGTCGAACATGACTGGCAAGAACTCGTCCACCGGCAGCATTTTGGAGAGCGGCCGGGCAGCCAGCAGCTTGCGGGCGCCTTGCAGGGAGATCACGTAGGCCAGGGTCCAGTACGAGTAGTCGGCCTCCACCAGGTTCCTCACGCGGGGCACAGCCTTCTCAGGGTGCTCCACCTGCATCCGCTTCCGGCCCACGTAGCTGGGGTGCAGAATGGGGGCTCTGTCACCCTCCGCCTGTCTACCTGCCCAAGAGTGCTAACGCAGGGAGCCACTGAGCCACTGTCAGACCCTGGGGTAGGGGGAGCTGGGGAGCACTGAGGAAGCTGGTGTGACTGGACTGGGTGAGAAGAGGCCCACAGAGGTCTAGGGCCCACAAGGAGGAGAGTGGTACTGAGAAGGAAGCTTCTCTGGGTTCAGGGGGCAGTGGGACGGGTGAGCAAGGTGGTGGATTCAGGTGAAGCGGTCAGGGGGAAGGGGACCCATTACTACTCATTTTAATGACACTGGTGAGTCTGAGGCTCAGAACCTGGATCAGGGCTCTGCACAGCAGCGGGGGGAAGCAGGGTGGGATGAACCAACCCACCTACATGAGACTGTTCTGGAAATACGTTGGCCACCCTCCACCTAGTACTGGTCTAAGACCCAGGCTCCCTTGGCCACACCCCACACTCGGCACCAAAGGCTCCGCCCTGCTCCCAAGCCTTGACCACACCCACCCAGGCCACACCCCCAAGTCCTTTAGCCACACCCACAGGGTTCCAGGTTAAATCTTAGCCACACTGGCTAAGTAAGAGGAAGGCCCCAGTCAAGTCTCCAAGCCCTGAGAAACAGCTGGCAGGCTTCCAAGACCCCCGACTTCCAGGTCAAGTATGAGTCCTCCTGCCAAGCTCCCACAAGACCCAACCTATTAACCTGCAAAGGCCCTCAGAGCTAGTCTCCAGGCCACCACGCAGGCCCGACTCACATGAGGTCCCAGTCCAGACCCTCCCGCTCCACATCCTGCATAAGGTTCATCAGTCGCCTCTTGAAGAAGATCTCGAAGCGTAGGTCATCCTCAAACACGAGTGATTTCTGCAGCCCGCGGTCCACAACCTGAGGGAGGAGGCCCACTGAGATCCTGGACAAATCAAGCCCAGGCCTGACCCCAAAGCCAGTTCTGCTTCAGAGGTCTGGGGCACCAGGAAAAAAGCAAAACACACACACACAC
>NW_011494793.1:1599061-1618105 GCF_000754665.1 Bison bison bison | reverse complement strand
ACACACACACACCACCAGAAGTTCAGATCTACCTCTTGGCCAAAACCTTCTCCTTACAACTTGGAAGCAGATTCCACAGCCTCAGCCTGGCTGCCCCTTCCCATCCCAGGGCCTGGGCCTGGGCCTGCCCTGTGCCTTTGATACAGAGCACCCTTCTCCCATGCAGCAGCAGGCAGGATCCCTCTCACCCTGCTGGCCTCAGTTCCAATGTCAACTAAAGAGATCCTTCGTGACCATCACCCAAAGCAGCTAGTTGAGGACGATTCATAACCCTGGACCTCTCCTGTAGGTGCCTCTCACTCATTTCAACGTTAGTCATTTCTCTGTGGTTTAGCATCAGTCTCCCCAGCTCCCAGGGCTGTGAATCCCCTGTGCGGAGCTGGGTGTGTCTTGGAGGCTGTCGTGTCCCCTGGACCAGCACCAGGCTGGGCATGCAGTCAGTACTTGACAAATCTTCCGTGAACTAATGAACTTGATAAGCTTCATGACTGAAGAAGACTCTGTCTTCTTCATCTGGGAAAACGAGGCTGAGATTGGGAAATGCCTTCCTTGCTCACAGAGCTCACCCCGCTCAGAGGCAGGGCTGGACTTGAACCTGGATCCCCTCTGGCTCCATAGCTGCCTGGACACCGCAACCTTTGCCCCGTACCTTCCATGATCAATGTCAGAAAAAGAGAGCAACCTGGGCGAGAATGCACTGCCTCAAATACCAAATCTGACCTCAAGTTGGATGGCTCCAGGTTCGAAGCCCCATCTGGCATCCTCGCCCATCATAACCTTTCCCTCCCAGGGTGTCTGATGAGCCTCTGTGGCTAATGGGATACCAATGTGTGGGGTGTACATTAGTTAACATCACCATGGCTGGTGCTCCAATTAGTAAGCTCTGAGCACGGTGCCCAGACTCTAGATACTTGACAGTGGCTGGGTATGAAGAGGCTTCACTTGGAGGTCCAGGGCCTCAGACCCCACCGTTTCTAGAGTCAGGCTCACCCCTCCTCAGACTCCGGACTCACATCTGCACAGTGGGAGGATGGCAGCTGCCCCACCTGGGGTTCAGGGGCCACATTCACCCAAGAAGAGAGGCTGAGTGTCCTGCAGTGGTTTTGGAAGCCTGCCTGGGGTGCAGGGGATTCCCTCCCTGAGCTGTTAAGAAGCCCGAGGAGGGGACTTCCCTGGTGGTCCAGTGGTTAAGAATCTGCCTTGCAAAGCAGGGGGACACGGGTTTGATCCCTGGTCGGGGAACTAAGATACGGCATGCCGTGAGACAACTAAGCCTGCGAGCCACAACTAGAGACTCCGAGTGCCGCAACTGGAGAATCCCCCAGCTGCAAGGAAAAGCCCCCACGTGAAGGGAAGATTCTGAGTGCTGCAATTAGGACTAGATGCAGCCAAATAAACAAAAATCATAATACATAAGATTTTTTTAAATAAAAACAAGGGCTGAGGAGGGTCCTGACCCCCTGCCAGACGTACCTCCTTCCAGATGTTATAGTGGCTGAGGAAGCAGCCCAGTTCGCCCTTGGTGAGGGGCCGCCCATGGTAGGGGTCCCGGTAGCCCGGCAGCATCTGGATGCCCAGAGCCTCCACCTGGCTGGTGTTCATGGCTCTGCAAGTGTGGAGGGGTGGGGGGCAGAGGAAGACTGTATCTATCCACAATCCCACCAGTGAGCCTCCCTCCCCCACCCTCCCCCACCCTCCCCCACCCCATCCCGGACCGGATGTGGCCTGCCTGGGTGTGGCCTGTACCCATGCGTACCCAGCCAGCGTCAGACCCACGCCGCCTCCGCGGCCATCAGGGTGGTCTACACCCACCCGTGGCGCCGCCCCTCTCCAGGCAGGGCTCAACTCACTTGCCGTCCACAGCCTCCACCAGCCGGCACGCTATCTCCTGCTCTTCCAGGGCCCGCAGCATGCGTTCCCGCCGGTCCTGCCGCCGCTTCAGGTTGATCATGAAGACCTGCGGCCCACAGCCTCTGTTGGACCCTCCGGACTGGCCCCCGGCCCCCACCCCGAGGGAAGGCCCGGCCTACCTCGTCAAAGCCCATCTTGTCTGGCGTCTTGGTAGGCACTGAGATGAACCGCGAGGGCTCCGAGGGTGGGTGCTTCACTGGGGGGCAGCAAAGCCGAGGGGTCACCAGGCGGTCATGGAGACGGAGGGCTCCAGCCTCGCTCCTGATGCCCCCTCCCCAACCTCTGCATGGCTCCGTGTCACCCCGGGCTCCTCAGCCTGATGCTAGAGACCCTGCCTGACCCAGCCCCGCCCACAGAAGCAGTGCCAGTCTCTCTCCTCTGCCTCTTACCCACTCTGGCTGTTGGCACTGCTCCAGACTTACCCATCCCCTCTTCCTACCTCTGAACCTTTGCACATGCTGTGCCTCTGCTGAAACCCTGTTCCTCCCTTGTTTCCTTTCCCTGAGTTATCAGCTAAGATGTCTTCTTGGGGTAGGGGGCGATGCACCAACAGGAGTCTCCTGACCTCCCCAGGCTGAGTCAGGTACCTCTCTGGAGGCCCCCACAGCACCCGGCCTTCCATCAAAGCCTCATTCCGCAAAGCCTCATTCTGCTCTAAGTCCCAATTCTCTGATTATCTCCCATGAGCTCCACCAGAGGGACACCAGGTCCACCCACCCACGTTGGCTCCCTGGCACCCAACAAGGAGCTCGGCACAAACTCATAAAACAAGCAAAGGAATTACATTCCTCATCTGTGCTGTTGTTCAGTCGCTCAGCCATGTCCGACTCTTTGTGACCCCATGAACTGCAACACACCAGGCTTCCCGGTCCTTCACCATCTCCCAGAGTTTGCTCAAACTCATGCCTATTGAGTTGGGGATGCCATCCAACCATCTCATCCTCTGTCGCCCCCTTCTCCTCCTTCCCTCAATCTTGAAAGTGGACTAAAAAACCTCTCAGAGGTTTCTATCATGAGACAATCCCATGAAATCACATGTTATTTTGGGTTAAATTGTGTCCGCCCTCCAAAGATATGCTGGCATCTTGATCCCCAGTACCTCAGAAGGTGACCTTATCTACATATAGGATCTTTAATGAGGTCATTAGGGTGGTGGGCTCTAATCAATATGGGCGTTCCTGGTAGCCCAGGCGGTAAAGAATCTGCCTGCAGTGCAGGAGACCCAGGTTCGATCCTTCGGTCAGGAAGATCCCCCGGGGAAGGGAATGGCTACTGACTCCAGTATTCTTGCCTGGAGAATACCATGGACAGAGCTGCAGTCCATGGGGTTACAAATTGTCAGACATGACTGAGCCACTAACATATACACGTGGCATGTAATCAGTATGATTGGAGTCCTTATAAAAATGGGAAATCTGGACACAGAGACCTCCACGGAGGGTACACGGGGTGAAGATGCACAGGGAGCTGGTGCCGTGTGACTGGAGTGACACATCTCCAAGCCCAGGGATGCTAAGAAGCTCAGGGTGGTCATGATCGCTCCCCTTTTAGCTGCTGTGGGCAGTGCTCAAACCACATCCCCAGGGCCCTGTCTTGGCCCATCCCTGATGGTTTCCCATAGAAGGAATAGATCCACAGGGGATTGTGAGCCTGCTGAGGCCCAGAAAAGCCCAGCATGCCAGTGAGTGTAGCATCCACCTCCCCAAGAACAAAGGCCCCGTGGGAGCTAGCAGGGCAGACACAGGCCCCTCTATCTGGGAGAGACCTGGGTGAGGCCCAGAGTCCACCCGGAGCCTCCCACCTCGAAGCCTGGGCCTCCTCCTCTAGGGACACTGCACCCTGGGGCTTCTTCCTATTCGGGACCCATCACAGCTCCCTGCCACCTGCTGCCATCCTCAGGGGACCTTGGGACCCAAAAGGGCAAGGCTTTGGGATCTGAGAATCCGGCTGCAAAGCACTTTCCCTCTCTTTCTCAGTCTCCGCCTGCCTCCTTGGGGTGTACGTGTGGGAAGGATCTGCCTGTGGGAAGTGGAGGTATCTCTTTATCCTGTCTTATCAGTTCTGGGGAAATGGAACATATTAAAGTCCAGAAAGAACAAGGCAATGCAGCTATGTCAGTGATAGAAAAATGCAACACCCCTAGGGACTTCCCCTGTCGTCCAGTAGCTAAGAATCCGCCTTCCTGTGCAGGGGATGCAGGTTCAATCCCTAGTCGGGAAACTAAGATCCCACAAGCTTGGGGCAACTAAGCTGGCACACGGGCAACCACAAAGCCCGTGAGCTACCGTGGAAGATCCCACAGGCTGCAACTAACACCAGACGCAGTCAAAGAAAAAAAAAATTGTAACATTGCTAGACCTATTATAGGGTGAAGGATTAAACTTGACCACAGAGCAGTCTGGCCTTTGCTCTCTGCTCCTGGGTAGTTGAAGACCTTGGAAATATCTTTATTTCAGGCCTTGGGCTATAGTGGGTATCTATGCCAACAGTGTAATTTAGGGTGGGGGTCTTGGCTCAGTCTCTACAGTGACTGGAGATGGGGGTCAGCCACGTGGCAGTCAGCTGTATCTGTAAGAGCCCCAGCATAAGCCCTGGACGCAGAGGCTCGGGGAGCAGCCTGGCTGGAAGTACATCATGCGTGTTGTCACGCGCTGGTGCTGGGAGAAGCAAGCACTGTCCACGCGACTCCACAGAGAACGGACCCCAGGAGTCCCTGTGCTTGGAATGCTCCTGGACGCTGCCCCACACGCCTTTTCCCTTTGCCAAGATGGCAATTTGTGTCTTTTTGCTGTAATAAATTGTGAGTTTAATAGCTTCAACTCTGAGTACTTCTAGTGGATTATCCAACCTGAACATGTTCTTGGGGACTCCTGATGTAAGAAGTGAGAGCAATGTTGTAGGTATCTCCTAACTTTGCACCCACAGAAGCCATGTCTAGAACTCTCTGCAATGCTGGCAAACAAGAAATGCCCTACATGCCCCAGAGAAGATGGGTGAAGTGACATATGGCACAGCCAAGAGTACATAAATCTGTAGCTGAACATCTACATGGAGTACGAGACAGCAAGGCAAGGGAATGAGTCACAGCCACACTCAGCAGCCAGTGGCAGCAGACAGGGACGCTGCGTGGACGACACCACGCTTGAGCAGCACACGGTGTGATTCCACTGATGTGAAGTACAAAATGGGAAAGCCAGTCAGCTGGTGGATTCAGTGGGGACGCTGGGGAGGGTCAGGGCTTGGTCTGCATCTGGATATAAAGGGATATAAAACAATCATCACACTGCACACCCATGACCCGTTACTGCTCTGTGTGCTAAAACTCAGAGAACAGCCCTTATACTGAGCCAAGTGTATGGGGCCAACTGGGAAAGACACCCCATGAGCAGGCAGGGAAGGAAGCAAGTTGCTGGATTCCCCATAAACAGAGGGCATCTCTCTGAGGTTTTCTGTAAGCTTGAAATTTTATTGTAAGAAAGATCTTTGAACACATGTAAAATCACATGCATAGCCTGGGACCAGGTACCCACACACAGGTAGAGAGAAAAGATGGTTTTCACAAGAACTGTGAAGAAGGATTTGCACAAATATCTGAAACTTCCAGACCCCCTCCTTCTATCTGTCCTGCGTGATCTGCTCGAGCCCTCAAACAGGAAAATATTCATGCCTCTGTTGTGTGTGAGTTTATAACAGTGGAGTGAACGGTTTCCTAACCAGAAACAAGAATATATGTGAAAATTTAAACTAGGACCATTGATAGTAGCCACAGAGAAGCTTCTCAGGGCCCAGTCACAGAAAGGAGTTGGCAATAAGCAGAGATCCACCTCTTGTGACTACGGTGGGGTTGCCATGCTGGGCCTGGACAACCGCATGGGACAGACACTTGGGTGTTGGGGGCGGGGTGGGGGGGTCTTCGCCCTGGTGACCTTGCAGCCTCCAGGTGTTATCTCAGAAGACCCAAAGTGTTAAGTGTTAGTCGCTCAGTTGCGTCTGACTCTTTGTGACCCCTGTGGACTGTGGCCCGCCAGGCTCCTCTGTTCATAGAATTCTCCAGGCAAGAATATTGGAGTGGGTAGCCATTCTTTTCTCCAGGGGATCTTCCTGACCCAGGGATCGAACCCCGGTCTCCCGCATTGCAGGCAGATTCTTTACAATCTGAACCACCAGGGAAGACCCCAAAGCCCCCTCCAGAGAGCAGAGTGTCATTCCATCTTCAACCACAAGGGGGACCCATAGACAGAACCTTCTAGAAATGGATGGGGTGATGGGGACTGAGCCCCGGGAAAGGGGCCTGGCCCTCCAATCCTCTCTCTGTGCAGTGGAAGGAATCGCTGTGCTGCTTCACAGGCCTTCACAGGGAAGTGGGTGCTCAGCACAGGGCCAGGCCCCCACAGAAGAGGATGTTGCTCCATTGTCTGGTTGCTTCAGAGACTCCCCAGCTGGGGGAGAGGCCCCTTCCTCAAGCAGCCTCAATGGTGACTCAGCCCTGCGCACTCAGCCCACCTCACCAGAGGTACAGGTGCTAACATAATAGCCTATGGATTTATTTGTATATGCATTAGAAAGACATCAGCTTGTAACCACAGTAAAAATACATATTAAAGTTTCCTTTTCAAAGTGTATTCAAATAAAAGAAAGTGTCCGATAAGATAAACATTAAACAAACAGTGGGTCTGGGGGCTGGCAGGGTGATGAAATGGCTGACCTGGCCATGCACGCAGGGTCATCAGTGAAACCTCCTACCTCCCGTGCTCCCACACCCTCCACGGCTCCTGCCTACCCCTGGGGACAAGACCCACTCCTAAGTCCAATGTCTGATGCCCCCACCGTGGCCCTGCCTGCTGGCTCTGTACCCCTTCTGCCCCACCAACCTTGCCTGTTTTCTGAGCTCACAGCCCCTCCAGCTGCCCAGCTCCTGCACGTGCTGCTCCCTCCGGCTGCAATCTCCCTTCCAGCTAACTCACCCTGCATCTTAATGCCACCCCCACCAGAAAGCTCACCCTGATTTCCCCAAGCGTGCCATGCATAGCTGCTTGCAAGCCATAAGAGTGGGGACAACTGTTCACACTGGATTCTCAGTGCCTGGCAAAAAGACTGATGCCCAACAGATACTCAATCAGTGTTCACGGATAGATGAGAGATGGTGGGGAGAGGGAGACAACGTGGCCTCCTGGGGTGGTGCGAACAGACTCACCCATGACCTCCAGCTGCACGTGCATGAAGCTCTCGGCCTCGTCCTGGAGGGTGCTGTGTGACCGCAGTGGCACCGGCAGAAAGCCATACACTTCCTTGTTGCAGACATACATCTGGACCTCTGGGGCCAAGCAAACAACCATGAGAATTGAACACAGAGCAGTAAGGCCGCGGAGGCAGCCTCTGAGCAGCAGCATTAGCCTCACTGCCCGGCGTAGGGCTGGGGCATAAATGGGTCCAGCTGTTCCCAGCAACCAGCAGAGACCACCCCAGCACTCCATCTGGGAACTGGAGTCAGAAGAGGGGTTCACAGTGCCAGGCGAGAAGACAAAAAAAAACTCCACCTTGCATGGGTACTGACAGTCCCTGCAGGCTTCCATGACAAAGCAAACCACAGAACAGTGGGTGGACAGCAAATACTCACATTTATGCACAGAAATGAGATGCAGTCGGACAAACCATGAATATCATTATCTCTGTCTGTGTTTGTCCTTCTCTGAATAGCTAAAACATTTTTTTGATGGTTTAAAACTTTACAACAAATATATATTTTTTTAAAGTGATGATCCCAACGAAAATGATTTTCATTCAAGGTGTGTGGGTGCTAAGTCGCTTCAGTTGCGTCTCACTCTTTGTGACCCCATGGACTGTAGTCCATCAGGCTCCTCTGTCCATGGGATTCTCCAGGCAAGAATACCGGAGTGGTTGCCATGCCCTCTTTCGAGGGGATCTTCCCAACCCAGGGATTGAACCTACATCTCCTGAGGCTCCTGCATTGCAAATGGATTCTTTATTGCTGAGCTACCAGGGAAGCCCTTCATTAAAGGGCCAGATAGTAAATGTTTAGGTTTGTGGGCCAAACTGCTCTATCTCAATAACTCAAGTCTGCCTTCAGAATGTGCCCAGAAAGGGCATGGAAGCTCTGCGCCCCTCGCCACACCTTGCCCCATGCATCTCTTCCTGCAGGTTGTTCTGGGATTATATACAGTTTTATAATAAATAGTAACCTAGTGAGTAAATGAGTTTCCTGCATTCTGTGAGCTGCTCTTGCAAATTAGCAGAACCCAAGGAAGGAGTTGTGAAACCTCTGATTTATAGCCATTTGGTCAGAAGCATGGGGGCTTCCCTGGTGGCTCAGTGGTAAAGAATCCACCCGCAATGTATGCAGGACACGCAGGAGACGTGAGTTCTATCCCGGGGTTGGGAAGATCCCCTGGATGAGAAAATGGCAACCCACTCCAGTATTCTTGCCTGGAGAATCCCATGGACAGAGGAGCCTTGCGGGCTACAGTCCATAGGGTTGCGCAGTCAGACACAACTGAGCAACTGAGTATGCAGTAGACACAGGTGACAACTTGAACTTGTGACCAGCATCTGAAGCAGGAGAGGGGTCAGTACTGTGGGCCCGAGACCTTAACCTGTGGAATCGGATGCTATCTCCAAGCAAACAGAGTCAAAATTGAAATAGAATTGAGCTGAATTATCAGACACCTTGCTGGTGTCCTAGAATTGCTGGTTGGCATGGGAAATTACCCATCTCCAGCACACGCACACGGGAGCTGGATCCTAGAACCCAAAAGACATTCTAGCCTGTGTCCATATGAATATAAGTGGTGGGCTGGATTTGGCCCACGGGCCATGAGTTGCTGACCCATGTTTAAAATAAGTGACAAGTCAGCATTCAGTGTTCTCTTTCTCTTAAAAAAAAATTTTTTTTTGCCCTAAGTATACAATTAGAGAGCAATTATGCTCAACTATAGATAATTGGAAGAATATAGGGAAATATCAATAAGGAGGTCTTAAAGACCTGGGGAGTGAAGTCACCCAGCAGAGCTAGGGCTGGAGAGAGAATGGGTCCTGAGGATATCACCTGAACACCTGGATACAGCTGCACCTGAAGTCATCGATGTACTCTATAGTGCTGGTTCTGTGAAACTTCTGTGGGCTGATAATTGGTCCCAAAGAACCAGACAGACACCCCATGATGGCAGATCCCCTGTGGGCTCACCTGCCTGCTTGCAGGAGAAGGCAAAAACAATGATGTCATCAAAGGACCAGGTGTAGTCAGGGTGCGGAGGATAGAAGGCCAAGTTCCTGGATGCCGCCTTCCGCAGGTCGATCAGGAAGGTCGAATGCACCATGGGGACTGCAAAGCAGCCCCGGCGTTCCCGCTTGCGGATGGGGATGTAGGCAGGCGTGCGCTTGTAGTAGCCCTGCGGGGAGTGGAGGCAGAGTTCTGCATGGGGGTCCCTAAAGGGGAGGCTGGAGACCAGGACAATGGGAGGCCCAGAACACCTGGAGGGTAAGACCAGGTGTCAGCTTCTGGCTGTAGTGGGCATCCCCTGAGTGCAGAGCTCTGGGCAGGGCCAAGCAGTCTCCAACCCCCAAACCTCAGTTGCTGGGCAATGGCAGGGAACACAGGGAAATAGTCACTCACAGACCCAGATCAATACTTCTGATCTGAAAGGCATTTGGGAAGGGAAATTAAAAACCTGAAAAGGGACCAGATACTTGAGCTTCTTTAATTTTATAACTAAAACACCAGAAGTGGGACTTCAAAAAAGTCAGGGGGAATCTTTTAGAAGTTCTAAAAGCTTCTGGAACAATCTGGAATTGTTACCTCTCTTCCTTGTACCCTTTACAAATTGGAATTGTTAGCATATAAATTTAGACTTCTATGAATACTTTAAAATATAGACACCACTGAATTATTCACTTTTAAAATGGTGAACTTCATATTCTATGAATTATATATCAATTCAAAACAAAAAGACAGGAAGAGATAGGATAGGTCAGCATCCTAGCTCTAGCCACCTGACCCCCTTCCGGTGGCACAGCCCTGCTCCAGCTCCTGTCCCTCACTCCGTCTGGCTTTCCCTACAACCCCACCCTCAACTCTGGGGTGGGATGATCAGAGCCTGGCATTTTAATGGCTTCAGTAATTGGTTCAGGTGAAGGAGATGGGACAAGGTTCAATCATAGTGAACTAGCTGAATGCTGCTGTAATTATTCCCCAGGAGTTTGAAAATGAAGTCACTCAAGGGAGGGAGGAAGAGGAATGTTGGCTGAACACATAGATCAAGCCATGCCTGAAGTCCTGTCCTGGCACTACCCCGTCATAGCTATGTTTGCATAGGCAAGTCACTCCCCCTCTCTGTATGTGTGTTTCTGCCTCAGAGTACTGGTGGCTGGGGGCAGCGGGCAAGGTGGAAACAATCGCAGACCATCCCCTAATTTGAGGATTGTCACAATGGTGTTTATAAAATGGTCACGAAGAGGCAGCATGGTAATAAGCTAGATTTCAAACCCAGCCCCTACTTGCTCTGTCTAGCCCCCACCACCCCCAGGCCCCTGCCCTACCCCAGCAGCCCCCTGACCTGGGATGTCATCCCACACCAGAAGTTGGAATACGCAGCTCGGGAATCCAACATGGGGGCCACCACCGTCTTGTTCTCTGCGATGAGCAGGGTCAGCGTGTCAGGGTTGAGGATCAGGTTGTCGGCGTCTACAAACTGCAAAACACCCAATATGGCATCAGCGTGGGCCATCAGAGTCACCTGGGCTGACATCAGCGTGGGCCAGCAGAGACACCTGGGCTGACATCAGCGTGGGCCAGCAGAGACACCTGGGCTGACATCAGCGTGGGCCAGCAGAGACACCTGGGCTGGGCCATGGCTTGGAACAGCTGTGGCCGAGGCTAGGGTCCCGGGGGCCTGGGGTACCCTGAGTAGCACACGCAGCCTTGGAAGCCCCGTGCTTCTCAACAGACAGCTCTGACCTAAGTCACCAGCAGAGTTACGATCACATGATGAAATACACTACACGGCAAGAGAAGGGATGGGCCACACGGCACAAAGCAATACAAACGGGCCCCATGCACAGTGCTGGCACGACCCCGGAAGTGACAGCGGGGTACCACACGGCTCCATTTATGGGAACTTTCAAGATGGGCAGCGCTGGTTGACGAGGAGGACGGCTGGAGCAGGAGCCGCCTCTGCAGGGAGGGGCCGGGAGAAAGACACTTTTTTCTATGTGAGTTAAATGCCAACCAAAAATTTTGTAAAAATAGGATCTTTACGTAAGGTTCTTTTTTTCCTTTAACACTTTGAACATTGGAGTAAAACGATGATCACTCGTTTGTGGAAACCTGGAAGGAAATTCACCAACCCACAGACAGGGTCATCACAGTGGGGTGTGCGCCTGCTGGTGCCCCCCGTCAGGCCACACGGCAGAGTTGTTCATCACACGAGCTGGGAACGACTCAGGAATCTAGCTGTGGAGAATCAGCTACAGAAACTCTGGCCCTGTCCCACTGTCTGGCTACAGAGTCGAGACAAGTGAGAATCAAGCAACAAAACACAGGTAAGGATCTCTCTATTGACCCGGATGTGAAAACAGATCACAGTATATTACAGAGAGCTGTCAAGAGGTGGGATTCTTGGTTTTTCACTGTTTTTTTCAATGCATCTAGTCCACAGAACATGCTTTCCGTTACCCACGCAGGATTTTCAGAATGCTCGAATCATTTGCTGCAAACAGCAAACACTAGAACCCCAGCCTTCTCCAGCAACACGGGAACGGCATTCCCACAAGGCGAGGCGCAGCTGCAGATGGGAGGCGGCTGCCCAGCCGCTCCGGACATTTGAATCTGCGACCTTGGAATTACACACAGTGAAAACGGCCAGTCTGGTGGTTTCTCCGCAAGTGGAACATTGAGTTACAGCAAGTTCACTCAGAGATACAGGATGGGGAAACTGGAAACGTGGACTTGAAGGGACATTTGTTCACCGTGTTTAGCAGCATTATCCACAGAAGCCAAACAGTGGCAACAACCACGGGTCCATCAGCGGAGGAAAAACAGAATGTGTTCCTTTCACGCACAGAACATGACTCAGCAGTGACGAGGCGTGAAGCAGGGCCACAGGCTGCAACACGGGTGAGCTCTGAAAGCACCAGGCTGAGGGAAGTCAGCTGCATAACTTACGAAACGCCCTGGACAGGCCAGACACAGAAACACTCAGCAGATCAGTGGTCCCCAGGGACTGGGAGAATCGGGGGGTGACTGCTCATGGGCACTGGGTTTCCCCTGGGGGTGATGGAAGCTGGTTTTGGAACCAGACAGAGGCTGTGGTTGCAAAGCATGATGAATGTACTAAATACCACTGATCTGTACACTTGAAAAGGGCTAATTTTATGTTATGTGACTTGTACCTCAAGTGAAAAAACACAGTCAGAAAGTCAGTCTCTCTAGGAGGTGACATTACAAGGTATGTTTTTTTTTCCTCTTAAACTAATTCTTACTGTTTCTTGTGTATTTTCTTACACATAACACCCACAGTATCCATAAAAAAGAGAAAGAGGGCTTTTTAATAATAATTTTCAAACACTAGGGACTTCCCTGGTGGGACAGTAGATGTGGATCTGCCCGTCAATGCAGGGGGTGGCGGGTTAGATCCCTGGTCTGGGAAGAGTCCACGTGCCGTGGTGTAACTGGGCCTGTATGCTACAACTACGGAGCCTGCCACCCTCAAGCCCATGCTCCGCAAAGAAGAGTAGCTCCTGCTGGCCGCAACTAGAGAAAGCCCACGTGCAGCAATGAAGACCCAGGGCAGTAAAAAATCAACAAATAAATGCATGTACTCAGGTACTCAGTCATGTCTGACTTTGCAACCGCATGGACAGAAGCCCTCTAGGTTCCTCTGTCCATGGAATTTTCCAGACAAGAATACTGGAGTGTGTTGCCATTTCCTCCTCCAGGGGATCTTCCCAACCCAGAGATGGAACCTGGATCTCTTGAGTCTCCTGCATTGACAGGCAGATTCTTTACCACGGCACCATCTGGGAAGCCCCAAATAAACGCATAAAATTATTAAAAAAAAAACAACACTCAACAAATGATTTCACATTCCAATATGGATTACCAAAGCCCTCAGTTACAAAAATACATCCGTGTGTCAAAAGCTGCTTTGAGTTCTGAAGCAGATTCCTGAGTTCCACCCAGGTTTGCTGAGGGAAAAAAGTGAAAACCAGCCAACCTCAAACCATGAAAGCGAAACCCAGGGAGGCAGACAAGGTGGCCCTGGGCTGGATGGTGCCAGGAGGTCTGAGCCCACCTCTGTCCCTCACTGATTCTGAGACACCACCCAGCAGGCTGTCACTTCTCTAAGCCTCCATTTTCCCATCTATAAAATGGTCTGATAAGGCACCAAGTCACAGGGCTCCCAGGAGGAGCCTGTCGCCTCCTTCCTCCTCCCAGGAGGTGGCTCTGTCCTCCCCACAAGGCTCACGCCAGGATGTGAGGTCCTTCTGGCACCCGAACATCCAGCAGGGACTGTTCTCTCAGCCTCAGAGCACATCCTGAAGCCACAGCCCCACACCAGCGCCCACCCTGGCCTCCTGCTGCCGCTATTCCTGCCCAATCGGCCCTGCCCCCGGGGCAGCCACAGGAACTTCTAAAAATCAGAAATCAGAACCAAGCCCTCCCCTGCTCACACATCCTCCATGGCTCCCCATTACCCTCAAAATAAAAGCCAGATCCCTCCCTCTTGGCCTGTACAGTCCAGCCCCCACCCACCACCTCAGCATCACCCCCTCCATCGCTCCACTCTGGCTACATTGGCTTCCTAGCCAGTCCCAGAATGTCCCAGACTTGCTTCCTGCTCTGTTCGCTCTGCCTCAGACATTGGCCCCCAGCTCCCACTGAGGCTGGCTCCTCTGCTCCTTCAGATCTCTACTAGGGCCCCCTCCTAAGGGAGGTCCCCAACCCCCGGTACCTGTGACTGTGACCTTATTTGGAAGCTGGGTCTCTGCAGATGTAATTAAGATGGAGTTCATCCCTCTTACGCTGTTGGTGGGAATGTAAGTCGGTGCAGCCACTATGGAAAACTATGGAGACGGCTCAGAAAACTAAAAATAGAATGACCGTATGATCCAGCAATCCCAGATCCGGGCATATATCCAGACGAAACTCTAATTCAAAAAGACACATGCACCTCCCTGTTCACAACAGCACTGTTCACAACAGCCAGGACACGCAAACAGCCCGCATGTCCATCAGCAGACGAGTGGATACAGAAGACATGCATATACATGATGGGACCATGCCATGCGCAGCAACACGGATGCAGCTAGAGAGGATCATACTGAGCAAGGTAAGCCAGAAAGAGAAAGGCAGACACCGTATGATATCACTTACATGCAGAAGCTAAAATACCGTACCGATGAACCTGTTCCATAAAACAGAAACAGATTCACAGGCTTTGAGAGCAGACTTGCGGCTGCCCAGCGGGAGGGGTGGGGGTGGGAGGGGCTAGGGGTACAGGATTAGCAGATGTCAACTATGATACAGAGAGTAGATGAATCCCAGGGACGGTGGAGCCTGATGGGCTGCCGTGTCGGGTCGCACAGAGTCGGACACGACTGAAGTGACTTAGCAGCAGCAGATGAACAAAAAGGTCCCACTGTATAGCACAGGGAACTATGTGCAGTATCCTGTGATAAGCCACAATGGAAAAGAATATAAAATAAACAAATAAAACAATAATCACTTTAAAAAAGAGATGGGATTCATACTACATTAGTGAAAGGGTCAGTCTCCAGTCTGTCCGACTCTGTGATCCCGTGGACTGTAGCTGGCCAGGCTCCTCTGGCCACAGGGAGTCTCCAGGCAAGAATACTGGAGTGGGTTGCCATTTGCCTCTCTAGGGGATCTTCCCGACCCAGGGATTGAACCTGGCTCTCCCATACTGCAGGCAGATTCTTGACCATCTGAGCCACCAGGAAGACCATACTAGATTAGTGCATGCATGCCAAGTCGCTTCAGTCGTGTCTGACTCTTTGCGACCCTATGGATGGTAGCCCGCCAGGCTCCTCTGTCCATGGAACTCTCCCGGCAAGAATCCTGGAGTGGGTTGCCATGCCCTCCTCCAGGGGATCTTCCCAATGCAGTGATCGAACCTTTGTCTCTCTGGAGCTCCTGCACGGCAGGCAGGTTTTTCACCGCTGAGCCACGGGGGAAGCCCCATGCTAGATTAGAGTGGGCCTTAAATCCAGTGACTGGTGACTTTATAAGAAGAGATCACGTGATCACAAAAGCACAGACTGCAGGGATGCTGCCCACAAGCCAAGGAATACCTGAAGCCTCCAGAAGCTGGAAGCGGCAAGGAAGCCCCCTCCCCTAGGTTTCAGACTGCGGGCCTCCAGAAGTGTGAGACAAGAAACTTGCATCATGGTAAGCCCCTTGGTGTTGACCCTTTGTTACAGGAGCCCCTGAACGCTGACCACGCTCTCAAGTGTCTTTCAGGGCACTGGCCGCCTTCTGATATTTCCTCGTTTGGTTTTGTTTGCTTTCTGGTCACATTCACCTTTCCTGGGAAGCTAGGAAGGTGGGGCTCAGCTTGTGCTTATCGTCACTGTGTCCACCAGGCCTGGCACGAGGAGGGCACAGGGAGTGGCTGATAGACATACACTGATTGATACATTAAGAAGGTACAGACCAGAGCTTCCCTGGTGGCTCAGCGGTAAAGAATTCACTGGCCAGTGTAGGAGACACAGGTTAGATCCCTGATTCAGGAAGATCCCACATGCAACTAAGCCCGGGCACCACAGCTATTGAGCCCGAGCTCTAGAGCCCATGGACGGCACCTACCTAAGCCTGTGCGCCCTAGAGCCCGCACCCCACAACAAGGGATACCACCGCCATGAGAAGCCCGTGCACCTCAATGAAAAGTAGCTCCCACTCGCCACAACTAGAGAAAGCCTGCATGCAGCAACCAAGACCCAGCGCAGCCAAAAATAAATAAAGAAGAAGATAGAGACCAGCACTTTCCTGGTGGCCCAGGGGCTAAGAATCTGCCTGCCAATGCAGGGGACACAGGTTCAGTCCCTGGTCCAGGACAATCCCACATGCCACAGAGCCACTAAGCCAATGTACCACAACTACTGAAGCCCACGGGTTCCAGAGGCCGTGCTCCACAACGAGAGAAACCACGGCAATGAGGAGCTCACGCACCGCAATTAGAGAGTAGCCTGCACACAGCACAGCCAAAAACAATTTTTTTAAGACAAGGAAAAGATCTTGGGGTCTGGTGCATAGATGGGAAACCACCATAGGCACTGTTAGTCCGACATTATTACATTTAACCTCTACAGAGAGTTAAGCTCAGTGGTCAGTGCCCCCTGCCCATCACACCAAGTGAGGGGACCACGCCTGGTCAAGGGGCCAGGCTGAAGGAGCTCACAGAAGACTCGTGATCTGTGGGTATGTATCCCAATATTGCACTCAAACCTCAACCAGCCCCTTCCTGCCAGGGGCCCAGAAGGGGGAAGTGAAAGTCAGGGGTCAGCAGCTCAGTGTCGCCAACATCCCCCAGGCCCCACCCCATCCTCCTGCTTCTCGGAGTCACCCAGAGGTCATCACTGTGACTGGGCAGAGATATCAGATCACTGGTGATGGTGATAAAAGGGGAGATGAACAAGTGTCCAACCACGGGGGACATAAAAACCCACTCACTTCTGATGATTAAGAACCAAGGTGGCCTAGGATCAAGACCCAGCTCCTCCACTAACCAGCTGTGTCACCTCTGATAACTCACTTCCCCTCTTAGAGTCTCAGTTTCCCCCTCTTTAAAATGGGGTTAAGGTTGGTCTCTGAATTCCACGGCTCCGCCTTCCCTTGGAGACGCCAGACCTTCCACCGGGGACCCCTGGGTTGGGCGGCCAAGAAACTCACCAGGATGTAATCAGCCCACATATCCCGGGCTGATTTCAGAGCCGCCTGGCGCAACTTCATGACATGCTCGTAGCGTGAGTCAGACCAGTGTTTGGGGCCCTCCTCATCTGGGTAGGACCTGCGGAGAGGCAGCTGTGATGGGAGAAGCACAGGGCACTGTCGGAGCCCAGAGAGGCCTTGAGCTGGCTGAACGCGGGTAGTCAGAGAGGGCCTCCCGGAGGAGGGGATGTGTAAGCTAGATCTGAAGGCTGGGAAGAAGCAAGGACAAAATAGAGGAGGACGGAGGTATGGTGTGTCCCAAGTAGGCGACACGGTGTGTGCAAAGACCCAGAGGGGAAGAATGCTGGGAGAGGGGTGAGGGGCAAAGGGGTCTCTACTGCCTTGTAGGGACACGCCCCCATCTCTGAGGGGAGGGGGAGTCGAAGAAACCTGGGAGCCTGTCCTCCTAGACTCCTAATCTGGTTTGGGCAGTGGGTGGGTACAGAACTAAAGCCTAAAAGAATGAAAAGAACTAAGTCCACGTCAGCCAAGGGCTCGTGGGGAAGGTAAACAGCTGAGCTAAGAGAGATAAGGAATAAAGCAGCAGGCGTCCACCACAAAGCCCAGGGGATGAAGGAATTCCAGGTGGAATAAATAGAGGGGGTAAAAGTCCAACCGGAGGATTATGGCCCACTGGGGAAGCTGGAGGCGAGGTGGGTAGGTAGCCAGAGCCAGTGCTAAAGACTGCAGAGCTGGACTGGAGCGTCAGGGGCTGGAGGCAGGGGGCGGGCATGTCTGTCTCGGGACAACAGGAGCCATAGAGGGTGTGTGAGCAGGGACACAGCCAGGTCCAACTGGAGGAGGGATCAGGGCAAGGCCTGGCGCTTACCTGGGCTCCTCCGATGGCCGCCACTCCACAGAGTGGTACAATCCCTTCACAGCCACCAGCCACTCCCGAAGCACTGCCGAAGTGTTGTCTGCATTGTGGTCTGTGGCCACCCTGTAGGCAGAGCAGGACAGGGAGTGAAGCGAGGGAGACGGAGGCAGGACAGGCAGCAGGAAGGCCCCAAGGGCTGCCACACACCAGCTGGGCCTCACACCAGCGACACAGCCCTGGGCATGACACGCCCCCCACCACACCAGTTTCCTCATCTGTAACACAGGGGGTGAGGACTGGGCCCACTTCCCTGAGTTGCAGAAGGGACTATTTTACAAGATCATTTTGGAAAAACACATTAGACATGATGCCAGTATTCTAGGGCATCTAGGATCTTACAACCATATTCGCTACTAAATATGAACAATTTAGTAAAAATACATTTATATCACACAGTCCGGTCCTGCCTTCTTCAACTCTCTCCTGTGAGTAGTGGGGTTGCTGTCACTCATTCAAGAAACATTTCTTAAGCACCAACTAAGTGCTTGGATTATCTGGACTGGAGGGAAAAGGAATATTTGGAAGCCATCAGCCGAGAACTATTCTCTGAAATGAATTGTTCTTTAGTTGACAACAACAATAACACTGATGACAGTAATAACAACAAAATCGAACAAAATTATTATTATAATATTCACAACTCGGGTCACTGATGCCCAGCACAAGGGCTTCACACTCATTAACTGGTTCATCTTCAAAAACAACTCAGTCAGAGTTATCTTAGTATCCCCACTTTTCAGAAGAGAAAACTGAGGTAGGAAGCAATGAGTCACCAGCCAGATTTGTTCCTGGCCCTGCCCCATTCCGCTTCCAGGAAGGATCTGCTCCCCCCCTACCCTCCGCCAGCCGCCGGGCACCCCACCCACCCACTCCAGTACTCAGGAGGCAGGAAGTCTGATTGAGGCTGGGCTCAGGGATCAAAACGGCAGCAGGAGCGAAAAGACGTTCAGTTAGTAGAAGTGCAATGTGGGCCACGGCAACGCCCCAAGGCAGGGGGTGGTTCTCAGGCTTCCCATCTTTCAAGCTGTGAGTGCTCCCAAGTGGGTTAAGGGGTTAGTCTCGGGCTGCGCGGCACGGGTGATCCCGGATATGTCCTAATGGGAGTGGGGGCAGGGAAGCCAGTAGGCGGCAGAGCAGTGGCTCGCCCCACCCTAAAGGGGCCAGCGGGCTCAGCGCGGTTCCGCCGGTGCTAACGCGGCGGAGAAAAGCAGGCAGGAAGGCACACGCAGCTCCGGTCCGCTCTGATGCGGGACAGCAAGCAGGGTGGGGGGCGCGGTTCTGGCCCGCCCGCCCG
>NW_011494793.1:1582810-1598610 GCF_000754665.1 Bison bison bison | reverse complement strand
GCCGCCGCCATCGCGCCACGAGTCGCCTTTAAGCCGCTTTTCTGCCGGCGTACGCGGACCGCGCCTTAAAGGGGACGTCAGGACCCCGCCCCTGCTGCGCGCCTTAAAGGGGAAGAGAGCTCCAGGCGGATTCAGGCTTTAGGGCCTGCCTCCAAACGGTCTTAAAGACACAAAGTGCCTGGTACCCTCAGCAGCAGCCCCCTAGGAAGAATGACGTCAACCTATAGTCAGGCTCGGGATCCCCCGCCCCCTCATAGACTTGGAGCGCTCTGAACTTAGGTCTGTGCAGTAAAGGTGTCAGAGCTCAGAATCTGCCTTGCCTCAGAAACTGCTCCCCTCCGGGATCAACCCGATTCTCTGTCCCACTCCTATTTGTGTAAGACCCCGATTGTGTCACGAGGCAGACCTGGATAGTTAGGATCTGGGTTGAGACTCCTGAGGTCTGAATCTCAGTTTCCTCTGCTGCAACATGGTTTTACCGTCTTAGTTTTCCACCTCCCAGAGATGTCCTCAGGGTTTGTTGAATACTAAGAGCATGGGCCCTGGAGTCACCAGACCTGGCTATAAATCCAGCCCGCGCGTGGGGTCGCTGTGTGAGCCTCAGTTTGCCCATATGTAAAATGGAGTCATAACGACCTCAGGATTGTCAGAGGATGGAACTCGCTGAGCACACGCTCTGGAGACAAGGTGGGCGTTTCCCTAGAAATTCTACAAGGGGATTGTTTTTCAATAATCTATTTTTTTCCAATAATCTAATTTTTTCCCAATAATTAATGTGTTTCTAATCACTTTTTGTTGCTGTTCAGTTGCTAAGTCGTGTCCCACTCTTTGCGACCCCATTAATGGCATCACACCAGGCTTCCCTGATCGTTTTTGTGTCGTTATAAAAAATTGTTTTAAGAAAGATGCTCAGATGTCTGTTAACGTGAGCGGTAGGGGGAGGCTCAATATTGTGAAGTAAAATTCAGAGCACAGATTGCGTGTCCTCAATGTGCTCAAGGGACATGAGGCAAAAGTTTAGGAGGGAAAGCTAAGGAAAAGCTCATTCTCCTGGGGGAGGATGAACATTCCAGGGCAGAATGGGAGAAAATCAGGGAGTCTGCATGTCCTCCCTCTGAAAGCTGAACTGAGAAAAACACTGGGGAAATCCCTCTCGGGACTGGCGCCGGAAGCAGCTGGAAGGCTTGTGATGTGCAGAAGCTGCCAACCTCCAGTGGATTGATGGCTTCTGGCAGGCAGGGGGAAACCAGTAAAAGCTCTAATGTCAGCTGGGAAACTTGATACTAAGTTAAGATTTGGAGCAAGTAAACAATCCCAAAGGCACACAGAAATCTGAGGGGAAAAAAAATCTATAGCTTGTATCACAAAACTGTTACTATCCTTAATATATAAAGAGTTATTAGAGATCAATAAGAAAAAGATAAACTCTCCTGAAGAGAAAAGTAGGTAAAAGCTCTGAACAGGCAACTCACTAAAACAAAGAAAAACATAAAAACACACAAACATATAAATGGTCAGTAGAGATATTTTTAGGTGATGCTCGCTAGTGGTAAAGAACCCCCCTCCCACTGCATAAGATGTAAGAGATAAGGGTTCCATCCCTGGGTCGGGAGGATGCCCTGGAGAAGGAAATGGCAACCCACTTGAGGATTCCTGCCTGGAGAATCCCATGGACAGAAGAGGCTGATGGGCTACAGTCCAAAGGGTCACAAAGAGTCAGACACAACTGAGTGACTTAGTATGCATGCACGTAGTCATCAAAGAAATTAAAACAATGCAATCTGTGTGTGTCTATCAGATTGGCAGTCTTTCTTTCATGAAAAGTCCCAGTGTTTGGAAAGGATAATATGCACAAATACTGTTGGTGGGAGTGTTAATAAAAGGCACAGCCTTTCTGGAGAGGAGTAGGGGTCATAATAAGCCTTGAAACGGTACATATGTTTTGACTCAGAAATTCCACAAGTAGACATTTATCCGCTGAGAATGATGATAAATGTGGGCAGAGCTTCAGCGCTGGAATGTCCGCAGAGGAGGCCGTGGGCGTAGTGGCTAGACCTCGGTGCTGGGGCCTGGTTGCCTGGAGCAAGTCCCTCTCTGAGCCTCAGTTTATACATCTGTAAAATGGAAAAGTATCGTAATGATGCCAAAACATTTGGACATATCAAGTGCCTAGCATATAATATATACCTAGGAAATGGAAACTTAGTGAGAAAAGCTTAATACAAACGTAAAAGCACCCAGAAGATACGTACGTGGGCCACCGAGAGAAATAGTTTCACAGAGAGGCTCCTAAACACATGAAAAGACTCTCCACCTCATTCCCAATAAGATATGTTCACTAAGAAGATCTGAGAAATCCCAAGTCAGCTGACAGCCTGTGGGGAAATAGTCCACCTCCAGGTGAGGGGGTACCAGGTGGGACCACCTTGATGGACAGCACTCAGGAAACTGCTACTGAAATGACAAACATATATGCTCTAAACCCTGAGATTTCACCTTGGGGGATTTACCCCCTTACAATGAAAAGTACATGAAAGGTCATTCACAGTGGCATTAGCTATCAGTGCAAAAGACTAGAAGCAAAACCCTATCATCAATTATATTCTGGTTAAATTGATGCTGGGAAAGGTTGAAGGCAGGAGGAGAAGGGGACAACAGAGGACGAGATGGTTGGATGTCATCACTGACTCAATGGACATGAGTTTGAGCAAGCTCTGGTAAATGGTGAAGGACAGGGAATCCTGGCATGCTGCAGTCTATGAGGTCGCAAAGAATCAGACACGACTGAGCAACTGAACAACAGTAGGTTAAGAAGCCCATCCACAATCCCTCATCCTAGCTGCAAATCCCCAAATATTCTGACATTTCAGGATAATTTTAATCATTTAAAAAGTGTCCAATCTTCATTCATCCCAGTGAGTGAGAATATTCATCAGTTTATCTACAGCAATTGACTCTCAGTTCACTAAAAGGCACAGCCTTTCCAGAGAGGAGTAAGGTGAAGGTGTGGGGGTCATAATAAGCCTTGAAATGGTACATATGTTTTGACTCAGATATTTCACTAGTAGACATTTAAATCTGTTGAGAAATGACCCTGAGCTCAGTCACTTCAGTCGTGTCCAACTCTTTGCAGCCTTATGGACTATAGCCTGTCAGGCTCCTCTGTCCATGGGATTTCCCAGGCATGAATACTGGAGTGAGTTGCCATGCCCTCCTCCAGAGGATCTTCCTGACCCAGGGATTGAAACCATATCCTCTGCATTGCAGACAGATTGTTTACCCACTGAGCTACCTGAGAAACCCGATTGACTCTGAGATGCTGTCCCAGATCAGCTGGGATGTGTATTAGCTACTGCCACATAACAAAGGACCCCAAAAGTTAGCCACTGAAAACTACATTTATTATCTCAGAGTTTCTGTGGGTAAAGAATGTGGGAGCCACATAGCTGGGTGGATTCACAAAGCTCTCAAAACAGTGATACCCAAGGGAGTTGAGGAGCTGTGAGCCACTCCAGAATCCCTACATCCACCCTGGGCTCTGAGCACCCAGATTATAAACATCTTGCCCATTGGTTCGCTTCCAGTTGGACCAGCTGTTTTCTGTCCCATTTCAGGGAATTCCCGCCCTACACGCATTTACTGTTCCAACAAGGAGCTTGCTGTAGGGTCCTATAGTAGGAGGCCAGGCTGCCCCAGCCCTGGGGCAGTTCCTTGCATTGTTTGAGGTGAACTCAAAACTCCCATCACCACTATCTTCCCCATCAGTGTTGGGAACCAGTGGCTGCTGGGAGAGGCCCTATAGGGTCCTGACAAGAAGAAATGGGACACAAATTCATACGCATGTCAGAGGAGGCCTCTGTCACTCAGGTACACTCTGTGGCTTCCCATTGCCCTAGTTCACTATGAGCCTGGCCAACCCGGCCAAGTCAGCAGACAAGGTGCATGCTGCTCCATCCAAGAACCCACACTCACAACCCCCTGAAGACCCTCCTGCCTGAGCCCCAGCAATTCACTGGCATGGGCCAAGAACCTCTGAGCGCCTCACCTGCTTCTGCCTGGTCCCATGGCTCCTCTGAGCAGTCATTCAGAATGCAGGATATGTTTCTGGCCCCAAGGGCCTTTTTCAATTCTAAAATAAAACAGAAACCCCTGGGCCCACGTGGATAAACCCCGTAATCCCACGGCTTCCATGAATTTTCCCTGAGAGGCCACAAGAGGGCAAAGGATGGGGGATGTATCTCAACCAGGAACCCTAAAGGAATGGCTCATACGAACCTTTGTCCACACCTGTGCCCATGGCAGGCATTGCTAGCCAATCCTCACACCTTCACTGAGCCTGAATGCGACCTACTCTACCTTCCAGCCCAGCACTTCAAACAGACATCACAAATCAATTCAGGATGGAAACCCCGCCCCCAGCTACCCACCATACCCCACCCACATGACATGTAAAGCCTCTAGGAATAGAAACTTGTTTTCTAAAAACTTTTTTCCACAGAACAGCCTTTTTCCATTTAAAATGTCCCCTATTCTAAGATAACTGGGTTCTTTTCGTTTGGCCATGCACAGAGCAAGGAAACTTCTTACCCTTACTTCCTGGCTCCCAGAAATTTGCTATCTCTGAGTTTCTCCTCTGAGATTCTCTGAGTTTCTTCTCACCCTTACTTCCTGGCTCCCAGAATTTTGCTAACTCTGACTGCTCCGTCTGCATCCCTTCTTACTCTTTTTTTTTTTTTTTAATACATATACATATATATGCGTTGAATTTTATTTATTTGTCTTGGTTTTTGGCTGCACTGGGTCTTTGTGGCTGTGTGGGCTTTTCTCTAGTTGCAGCGGGTGGGGGCTTCTCTCCAACTGCAGAGTAGCTTCTCGTTGCAGTGGCTTCTCTTGTTGCAGAGCACAGGCTCTGGGGGGCTTCAGTAGTTGCAGTGCGTGGGCTTAGTTGCCCTGAGGCATATGGGATCTTAGTTCCCAGACCAGGGATCGAACCTGTGTCCCTGCACTGGCAGGCAGATTCTTAACCACTGGACTGCCAGGGAAATCCCCTTTCTTCTTCTTTGTGTCCTTCAAATCCAGGCCCTTTGGGACGCCTCTCCAGTCTATCCACACCATTTCCAGGGTTGTGGTCCCTCCCATGTACCTAGTAACACCCAAGGCCAACAACAGCCTCTGATTTCTGCCTCTTCCTCATGCCTGGGCTGTGTCCCCTTGGTTTCTGTCCCTGCTCAAGTCCATCGTTTGCTCCCAGGACCAGGTCCTCAGCCTCCTCTCTAGCTGCCAGTCTGGCCTCTCTTGCCCTCTGCTCACACACTCTCCATGGCTCTCTATTGCCGGCCACGAAATGTCTAAACTCCTCTGCCTGTCATGCAAGGCCCTGCACATCTTCCCTGACAGGCTCCAGCCTCCTCTCCTTCCATCTGTGTCAGCGGTGGCTTTCCCTGAATAACCATTACACGTTGCTCATTACCCTGTGAGTACACACGTCTCAGCAGTCACAGGCATTGGGTCAAGAAGGAAGCAACAAGGCAGGAGGGAGAAGAGACCATTCAGGAGCCTCTTCCCAGTCCAGGAAATCCTGAGAGGCCTACTCCCAAGTCCAGGTACACTTGGGGCCTCAATGCCAGCTCAGAATAAAACAGGGAGAGGTTATTTGAATGAATAAATGTAAATATGTATCCCAAGTTTTTAAATTTTCCCTCCCTCCTTTCAGCCTAAGAACTCCTACACATCCCTCACAGCCCCACTCCAGTGCCCCCTCCTTCAGGGAACTTCTATCACTGTCCCTATAGCCTCTCCCACCCCAGATACCTTCTTTCCCAGTCCTGGCCCTGAGTCAAAAGGCTAGTGTTCACAGGAAGTGAGAGGCAATGGGGACTCTAGTAGGGCTCAGTAGATACAGCAAGGAGTCACCAGGCTCCCCTGAGCTGTAGGGGGAGGGGCTCACCTCGACTGATCCTCTGGAGCAGGAACCCCCGGACAACATCCTCGTAAATCCCCTCGATGGTCAGGGCAGGGCTGCCCACAGCAAGGACGTCCCCTTCAAACTTAAGCAGCTCCTGGAACCAAAGCAGGTGAGGGGCTGAGCTAGAGGAGTGGGCTGTGTGTGACATGGGTTCCAGCCCCAGCTTTGTCACTGATTAGTCAGGGAAATTTGGGCCTCAGTCTCCTCATCTTTAAAATGGACTCCTTCCCCATCTTTGTCACTGATTCAGTTCAGTTCAGTTGCTCAGTCGTGTCTGACTCTTTGCCACCCCATGGACTGCAGCACGCCAGACTTCCCTGTCCATCACCAACTCCCAGAGTTTACTCAAACTCATGTCCATTGATTAGCCAGGGAAATTTGGGCCTCAGTCTTGTCATCTTTAAAATGGACTCCTTGGCTCATTATTCCCTTGGTTGTTGTGGGGACTGGTGAAACAAAGCACATCACAGCTCAGTGGGAACAGTATAGGTTTTCCTGCTGGGTCCCCTCACAGCCACTTTCTGCCTGACCCCTGCTGCAGACCGCTTTCCAGTGCCCCTAAGCCACGTGTAGCCAGGTGCCTGTGACCTCTTCCCTTTTCTACTTCCCACCTTCTTGCTCGCCAAGCTCCAACCACACTCGCCTTTTCACTGTTTTCCAACATACCAGGAACAGATCTACCTCAGGACCTATGCACATGCAAAAAACACCCTTCCCCCGAATATGGCTCATGCCTTTAGTTCACTGCTTCTCAAGCATCGTCTTCTCAAAGACAGCCTCCCTAACCTCTCAGAACCCTCCCCACACACACACTCCCTCTCTGCTTCCTCCTTTCTCTGAAGCCTGTATCACCTGCTGATATGTGATACATGGGACCCCATGCCAGCTCTCAAATGGCAGACATCGAGCTTTGTCATGGGAGAAGCAGAAACGTTATGGAAGCCCAGAGGAGCCGTCTGACCCAGCCTCAGGGCTCAGGGAACCAAAGCCTTTAAGCATCAGGGTGGCTCTATGATGCTTGGTTGTTCTGTAGGGCCTGCCCCCCATCAGCTCACCGCTTTGCAGCTTGGCTCCAGCTGGCTCAACACAAAGGGCAAGAAGATGCAGAGCAGCCAGCTGTGGATGAATGTCCTCCGCGCCGAGCTGCTATCTGACTGGAATTTCTGCATGACACACACAGCAGCTGGTCCCCCAACCACCTGAACAGGCAGGCCCATCGCCATGCCCTCCTCGCAGACCTCACCTTCAGCACGCGCCCCCTGACTTTCTCCAGCTGCTGGGTGGCCTGGTCGCAGTCCAGAGTCGTGGTCAGACACTGGTCAGCCAGCTGTAGGAAGGTGGTCACGGCGTCAGCCATGAGCTGTGGGAGGAGATGCTGAGATGAGCCTTGGAAATCTATGCTCTCTCTGGGCCCTGCGCCTGATCAGTTGAACCCTTCTCAGTATCCAGCCTGCCCTGAGCACCTACCTCCCCCCAGGTTCCTTCTTGTCCCAAGATACAGTACCCTTGAGCCTTCCTTGGTGGTTCAGTGGCTAGGACTCTGAGCTCCCAATGCAGGAGGCCTGGTTTGATCCCTGATCAGGGAACTAGGTCCCACATTATGCAACTAAGAGTTCGCCTGGCACAACTGAAGATTCCCATGTGCTGCAACTAAGGATCCTGCGTCCACAACTAAGACTGGGAACAGCCAAATAAATATTTAAAAATACAATTTTAAAAAAGAAAAATATAGCACTCTCTTCCTCTCAGGATCTGAGCCTCATCCAGTCAGTGCCAGGAGGCCCAGCATGGGGAGCAGAGAGTTCTCCAGAGTCCAGGCTGCATGACTGAGCCCTCTTGTGCAGCATGCAGACCGAACAACCGGGCCAGGCAGTACTGGGTCTTCTCAATCTGTCTCTCTCACTTACCATGTCCATTAGCAGGTCCCATCCCCTTGGCCTTCAAAACCCCTGGCTTCTCTCCACCAACCTGCTCTGGTTCAGACCTCCTTGCTTCCATTCCTGCCACCAACAGCCACTGCTCCCCATGGCAGGCAGGGCTTTCTAAAAAACTTTGAATTTGCTCGTGCCCCTCTCCTGCTCACACACTTGCTGTGGTTCCCATTGCCCTTGAAAAGAACCCAGCCCCTGCAGCCCCATTACTCAAGGCCCTGATTCATCTGCCTCCCCACCTCTCTGTCATATCTCTCACATCGTTGCCCACTCTTGAAATCTACAACTCAATGTCTCTAAACTGTTTTACTTTCCTGAAGGTGGACAAGCTCTCTCACCTTCCAGGGCTTAACCACATTACATTGTTCATTACGCCCAGGACATACCCTAGTCCCATTCCTCCCATGGCTGCCCCAGCCTGGCAGTCCTCTCCTGCTGGAAACTCTCCCGACCCTGGAGATGAACCAGGTGCCCCCTCAGGGTTCCCATAGCACCTTGGGTGTCCCCATCACAGCCCTGTCCATCAGATGAGGTTACTGCCTGCTCATGAGTTCATGTCTGCGTGACACTGGGAGCCCGGGCAGGGAGGCTCAGGTCTGTCTGGGTCATTGTGGTCTCCTCAGCACACACGTAGCACCTGTTAAGTAGGGGCTGCCATCCTTGCCTTGTCTCCTCCCAGTCTTCCACTAACCCTTACCTGCTGTGCGAGATCCTGGGCCCCAAACACTAGGCTCTGTATTCCAAAGAAGCCAAACAGTGCTGCCAGCTGCCCCAGCTGCCCCCGGCTCCTCTTGGCCTCTCGGTAGCAAATCTGCATCAGCTCTGGGTCCCATGGCATCTCCCCAAATGAGTACACCTGCATTCCAATGACAGTCAGGTGAGAAAAACACCACCAGTGGAAAAGCGGGGCTAAGGGCCTCACAGCCAATTCATTGAAGGGGAAACACAACTTGGAACACATCCCAACTCAGTTGTTACCAAAAAAAACCCAAACAAACCACAATAAAGGTGAGGTATGGTGTGATGGACATAAAATGGTGAAACTTGAAAAAAATGATAATGTGGTGATGGCGTGACTGAGGGGAAATGGGCACACCGAGCCCTTGTCCCACCAGTGCCATCACCTGATGTTCTCTTTGTGCCAGATCCTGGGGCTGCAGAAGTGGAATAATCCAAAGTTGTATTTTCCCTCAAATTGCCCACGCAAAAGTTGGAGGAGACAGAGTTTAGACAAACAACTATAGTAGTGTGTAAATGCTCATATGAGGAGGGAAGCATAAGCAGCTGCAGCTGCAGAAAGGACCAGGGGAAATTTCTGCAGGAGGTGACTATGAAAGAGAGATGTGAAAATTAATAAAGGGAGTGTTAGTGTTAGTCACTCAGTCATGTCTGACTCTTTGAGACCCTATGGGCTGTAGCACACCAGGCTCCTCTGTCAATGGGATTCTCCAGGCAAGAATACTGGAAACCTCATTTAAAATGAAGTCATGGGAGTTCCCTGGCAGTCTAGAGGTTAGGATTTGGCGCGTTCACTGCCATGGCCCAGGTTCAGTCCCTGGTCAGGGAACTGAGATCCCACAAGTCGAGTGGCTGGTCCAAATAAATAAATAAAACGAAGCCATTAAACCCTAAAGGGAGAGCTCTCATGCACTGCCACTCCTTGTCCTCTGCCCTCCCCTCCAAACAGGGAAAAGAAAATTACTGCTTTACCACTCCCACAAGAGGAAGATTTTCTCCTTAACCAGTAACAGCCCCAACCAATGAGAAACTACCACCACTCAGCCAATGAGAAAGTGTCACCATCCTGAACTGCTTTCCTTTAAAGTCACCCCTCCCAACTTCCTCCTTTTTCTCTATAAAGTAACATTCCTCCCCTTTGTCAGACTTGCCTATGGTTTTGCCCTAGCTTGCATGTCCCAAATTGCAATATGGAGGCTGTCTCTCTCTCCCTAAAATGTTTTGTTGGTAAAATAACTGGCTGTTTCATTTTAAAGGTCAACAGACAGTGAGTTGAATGTTTCTTGGCATGTAGTATGCTCTCATTTCATAGCAGAAGAACTGAGCTGACCTGCATAGAGCAGAAT
Source organism: Bison bison bison (assembly GCF_000754665.1). Classification (NCBI taxonomy): domain Eukaryota; kingdom Metazoa; phylum Chordata; class Mammalia; order Artiodactyla; family Bovidae; genus Bison; species Bison bison. The sequence continues at coordinate 1,588,630 of NW_011494793.1, read as the reverse complement.
TCTGTCTTAGGAGATGGGGTGGGCTGTGGCCAAACAAGTGAATGGGAGGAGGAAGAGTTTTCAGGTGCGGTGATTCCAGATGAATGTTACTAAATCGCTAATCTTGTCCTCTTACTCCTCCCCGCCCCATCGTGGCCCACCCCGAGTAAAATGCAGCCTAGAAGAAAGTTCGGAGATTTTCAAAAGATGATTTTCAAACAAGAAAGATGCAAGGTTCACGTGACTCTTCCATAAAGTTAAGACACTGCCCATAGGCCCGATGAACCCAGAGCCCCGGGAGCTCACCTCCTTTCGCAGCTGGGTGCTGGAGGAACTCCCACGAAGGAGGCGGAACAGGCGGTCCATGCCCTGGGTTAGGAGGGTCCGCACCGCCGCGAGTTCGGCTTCCACAGTGCTCAGCAGCGTCTGCGTGATCCGGGGCAGCTGTGCATCCACCTTCCCGCGCAGGCACGACTCCAGGGGGCCCTGGACCTCCGCTACGAGTGGAAGACACTGGCCTGGATCTCCTCCAGGTGCTCAGCAAATGGGAGAGGGGAGGGGAGGAGGTGTGCGACTATTTCCTCAACAGGGTGAGGAAGATGGGAGCGCAGACTCTGAGCATCCTCCTCTACCCTATTTTACGAATGAGAAAACTGAGGCTTCAAGTGCGATGAGGATCAGCTCAAAAGTCGCACACTGGGAGGCTGAGTCCGGATTCAAACCCAGTTCTCTTTGTTACTGCGCTGAGTAGGAGCCATCTCCGCCGTTTGACCGGACAACCCCCAACCCGGGTCAGACCCCGCTATTGCCAACGCCTCGGCGCATCTCCCCACCGAGTCAGGGTCTGGAGTCTCACCCTCTGCATCCCTGGCTCCCCCTTCCCGAGGCCCAGTTCTTCCTCTTGACTCGGCCCTTGTCTCGCCCCTAAACCTAACCCTAACCCTCACCCTAAACCTCAAAACCACGTCCATTCTCCCACTTCGGCCCCGCCCTTTCCTTTTCTGGCCCTGCCCTGCTAGGTTTCCGGGTTCCAGATCATTGGCCCCCACCACTTACACCCAACCAGTTCCCCTTCTTTCTCTAGGGCTCCCAGCCCCGCCCCCACTCAAGCCACGCCCCTCTGGGCCACGCCCCCGGACCGCACCCTTCAGTCTCGAAGCCACGCGCGCCCGCAGCAGCAGCATCTGATCCACGTCTGGGCGGATTGTCTTCTCCAGGGCCGCGAGCAGCTCTTCCTTTTCTGGCTGGAAGGCGCGGAGCCCCGCGGTGGCCCCAGCCAGGACTGCAGCGTGGACGGCGTCCAGGAGCTGCTCAGACCAGCGAGGGGACCCGACAAAGGCCAGGGGCGCGGTAGACAGCCAAGACGGGGCGGGGATGAGAGGAACGGAGAGACAGAGACAGGCACAGAGAGACGCGCAGAGAAACTGGGCACTCAAGTCCGACTCCTATCCCACTCCTGGCCTCCCGAGAATCCCTACTCCACCTCCTCGACCCTGTGCCTACCTTGGTCCAGGCCCAGGCCCGGGCGCGGCCGGCTCCTCGCAGGCCGGGCAGAGTCTGGGCTCGCAGCGCTGGCAACAGCTCCTGTATCAGTACCGAGGTCAGCACCTGCGGGAGAGGTGGCCATGGGTGCTTCGGTGGGCCGAGAGGGGTTCTGGGGGTCCCGGGTGCGGCCTGATGGGGCACTGACCTCAGCGTCGGAACCTAGGGTCACGTCATCGTTGCCAAATTGGCCATGTTGTTGCCGGTAGAGCCGTATGGCATCTAGGAAGGCACAGGCTGCCGGCGCTTGACTTCGCTGCAGGACTGAGGGGGCGACTCCTAAGTGTCCACCCATCCCTCCCCTGCTCTCCTCAGGCTGCCTGGCTCCCCATCACTTCAGGAGGAAGCCCTCCACCTCCTCGCCAGATTCAAACAGCTAGGTCAACCACTTCTAGACCTTTGCACAAAAAATTGCCCTCCGCAGGAAGCACACCTCCCTAAGACCATCAAGAGCCCATAAGCGAGCTTTATGTTTTGTTGTTGTTCAGATGCTCAGTCGTGTCTTATTCTTTGTGACCTCGTGAACTGTAGCACACCAGATTCCTCTGTCCTCCACTATCTCCTGTAGTTGGCTTAAATTCCTGTCGATGCCGATGCCATTTAGGAAAAGACGTCCCCTACAGGCAGTCACTACCCAGGTCCCAAGGCAGTCTCCAATTGCCTCTCCAGTTAGGTACGCTTGTTCAGTCAACAACCTGCCCAACTGTACGTGTCAGTTCTGTTCCTCTTCTTGACCTGGCTGGTCCCTCATCTTTTTGAGACTCCAGCTTTGACCTCCCCTCCCTGATCCCCAGGCTAAGCTCTCACAGGCCTGTGCCCTCATCACAGCCCTGGCCATGCATAACTGCCTGTTTCCCCTCTGTCCTTCCCCATGATCCATTTTATAGATAAGGAAACTGAGGCTTGGAGAGGATTCCACAGCCAGCAGGAGCAGAGCCATCTGACCCTAGATTCTGCACCCCACCACTGCCTGCCCTTTGCCAGGACCCACCTGTGCCTCGAAGCCGGATGCCGCCCTGCAGGGCTAGTCTCCAGGCATGCTGCGCCTCCCCTGTTGCTGCAGAGAAACAGAGGTGCTGGCGGAAGGGATGCTGCAGGAACAGGGGGAAGCTAACAGGCATTTCCAAGAGGGTATCAGGCTCTTCCTGTGTATGGTCTCCTGAAAGCAGACAGAGAAGCTCGCATCTTCATTCATTCATTCCCTTCATTCACCATGAAATCCTTCTCTGTGTGTGAGCTCAATTGCTCAAGTCATGTCCAACTCTTTGGACTACTCCCATGGACTGTAGCCCACCAGGCTCCTCTGTCCGTGGAATTTTCGCAAGAATACTGAAATGCTTAGAAGATCCTTATTCCAGCTCAGTCCCAGGAGGAGGTGTGCCCAGGGCAGATATTAATAATCCACCTCAGCATTCTCCTCAACACAGAGGCCTGGGCAGCCACCAACAACTGTCTGAATTGGCATGTGATCTGAGTCCTGCTTGCTGGAGGGTGCTGGAGTCAGCTAGGCCCAGATTCATACCTGGCCAAACCATTTTCTAGCTCTTTGCACAGATTTCCATCACCCTAAAAAAAACCTCAGTTTTCTTATCTGTAAAATGGACTAAAAAGTGATACCAATGACCTAGAACTATTGGGAGGACAAAAATGAGTGAATTTATTTCAATTAATTAAATTGGCAGTGGTTTAGTTGCTAAATTGTGTCTGACTCTTGTGGCCCCATGGACTGTAGCCCACCAGGTTCCTCTGTGCATGGAATTTTCCAGGCAAGAATACTGGAGTGGGTTGCCATTTCCTTCTCTAGGGGATCTTTGCTACCCAGGGATCAAACCCAGGTCTCCTAGGCTACCTGTGGTCTCTTGCACCGCAGGCAGATTCTTTACCAACGGAGACACCAGGGAATCCCAGATTACTTAAATTGGGATCTCATAAATCCTTAAGTGTTTTGTTCAGATTTCCAGAATGATATATATAAACTGCAGTAAAATACAATAATGCAAAAAGAAGTGGACATTCCTCATCATGTGGCCCTTTAATCGCAGCCTCCAGAGATGAGAATAACTGTTAACAGTTTGGGAGACATTACTCCAGATTTTAAAATCTGCACGAAGCTGTATGGGATGCATTTTTAACAGGATGGAGTTTTCTGATGTATAACTGGCCTTTGGCTCCTGTGTATGTCTGGGATACATTCAGAGGCTGCACAGATTTCCTTCCTAAGGGTCAGGCCATAGTTTATTTAATCAACCCCAAAGGATGAGTATTTGGGTGGACTCCCATCTTTTCAACATCATCATCAACATTTCTGCAGACGGTTTCTATTGCTACATCTTTGCATCATTAAGCAGCAGAATAGCTCTGCAGTGAAGCAAAGGGTGGAATTCTAGCTCTATCTCTTACGGTGTGGTAGTCCTCAGCCACAGTGTCCCCTTCTACGAAATGGGGTGATTAGTGATGGGACTGCCTCCTGGGCAGAGTCAATGAGATGACGCAGGCCCTCAGTCAGATGCATGCCAGCCACTTATGTTGCTCCTTACTCTATTCAGAGAAAGGAGGAGGAGGAGTGGGGAAGAAGGGGAGGTGAGGGGAAGGGAGGTTGGAGGGGCAGGAAGAGGAGGAGGATGGAGGAAGGGAGAAAAGGCAGGAAGGAGGGAAGGAGAACCCTCCTGGAAACACTAAACTGAACAGTTAGATTCTTACCCAGTCTGTACAGTTTTCCTGCCCACCACTGTCCATCTCTCCATATGCTTGCTGACACCAGATTTTTATCATTTCTACCCTTTGCTGCTTTGATTCTGGTTTAGTGACCTAACTCCTTCACCCTGACAAGAGTGGGTGTTTCTCTTCCAAGAGACAGAGTGCTCACCAGAGGCAATGCTGCCCCTAAGGACACTTGGCAGTTTCTGGAGTTATATTTGGTTGTCACATTTGGGGTGCAGAGTGCTATGGGCATCTGGTGGGTGGAGGCCAGGGATACTATTTACCAGTAGTAAATAGTGAATAGGATACTATTTAACTGTGGTGCAGTGGGCAGCCCTCACTGCAGAAAAAAGTGATCTGGCTCTATCACCAGTGCAAAAGTTGAGAAGCCAGCTCTTGGGGTCCCCAGGAGCCTTACTTGAGGAGTCTGGGCAGAGAGCATCCAACAGGCAGAGATATTCACATTGGGAAGTCAGGACTGTGTACCCCGTCAGGGTCGTGGAGCCCAGGGGACGGTCCCCATTTTCATATTCCTGCAAAAGGCATCCAAAGAACTGTCTTGAGACAGATCTAAACGGTGGCTTCTATGTCCCAACATGGGATCAGGGGAAGATTTGGGGTTAACTGGGGTTAACCCACCTCCCTGCCTCCACCCCTCCCCACTTCCCCACAGTGGAGCACCCAGTACCCACTGTGTGTTAGGCCAGTGCTATGTGAGGACTATCTCATCGAATCCTCACAGCCCCACATGGCATAGACCATCATCATCCCATTTCACAGAGGTGAAAACTGAGTCCCAGGGAGACAAGGATTCCCCAGCTGGGAAGCAGGACGCAAGTGGGATATGCAAAGGCCTCGCATGGTTTCAACCTCACTCTGCTGATGACCACAAGTGAGCCTCTACCCTGGCCTGGGCCTCAGTTTACCCACCTGGCACAGCAGGAGATGGTTGCCCATCCAGGGGCCAAACACACAGATGACCTTGATTCATATTTGATGACTGAAGAAAGGAGGGGGGCTATGCTAGGAACTGGACCCCAAACCCACACTGGGGAGGGTGGGATGGAGAGGTAGATGGACTGTAAGCCACTCACTCACCTCCCTGTGGCTGAACCACTCCAGGCGGCCATCCCCACGCAGAACACAGAAGCTTGGCTGCCACTGGGGTGGGTGGCCCCACAGCTGGGTCAGGGGCCCTCGGTGCTCACGGACTCGGGGTAGCTTCTGTGGGAGGATGGGCAGGCAGAGGTCAGAAGCATCAGATGGTGCCCCAGTGTCCAAATCCCATGGACAGCTCGTGCTGTGAGCTGGGTGCCCCCAAGTACGAGGGGCTTGGGAGCTGCTGTTGTGCTGTTTTATTCTTTATCACACGTGCTCACAGCATTCACTTCCAAATATGAATCGAGGTGGACACTTTTGTTATCTCCAATTTACTTGCAAGGGAATCCCCCCACTTGAGCTTCAGATGAGACCCCAGCCCTGACCAACATCTTGATTGAGAAACTGAAAGAAGCCCCATCTGGACTCCTGACCCAGCGTAACTGAGATGATGAATGTGTGTGGGGACGTCCCTGGTGGTCCAGTGCTAAAGAATCCGCC
>NW_011494793.1:1578888-1582710 GCF_000754665.1 Bison bison bison | reverse complement strand
TGTGGGTTTGACCCCTGGTCTGGGAAGATTCCTTGCCATGGCCCAGCTAAGCCTGCGCATGACAACTCTGGGCCCACGTGCTCTGGAGCCCATAAGTTGCAATTACTGAGCCCGCCCACCCTATAGCCCCCACCTTGCAACAGAAAAGCCACTGCAATGAGAAGCCCACGCACTGCAACTGAAGAGTAGCCCCTGCTTGCTTGCTGCAACTAGAGAAGCCTGCACATTCAACGAAGACCCAGTACAGCCAAAATTAAATTTAAAGACATATTTTTAAAGATAAATGTGTGTTGTTTGAAGGAGTGATTTTGCAGTGTATTGTTATGCATCATAGCTGATACGGGTGGGATTGCTAGATCACGGAACAGGTGTTAGTTTAAGTTTATGAGAAACGGCCAGGCCTCTTGTCCACAGGCCCCTCCCTCAGGCAGGATGGGACATTAACTTGTTTCGTTTTCTTTATTGCTCATCTCACTACCTGTCCACCTGAATTGTGTTGTCCACGACTGGGCCCCAGAGTGGTGCCTGGTGCATAGTTGGCACTCGGTAAATATTTGATGACTAAATGACCAGCATTTGTGATGTTTTAATTCTTTGGGAGAGTAGTGGGAACTAAGATGTTTGTTAAAGGATTCTCCATCCCTCTTCCTAGGTCTGACATTTTTCACAGCAACAGAAATGATATACCTAATGCAAATAGATAAAAATAAATATTAAAGAAAATGTTCCAACTGAAGCAAGAGGAAATCCCTCCATGCTGCTTGAACCCCCACATCAGCTGTGCCCTGGCCAGGTGGCTGGGACCAACAGGTGGTGGAAGGTGCAGGTGGGGGTGACACCCAGACTCCGTGGGGCCCCAAGCGGGGCAGGTGGCATCCCAGGTGGGAGTGGGCTCTGTGTCCACGGAGCCCTGACCCCAGGGCAGACACAGCTAGGAGATGGGGTGTCCAAGAGGAAATCTCAGAGCCCTGGTTGGGACAGATGACCCAGTGCCATAAGGACTGTGGGCTCTGGGTTCCAATCTCGCCTCTGCCTCTTGCTGCCAGTGTGACCTCAGGCAGGTCACTTCACCTCTCTGTACTTTGGTTTCCTCTATAGTCAAAGACTCATCTTCTGAGGCTGGTGAAGATGGAGTAAGTTGGGCAGGACACATGGAGATCCTGGGCACTGTCGTCCAGCTCAGAAGACATTTGGAGCTGAGACTGGGCGGCTCCAGGCTCTTTCGTTCCATCGACACACTCTTCCTGAGCCCCTACTAGGTACAGGCACCACGGGGTCAGGGGAAATAAGACTTGAACCCTGTCCTTACAGAGCAGACAAGTGGAGGAGGCAGACCTGTGACCCTGAGCTGCGCTGGAGAAGCAGACAGATGGGGGGTTCCAGAGGAGGTGCCCAACTCAGGCAAGGGTGATGGTAATCAAGGAAGGCTTCTTGGAAGAAGTAGCAGCCAAAGTATGGGATGGAATAGGGAGGGTGGCACGTGAAAAGGCCTGGGGGTCCAATGGGCATGCTGTGCCTTTGGGAACCACACTCAGCCAGGTCACACCTTTTCCAGCTGCTGGGCTTTTGTATTGGCTGTGCCCTCTCCCAAAATGACCTTCCGATGTGGGCTCCAGAATGCTCTGGCTCTGTCTCATCCTTTACATCTCAGCTCAGAAGGGCCCTCCTACACCCCAGCTTCCCACCCTCAACACCACCTTTCATTTTGTCTTCCTGGCACCTGTCAGGGGTTATCCTGCATCATGATACATTAACTTGATAACTAACTTGTCATTTCTCCCAATTAGACTGTGAGCCCTGGAGGGCAGAGGGAAGTCTCTCTCAGTTACTACTGTGTCCCCAGCATCCCCGGTGGGGCTTCCCAGGTGGCACTAGTGGTAAAGAACCTGCCTGCCAATGCAGGAGACATAGGGATGTGGATTTGATCCCTGGGTTGTGAAGATGCCCAAGGGAGCATGGCAACCCACTCCAGTATTCTTGCCTGGAGAATCCCATGGACAGAGGGGCCTGGTGGGTTACAGTCCATGGGGTCACAAAGAGTCAAACATGACTGAAGCAACTTAGCACCCCTGCACCCCCGCATCCAAGCAGGGATGTGGCAGGCCGCTGATGCTTAGTGAATGTTTGTTCAAAGGATGAATCTTTTTTTTTCTTATTTGTATCCTTTCTGCCCCCAAACTCCTCTCCCATTCAGGCTGCCCATAACACTGGGCAGAGTTCTCTGTGCTATACAGCAGGCCCTCATTGGTTTTCCACTTTAAATAAAGCAGTGTGTTCATCCCAAACTCCTCGACTATCCCTTCCCCCCATCCTTCCCCCTGGCAACCATAAGTTCCTTCTCTAAGTCTGTGAGTCTCTTTTCTTTTTGCTAAGTTCACTTGTGTCATTTCTTTTTAGATTCCACATATAAGGGATGTCATACGATACTTCTCCTCCTCTGACTTACTTTACTCTGCATGACAATCTCTAGCTTCATCCACGTGCCTGCAAATGTCGTTACTGCATTCCAAGGATGGATTTTTAACAGTCACCCTAGGTCGTGGCTCCAGCAAGGGCAAAGAGGTGAAGAGGGACCCTCAAACAAACGGCGTCCCCAGCCTTGCCTGCTCTGCGCCCCTCCCCCTTGTGGCACCCACTTTGCTATGCAGCAGTTGGCATCTGGCTGGCTCCTGGGGGCCCAGCTCTCTGGAGATTTGCCGCAGGACCGAGGCCGCCAGCTGCCCGCGGTAGCAAGGCAGGAAGTTTCTCAGCAGGGTGTCCACCTGGCCTGCAGGGACGAGAGGGTGGTGAGGTGGCTGAATTAGGTCCTCTAAGCCTGCCCAAGTGGAGGCCAAACCGGCAGAGAGGCTACTTACGGATTCCCACCCACACCCCAAAGCATCCCCGAAAGACAGGCTCCAAATCCATTCATCCTTAACCCTCTACGACCTGTTTTTATCCACAGGGGGGTTGGTGGGGGGCAGGGGAGTTAAGGGACTCAGGCTTAATTTATAACCAATATACAACAGAACTTAATTGTATAAATCACAAACGTTAATGAGTCTGACACACGTGCACGTCTGTTAAATCATCACAGATAAAGAACAGATCATTGCATCTGAAAATTTCCTTGTGCCCCTTACCTGAGGAGACTATCAAAATCTTTAAAAACCTCACCCAGCACAAGGGGACTTTCTGGGAGTGATGGACGTGTCCTGTAGCCTGATCTAGGAGGTGATCACACTCCTGTTAAAGCTCTTCAAGCTGTTCTAAGATGTGTGCACTTGACTGTGTCTACAGCACATCCATCGAGCAGACTGGAATGTGGATCTAATGGCTGGAGCTTGAGCAGCAGTTCTGGGCCAGGTGGTGACTCAGGCACAGAAGCCACGCGTGGCAGAACCGTGAGATGGGAGGGGTTGGGTTGTCTGTGATCAGCCTGCCTCCAGTGTTCCCCTCTGTGTTGTTGCTGTTCAGTCACTCAGTCACTCAACTCTTTTGCAACCCTGTGGACTGGAGCCCACCAGGCTCCTCTGTCCATGGGATTTCCCAGGCATTGCCATTTCCTTCTTCAGGGATTCTAACCCTCTATGAGAGAGAGAATAAATATCTCATTTAAGCCACTACAGAAAAAATGTCAAAACTCTGCAGAGTAGCTTATTGAATCCATTCATGTAGTGATAACTTGACCTTGTTTCTTGGTCTCTGTGAGCCCCCCCTGCATCCCCAGTGCGCATGACACAGTGAGTGCTCAGCTGTAGGTACGGAGTGGGAAGGACACTGGCCCTTCTTTGTCTCAAAAGATTTGTGACTCAGTCCCTGAGGTCCACACGGAGGGGCCTA
>NW_011494793.1:1571076-1578787 GCF_000754665.1 Bison bison bison | reverse complement strand
GCCCCCACCACCAACTGAACCCATGCCCCAAGTAGGATTACCACATTTACCCAAATAAAAGTACATGACACCAATTAAATTTGAATTTCAGGTAACTAAGGAATACTTTTTTCCAGCACAAATATGCCCTCATGCAAAATTTGAGACACACTGATACTAAAATAAGTATTCATTGCTTTTCTAGAATTCACATTAACAGGACATCCTGTGTAGCTGACAACCCAGCCCTAAATCCAACCTGCCAATATTGGGCTCCTTCCCACCTCACTCACCCTTCAGGTACTGCTGCTGCTGTTTGTCCAGGGGGCTCGAGGGGCGCCCGCCCATCCTGCTGCCGTCTCCTGGGCTCCGCTGAGTGAAGTAAACACCCCTCTGTTCCCCACAACGCCCCAGGTTCCTCAGCTCAGGGGCCACCCTGGGAGCAAGGTGACCTGCGGGGCCTGAGTGCTGCAAGGCCAGCCGCCTGGGATCCAAAGCCAGAGCACAGTCCTAGGGTGTGTGCGCGGGATACCTGCTCCCCACTCTGCCCTGCCCCCTGCCCCGCCCGCCTCACCCTGCACCTGTGTCCTCCCGCTTCCCCTGGGCCAAGTTCCCCAGAACCGGTGGTTTCTGTAGGGGCTGCCCCAGGGTGCGGGTGGAGAAAAAAGACCTAGCTGGCCTTGGAGGGTGGATGAAGGGCAGACATCTGGCAGCACATGAGAGCAACTGTTAGTGTGGGGAGGGCAGGGAAATGGGGAGAAGGCAGGGATAGGGCATCTAAATCATGTACCTATCCGCTCATCTGTACCCAGGCAGAGTGATTCTGGGACCCAAGAGGATTCAGGCCTAGTCCAGCCCCATGTTGGGAAGACAGAACTGGACTGACACCTCCAGTCCTGGGGTCCGTGCTAGGGCAGGAGTAGGTGGGGTGCCACTGTTCTGCTGTAGACAGGTGGGACATGTCCCTTCAGATCCTGCTTTACCCATCTACAGCAGAGGACTGTGTTGAATGAGTTGGGCCTCCTTACCCCTTCACCTGTTTTTCCACTGCCTGGCACAAAGCAGTCCTCAGTGTTTGGCAACGGAAGGAAGAGAGGGAGGGAGGAAAGACAGAAAGGCAGACAGGGAGGAAGGAAGGTCTACATTTCAGACTGAAATGTGATCAGATGGGGTTTTCACAGGATTTCAGATGAAGAGAGCATCAAATTCCAGTGGGTGCAACATGGACATGATGGCTGGAGCATAAGCAGCCACTTTGGACCACGAGGTAAAACTCTTGTGATGACAATGCACAACTATGATGTCAGTTGCAGAGTCCCCAAAGAGTTCACGACATTGCTCCACCAGTTCTGGGTGGCCTCCCTCCAAAGGAAAAGCTAAATCTCCATTTTGTTTAAACCAGGAACATCTGACTGTAATCTTCACCAATTCCCCAGAATTCCTGTTTTCAACATCACTCCATAATAGCCTGAGTGCCATCCCTGAGCAGGGGATGCAGATATGGGCAAAACAGACCACACGGCAGCCCCCGTGGGCCACTGGTTAGCACAACAACAAAACTGTCAGACAGTATGGATAAGGGAGAAACATGGAATGGGAAAACATAGAAAATGCTAGGGGCAAGGAGGGGTCAGAGAGGTTATGGTGCACCACGATCTGAAGGAAACAAGGGTCAAGCCATGCAAAGGCCCTGAGGTGGGAATGGACTCGGCTGGTTCCAGGAAGAACACAAGGTGGATGGATTGGAGGAGAGTGAATGGGGAGTAGATATTAGGTAGGAGGGTGGGGGATTGCAGGGGCCACATGGGGGCTTGTGGGTCGAGTGAGAAGGATGGGTTTCACTATGAAGGCAAAGGGGAGCCACAGGCAGGTCTGGAGCAGGAACAGCTGCTGCTACCGGGAGAGGGGCACAGGAGAAGTGACGTGCCTCAGGCAGGGCCCTCCACGTGGGGTCTTTCTAAATGTCTAATCACTTTCCCTCCACTTCTCAGCCTCTGCCTGCGGCTTCAGGGGTCATAACACCTGCTGTTGTCCAAGGTCACGGCTGGGCAGCTTTCCTTCCAAACCTCTCCTCGACCTTCCTCGGTTTCCGCTCAGAATCGGTCCCACTTCCTCACTCTCACATCTGAGTGATCAACCCAGACAAGACGTTGAAAGAAACTTCACTTTCTGTGGTTTCGGATTTGAGGTTTCACTTCCCACGCCCCTCGCCCACTCTGCTTGCCCTGGCCCCTGGAGCCAGGTGGGCCATAAGCGGACACACTCTGGGGAAATGCTGTAGCCCTGAGGCAAAGAAGCAGTGCCTTGGCACATTCAAGGTTCTCAGCAGACCTGCAGCAGGGCCAAGTGCAGAAGTCACCCTGGCCCTGGGTTTGCAGCGGGAGTTCGGCCAAGTGAGAGTGGAGAGGGTTGAACTGTGTCCCCCACAAAGGATAATATCTACAGGCCACTATCAAGAAACCAGAAAACAAGCGTGAGCCAGGATGTGGAGAAATGGGAATCCTTGTGTACTGTTGGCGGGAATATAAAAATGGTACAAGTGCTATGGAAAACAACAGAAGGTCCTCCAAAAATTAAAACTAGAATTACCATATGCATACGACCCAGCAATTCCACTTCTGGATGTCTGTTGCAAAGAATTGAGAGTAGGCTCTGGAAGAGATATTTGTCCACCCTTGTTCACAGGAGCATTATCCACAATAGCAAAACACAGAAGTAACCCGAGTGTCCGCCGATTGATGAATAAATAACTAAAATGTGCTATGATCGTATTTTAAAGAGGAAGGAAGTTCACACACACTACAACATGGATGAATCCTGAGGACACTGTGCAGAGTGAAATAAGCCCATCACATTAATACAAATACTGTATGATTTTAATTGTATGATGCACTTAAGAGTAGCCAAAATCATAAAGATAAGAGGATAAGCAGTAAGGTCCTACCATATAGCACAGAGAACAACATTCAATACTCTATGATAAATCATGGATGGAAAAGAATTTAGAAAATGTATATGTATGTGACTGAATAATGTACTGTACAGCAGAAATTAACACAGCATTGTAAATCAACTATACTTCCAAAAAGAAAATTCATAAAGACGGAAAACAGAATGGTGGTTGCCAGGGCTGGGGAGAGGAGAGAATAGAAAGTGAGCATTTAATAAGTATGCGGTTTTAAAATAAGCAAATATCTACACATATTTATACATATATATTATTTTTATTTAATTATTTGGCTGCACTGGGTCTTAGTTGCGACATGGGGGCTCTAGCTCCCTGACCAGCGATTGAACCTGGGCACCCTGCACTGGGAGCACAGCGTCTTAGCCACAGGACCGGCAGGGAAGTCCCAAATACAGAGTTTTAGATTTACAAGGTGAAAAGAGTTATGGGGATGGATGGCAGGTAAATGTATTTGAAAACACTGAATTGTATAAAAATGGTGAAGATGGTTAAATTTTATGTTATGTGTTATTTTAATACAGTTAAAAAAAAAACAGTTAAGTCCATGTCCTAACGCTTGAAACTTCAGAATGCGATCTTATTTGGAATAAGCATTTTTATAGACATAATGAATTAAGGATCTTGAGACAAACTCTCAAGATTTAGGACTTAGGGTGGACTTATGTCCAAGGACAGGGGTCCATATCAGAAGAGGATGGGAGTGAGTTCCCTGGTGGCCTAGTGGTTAGGATTCTGGACTTTCCCTGTTGTGGCCCAAGTTCAATCCTTGGTCTGGGACCTGAGATCTCATAAACCTAAGGGCATGGCCAAAGAAAAAAAACAAGACAAACCAAAAGAAAAAAAGAAAAGGACAAGATACGGAAAGACACACGAAGAGAAGGCCAGACACGGAGAGTCTGCCAGACAAGAGAGGCAGACACTGGAGTGAGGCATCTCCAAGCCAGGAAAGGCCAAGAACTGCCAGCAGCAACCAGAAGCCATGAGAGAGACCTGGAGACAGACTCCTGCAGAGCTTCTGGAAGGGTCCAACCTTCCTGACATGGAGGTTTCAGGCTTCTGGCCTTGTGAACTGTGAGACAGTGACCTGCATTTATTTTGAGACACCTGATGTGTGGTACTTTGCTATGGCAGGCCCAGGACACTCATGCCAGATGCCCATCCCTGCCCTCCACAGGCTGGGATGAGTGTTACGAGTCAGGCGCGCCACCTAGAGCCCAATGGTCCCACCACCCACCAAGGACCACGAGACAGTGGAAACTTCAAACAGATGCTCCTTTTAATATGACTCACCCAGAGCCACGGCCCATGGGCTAAGCCCCTGGGTGGGCCTGGTGGCCAGACCCTACAGCTTCCAGTGGCACCACTCGGCTTTTCTAAAATAAAGCCTGGAGTGGGCTGGCAGTGGGGCCCAGCCCCAGAATGTCCCAGGCCATTGGGGCTGCACATAGTAGCAGCTGTGGCATCTCTCGGCACGGGTTACAAAGTGGAATGCTTCTCGAAGGGCACGGTCAGGAGTCGGGCTGCTGCCTCGTCCAGAAACCAGCAAAGTTTCCCAGTGCTGGGCTGAACCAGTGCGGCGGGGAGCGGGTTCTCCTCCTTGTCCTCCAAAATGCGCTGTGTGGAGAGGGCAGGAGCGTGGGGCCCCACCTGCACCCCGGCACCCCTCAGACCTCTCCAACCCTCAGAAGTTGAGATCACCCTTCCCAGATGTCCTGGCTTCAAGCAACCAGCAGAGACGGGGGTCTCTTCCTTTTTATCATCTGTGACCATTTAACAGTGGGGTCAGCACACTTTTTTTTTTTCTAACACGTTTAAAAAATATATTTATTTGACTGCAACAGGTCTTAGCCACAGCACTGGGCATCTTTAATTGTGGCATGTGGGATGTAGTTCCCTGACCATGGATCAAACTCACGCCCCCTGCATCGGGAGCATGGAGTCTTAGCCACTAGACCACCAGGGAAGTCTCCAGAACACCTTTGCTGCCAAGACCAGAGAGTCACTATTTCAGCTCTGCAGATCACACCCCAACTCTGTTGCAACTACTCGGCTCTGCTGTTACAGGGCAAAAGTACCAGCAGATGACTCGTCGCCAAGTGGGTATGGCCAGGTTCCAACAAATCTTTATTCGTGGACATTGAAATCTGAATTCTGTAACATTTTCACACACCAAAGAATACTCCTCCTCTTTTGCTTTTTCTCCCAACCGCTTAAAAAGGTCAAAAGCCTTCTTAGCTGTCAGGAGGATTCAGTCCCTCCAGCTGTGGTGGGCTGACCCTCTAATGTGATTTCATGATCAGCGGGCATGGGAAATAGTACTCTCTGCCAGCTGGGTCTGCCGCAAGCACTCTGAATCATTAACTTGTTCACTTCTGACCACAGCCCTGCAGGGTTGCCTCTGTTCTCACCCCTCTTTTTACAGTCAGGGAAGCTGAGGCTGAGGGCAGCCTCCTGTGAGTGGACTGTGAGTTGCAGCTGCCTTCACTGACCCTCAGGAGGTCCATGGGGAGGAACCCTCCTAGCGCACCTTGCAGATGGGAAAGTTGAGGCTTGGTGCGGGGGGGGGCGTTCAGTGGCCATCTAAGGCCATGCTGGGTGTCACTGGCAGGGACACTGGGTCTGCTGGAGTCTACACCCTGAACCCTAACATTAGCCACCCTCATGGAGACATCTGGGCCCACAGTTGGTGGAAGAATTGTTACTTATTTATCTTTAAAAATATGTCTAGTTTCTCCCATAGTGGTTGGTCTTTTCAGTGATGGTGATTAAAGTGTTTTTTTTGTTTATTTTTAATATCCACTTTATGATTTTTTAAAATGTGGTTTTATTTATTTTTGGCTGTGGTGGGTCTACACTCCTGCGTGGGCTTTTTCTCGAGTTGTGGAGAGTGGGGGCTACTCTCTAGCTGTGGGACATCCACTTCCATTGCTGTGGCTTCTCTTGCTGTGGAGGGTGGGCTCTAGGGCATGTGGGCCTCAACAGCTGCAGTACGTGGGTTCAGGAGTTGCAGCTGGTGGGCTCTAGATCACAGGCTCAGCAGTTGTGGTGCATGGGCTTAGCTGCCCCATGGCATGTGGGATCTTCCTGGATCAGGGATCGAACCCCATGTCTCCTGCATTGGCAGGAGGATTCTTTACCACTGAGCCACCAGGGTAGCCCAATATAAATTTATTAATTTTATACTTTCCTAATATATTATGTATATACCTTCTTATTCCTACTTTTTTTTTAAAACTTATTCCTACTACATATGATTTTTCTCCAGTTTCACCAGGGGTAGTTGTTATGCTGTGGATCTATGTCTGTGTTATGGCTCTGTCTATGCATGGTTCTGTCTATGTTATGGATCTATTTACCGTTAAGTTTTTAAGAATATGAGCCAATTCAGTGATTTCAATCTCACTTATTCCTTCCTCTGACTTTTCTTAGATTTATGTTATTTTCCTTTGTTCTCATTCTAAAGTGCTTGACTGGTTTATTTCAATTGTTTTCTAGTTAATAATGAAATATATATGTATTCACATTAAGTGCTATGAATTTACCTCTGAGCCATCTTGGCCATATCTCGTCAATTTCAATTCATAATAGTTAACCCCTAACTAGCCTGTATTTGCAGTTTTCATCCCTCCTTCAACCCAAGAATTACCGAAATGCCTTGGGATCTGGTGCTTTCCGCACAGCAGTGTCTAGGATCACATTCTCCGCCTACAACCTTCTGGGGAAGGGGGCCCTCACTGTTACCTTCAGAATAGCTGCCTTGCCTTCTCCTGTCGCCACAAAGATGACCGTTCGAGCTGCGTTCAGCACGGGAAGAGTGAGAGTCACGCGCTGCGGAGGTGGTTTCGGAGAGTCACTGATGGGGGCCACAATTTTCTCCCGCTCCTGGGGGCAGGGAAGCCCAAGGTGGAAACAGGAAAACACCACTTGACTTCCTGAGTACTCACACAGGCCAGGCACCATCCAGCCATCATTCCATCCCACCCTGCTAATTCTGTGGTACTTGATTGAAGGCCCGTTTTGATGGGTGAACTGAGGCTCAGAAGGGTCAAGCCCCAGTGGGCATGCCTGTTGGCTGAGGCTGACTCACACCATGCTGCAGGCACCTCCCAACCCTCTGGAAGCCCCAGATGGCAGAGGTCGGGGCTCAGACGTGAGCAGGGCCTTCGGGGGTGTGCTCACCTGCAGGAGGGGGTGGTCTGGGAAGAGTGAGCAGGTGTGGCCATCAGGACCCACACCCAGAATCAGCAGGTCAAAAACCGGGATGGAGTCCCCTTGGAAGGCCTGGATGGGGAAAGAAGACAGTCCCGAGAAGTTGTGAGGGAAGAGCTCAGAGGACACAAAGAAAGAGTTGTCAGAAAAACAAGTTGCTGTAACACAGTAAGCCAGGCTCAGCCTTATCTGCAAAAAAAAGGAACTCTATTAATCTGCAAGGCCTCACACTTCACTGTCTCAATGGCCTGACAATCTGGGGATGCAGCTGTGCCCAAGATGTGAATACCCAGGCCTACTGCCAGGGTGTCAGAAGTAAGGCCGCCTTTGGGGGTTCCCCCAGAGCAGGGCTGTGGCTTCTGAGAGGGGGACCCTCAAAGCGGTCTGCCCAGGGTGAGACTGGGTCTACTGACCACCCCCAGGGAGAGCTTCTGCTGTGATGACCACTCAGTGTCACCAGTAGGCTTACTCCATCACTCTGGGAGAGCCCACTGGGTGGATGACGTCTCCCTGCAGCGGCTCCAACGCGCTCACCTGTCTCAGCTTCTTGGCGTA
>NW_011494793.1:1563724-1570976 GCF_000754665.1 Bison bison bison | reverse complement strand
GGCGTAGTCCTCAGCCGCCTCCTCCACAGGCAACGCAGGGTTGATGGTGATCACCTGGCTGTCGAAGATAGGGAGCTTGGAGAGCAGGTGGGTCTGCAGTGGACAGAGGCACAGTGTCACCAACAGCAACATACAGTCAGTGGGGGCATGGGGCTTACACCTGGGACTACCTGGATCCTCCAGGTTAGGACATGACTGTCATTATACCCACTTCCTGTGTGAGTGAGGATCCCAGTGGCATTCAGCCAGAGGTCTTTCAAGTCCCTGGTGATTGGAGGTCTCCTGGCTCTGGCCTGCACCTGTCTAGCCACATCAGGATCCTGTTTCTAAACGCCCAGGGTCCTTTGGGCTTCAGGATAAAACCTAGCTCCTCTCAGCCCTCCAGGAGGTCCTGCTGACCTCCAGGCCTCAGCAGGTACACCAGCTCTTGATCCTGCCTGGGAAATTCTTACACATTCCTCAAGCTGCCTCCTCTGAGCAGCCACCTCTGCCTGCACCTTCCCCAACTGCTGCTTGGGGGTGTGACATGTAACTGTGGTAAGCACTGATTTCTTTTCTGGGTTGCACTACAGGGTGAGCATGCCCGGCCCACAGCAAACATCCCAGCCTATGATCAGTGGATTTAATGCAGAATACCTGGAGTCAGGCGTCCTGCAAGATAGAAGGCTCCAGCCCTTTCCCGGGGTATGACATGTAACCGTGGTAAGCACTGATCTCTTCTGGGTTGCCCTACAGGATGAGCATGCCCGGTCCATAGCAAGCACCCCAGCCTATGATCAGTGGATTTAATGCAGAAGAACCTGGAGTCAGGCATCCTGCAAGGCAGAAGGCTCCAGCCCTTTCCCGCAGAGATGAGCCCCATGGTCTTTGATCTGCCCTGGGATGGATGCTGGCAACCCCCACCTCGGTGCCTCCTTTTGCGCAGGGCCTAGCTCAGCCAAGGCAACGCCGGGCTGACCCACAAAGTAAAAGTAGGTAAACAACAAAAATATAGTGTTTGGAGCAGAGGGGGAAGGCAGCAAGGACATGGGATGAGCCAGCCAGAACTTAGGGTGCTGACTCCCCACCAGTGCTGGCCAGAGGAGTGCAGGCTCTGTGTTGAGCGTAACAGGGAGCCAAGGAGGGTGTGTGAGCTGGGGAGGAGCACGATCAGACAGATGCACCGTTGGAAAGACCAGCTTTGCCCAAGGTCCCTATCTACACACACCCTTGGGGATCGTATGAGTGAAGTCAGGGGGGAGTACGGGCGCCCTATTTCTGTCACCTGAGTCCCCTTCGTAGCTGCCCTCCCCCTAGAGGCTCAGAGCCATTTCCTCCTCCTCAGGCTGGACATCGGTTTGGCAGGTTCCTAGAACTGGAACGGCTGGTTGATTGGGTGGGTTCTCTCTAAACACTTTGCAGGTGCTGAGGAACCATCCCCAGGAAGGTGGGCCCAGCTCTTCCTCCCAGCCTGGACAGCAGAAGGCCCATGGTACAGGGTGAACCATTCATACTCGGAGAACCCCAACTGCCCGGGGCCCATCCTCCAGGAGAGGAACCCCTCTGCGTCCCTGTACCATGTTGCTTAGTGATCCCGCCCCCAAATTGACATCCACCTGGAATCTCAGAATATGGACTTCCCTGGGGGCTCAGTGATAAAGAATCCACTTGCCAATGCAGGAGACACGGCTTTGATCTCTAATCTGGGGTGATTCCACGTGCTGCAGGGCCACTGAGCCTGTGCGCAACTACTGAGCCTGTGCTTTAGAGCCTAGGAGCCACAACTACGGAAGCCCGAACTCCGCAACAAGAGAAGCCACCACAGTGAGAAGCCCCGGCACTGCAACTAGAGCAGTCCCCGCTCGCCACAACTAGAGAAAAGCCCATTTGGCAACAGAGACCTAGCACCGCCAAAAATAATTAATTAATTTAAAAAAAACAATGTGGCCTTATTTAGAAAGAGGGCCTTGCAGTTGTCATTAGCGTAGATGAGGTCACAGGGCATTTGGAAAGGCCCTAAATTCAAAGACTTGTGTCCTTACAAGAGGAGGACACAAAGAGAGAATCAGACGAACAAGTGACGGAGAAACAGAGGCAGAGATTGGAGTGATGTGGCCACAAGCCTGGAACCCCCAGAAGCTGGAAGAGGCAAGGAAGCCTCCTCCCTGACAGCCTTTGGAGGGAGCATGGGACTGCTGACACCTTGATTTTGAACTTCTGGCCTCCAGAACTGTGAATTGATGACTGTTGTTTTAAGCTACCCATTGGTTAGTACTTTGCTACCACAGCCCCAGGAAACTAATATGATTCCCTTCCGGGGAAAACTGGCAGGAGCAAATCCTCGCCCCACATCTGTTCCCACCGCATAGTATTTGCCTCTGCTGTACCCTCTGCCCCAGCTCACCTGTGGCCAGCTCCTCATATCCTCCTGGTCGCTGCCCAAATGTCACCTCCTCAGAGCGCCCCACTGCCCTGGCTGAAGGATGCTCTCCCTTCTCCCCTGGCACTTCTTATCATCTCACAGTTTTTAAAAAATATTTATTTGGCTGGACTGAGTCTTAATTGCAGCACTTGGGATCTTTGATCTTCACTGTAGCATGCAGGATCTAAGTTCGCTGCTGCTGCTGCTGCTAAGTCGCTTCAGTCGTGTCCGACTCTGTGCGACTCCATAGATGGCAGCCCACCAGGCTCCCCCAACCCTGGGATTCTCCAGGCAAGAACACTGGAGTGGGTTGCCATTTCCTTCTCCAATGCATGAAAGTGAAAAGGGAAAGTGAAGTCACTCTGTCATGTCCGACTCTTAGCGACCCCATGGACTGCAGCCTACCAGGCTCCTCCATCCATGGGATTTTCCAGGCAAGAGTACTGGAGTCGGGGGGCCACTGCCTTCTCCACTAAGTTCTCTGACCAGGGATCAAACCCAGGCCCCCCTGCATTGGGAGCGTGGAGTCTTAGCCACTGGACTACCAGGGAGTGAAGTCGCTCGGTCGTGTCCGACTCTTTTCGACCCCATGGACTGTAGCCTACCAGGCTCCTCCGTCCATGGGATTTTCCAAGCAAGAATACTGGAGTGGATTGCCATTTCCTTCTCCAGGAGATCTTCCCGACCCAGGGATCGCCGGGTCTCCTGCATTATAGGCAGGAGCTTTACCTTCTGAGCCACCAGGGAAGTCCCCATCATCTCATACTATTATCTTCTGTCCAAACTGCATTACATGGCGGCTATGAATGGATTTCCACTCTTACTGCCCTGTGTGTTGGTGCCCCACCCCACTATGAGCCCTACGAGGGAACTGTCCCTAGTGCTGGATACAAGGACACACACACACACACACACACACACACACTGAACGTCCTTGCAACTTTCTCTCTATTGTTTTGTTAGGATTCTGTTACTTGAGCAAGTATGGCTTTCCTAATTAAAAGTCTTTCAGGGACCTTCCTCTTCTGACACAGGGGATATGGGTTCCGTCCCTGGTCAGGGAACTAAGATCACAAACGCCTTACCATCAAAAAACCAAAACATAAAAGAGAAGCAATATTCAACAAATTCAATGAAGACTTTAAAAATGGTCCACATCAAAAAAAAAAAAAATCTTTAAAAATAAAAAAGTTTTAAAAAGTCTTTCAAAGTCTGGCAAAGTAAAAAAGAAGCACGGGGTCACTTTTAAATTAAGCTCTAGGGGAAGACACGCAGGAAAGCAGACTTGAGAGTGACCCCTGCCCCTGAAATGTGTCCCGGGTGCTCTCTGGGGGGTTCCGCCAGGCAGGTTCATACCCCAGCTCCCTCACTGGTCACTAGGTGACTCTCCTTGTCTGGCTTCAGTTTCTCCATCTATGAAATGCAGGTACTAACAGTCCCCGCCTCATAGTCACTTGTAGGGTTTCATGAGATGATGTGGATAAAGCCATGGTAATCAGTAAACCTTCCTTATTACCAAACAAACAAACAAAACAGCTCAAGCTTCTTTTCGAAGAGAACTCAACACACCCAGGACCTGAGCAATCTGAGGCTTCTGGCCAAACCCACCCTTCCCACACCTCCCTGGGTGGGTTTTCCTTCTCCATCCACAGCAGGAAGAGTTGACTCAGATGCGCGGGAGGGGGTGGGGGAGTGGAGGGCAGCTCAGATCATAGCTCTTCCAGGCCTCAGTTTCCCTTCTTATAAAATGGGGGTGGGGGGTTTCCCTGATTCTATAGGAGTCTGGGGCCCCAGGCCAAAGATAACCAGCCACGGAGTTGACAGCGCCACAAGCAGAGTGGAGATCAAAGAGAACTTGCCAGGTTAGAGATGGGGAAACCGAGGCCCAGTTTCCACACCAGATCCCGCCTACCTGGCTCTTCCCTAACTCGGCCTCTGCACTTACTAGCCTGCAGCGCCTGAGCGTCTCGAAGTCCTGGAACGGACCACCAAGTTTCGCCTCTATGCCTTTGCTCATGCCCTCTACTTGGCCACCTGAATCGCACACGACTTAGCGACAGAGCACACACACACAATATGCATCACCGGTCCACCCGGGTGGCAGTGGAGGTGCACCCCAGATGGAACCTCAGGGCACCCAGCAGACCATTCCCAGCTCCAGTCCAGGCAGAGGGCACGGTGCTACCCTGCATAACTCTCGTCGCCTGGTCCAGGCGGTGGGCGCGGCCTTTTCGACATGACCCCCGGTGGCCTCCGTAGCCGGGTCCAGGCGATGTGCACGGCCCTCTCGGCGTGACCCCCGGCGGCCCCCGTAGCTCTCACCCGGTACAGGCCGTACGTGCTCTCGGCGTGCTCGAAGGGCACAAGGCGCTCGTCGCAGAAGCCCAGCGTCCAGCGCGCGAGGCTAGCGGGTCCAGCGGGGGCGGCGGCAGCGGGCAGCTCGCGGGCTAACATGGAGACAAGGCTGCCGCCGGACAAGCCGAGCGTGAAGCGGGCGCCGGCATCCGCCAGGCAGCATGCTGCCTGCTGCACTACCAGTTGCGCCAAAGACGCACCCAGCTCCTGCGGGCTCGAGAAGACAGAGATGAGGCGGGGGGCCGGCGCGGCCATGGCGATGGCGGTGGCAGGGAGGAGGAAGCCCTCCCGGCGGCCACGAGTGCGCCTGCGTGAACGCCGGTCGCGCTACCCAGGTGCCTGTAGCACATGCGCAGACCCACGAATGACGTCCCGGAGAGGCCGGGCAGTGGGTCCTGATGCGCTCACCGATTTTTTTGCCTGATCATGGAGCTTTTTCCTGGGCTGGAGCAGGCAGAGTAGGTGCAGCTGAGCTCTACTTCCCGATGTCAGGGCGGGGCTAGAGAGCGGAGCTCAGAGCTTCGAGGCTCGCAATGAGGGGGCCCTGCGGTGGGGTTAGAGGGAGCCGATTTCTTCGAGGGCGGGGATTTTGGTGGACTTTGAAATTTCTGAACTAGCTCGTTTATCTTGTTGGTATTTGTTGTTTTTCTCTTTAGTTAAAGTATAATTATGTATTTTAAAGTATATACTTGATAAGGACGGGTGTATTTCGTTTGTTCACAGAGTCCTCTCAACCCTCCTGAATTGTGGCACGGTGTAGCAGCTGTGTTGAATTTCTCCTGCATGTTTCTGTGGAGATCTCCTCCCCTCTGGGTCTTGCCTGGAGAAGCTCCGAGAGAGACAAGTGGGCCTTGGCTGATAAGATAGAATGGTGGTGGTTTAGTCGCTAAGTCGTGTCCGACTCTTGTGACCCCATGGACTGTAGCCTGCCAGGCTCCTCTGTCCATGCGATTCTCTAGGCAAGAATACTGGCTGCTGCTGCTGCTAAGTCGCATCAGTCGTGTCCGACTCTGTGCGACCCCATAGACGGCAGCCCACCAGGCTCCCCCGTCCCTGGGACTTCTCCAGGCAAGAACACTGGAGTGGGTTGCCATTTCCTTCTCCAATGCATGAAAGTGAAAAGTGAAAGTGAAGTCACTCAGTCGTGTCTGACTCTTAGGGAGTGGGTTGTTATTTTCTTCTCCAGGGGATCTTCCTGACCCAGGAATTGAACCGGGGTCCCCCGCATTGCAGGCAAGCAGATTCTTTACCGACTGAGCCAGGAGGGAAGCCCGATAAGATAGAATATTCAGGGAATAACATGAGCAGGGAGGATTGGAAGGGGCAGGAGGTCTGGTGGGTCAGGGCAGCTGGACCACCTCAGAACCTGAGAGTTTAGGATACTGTAATAGGTGCAGTGAGATTTGCCTAGGTACTGCATCTTTCAAAGAAGTAGCAAATTAAGAAAACAGTTCCATTTATAATAGCAGCAAAGAGAATAAAATACTTAATAATTTTAGCAAAAGAAGTGCAAGACTTATACGCTGAAAACTATAAAACTTTGCCAAAAAGTAACTTAAAATATGATCTTAATAAATGGAAAAACATCCCACATTCATGGATTGGAAAACTTCATATTGTTAAGATAGCCTGTGTGCTTGTGCTCAGTTGTGTCCGACCCTGTGGACTGTATGTAGCCCGCCAGGCTCCTCTGTCCATGGGGTTTTCCAAGCAGGAATACTGGAGTGGGTTACCATTTCCTCCTTCAGGAAATCTTACCAAGCCAGGGATCAAAGCCGTGACTCCTGCATCTTCTGCATGGGCAGGCAGATTCTTTACCTCTGAGCCACATGGGAAAGCTGTTAAGATAGCAACAATCCCCAAACTGGTCTATAAACATGATGTAATCCCTATCAAAATTCTGAGAGCCTTTTTTGAGATAGCAACAAACTGATCCTAAAATTCATGAGGAATTGCAGGGGGCCCCAAATAGCTAACCAGTCTTGAAGAACTAAATTGGAGGATTCACACTTCTTGATTTCAAACTTACTACAAAGCTATAGTAATCAAACTGTGGTATTGACATACAGTACACAGATATATCAATGGAATAGAGCTGAGCTAGAACAACAAACCATATGTCTGTGATCAGTGACTCTTCAACAAGGGTGCCAGAAGCATTCAATACGAAAAGAATAGTCTTTTCAACAACTGGTGCTGGGAAAATTAGTCACATGCAAAAGAATGAAATTGAACCCTGTAGTAGGCAGAAAAATAGTTCCCCAATGGTGTCCACACCCTGCTAAGTCACTTCAGTCGTGTCTGACTCTGTGCGACCCCATAGACGGCAGCCCACCAGGCTCCCCCATCCCTGGGATTCTCCAGGCAAGAACACTGGAGTGGGTTGCCATTTCCTTCTCCAGTGCATGAAAGTGAAAAGTGAAAGGGAAGCCACTCAGTCGTGTCTGACTCTTAGCAACCCCATGGACTGCAGCCCACCAGGCTCCTCCATCCATG
>NW_011494793.1:1558900-1563624 GCF_000754665.1 Bison bison bison | reverse complement strand
CATAACTTAAGGTATAAAAACTACTTTGAAAAATAAAGTGCGGGCCTTGTTCACCGAAACTTGGTCTCACCATGTCGTTCTTTCTCTTACCTTCTGGCTGAATTATTCAGCCTCTTTTCTCCACTGAATTTCTTCACTGAGCTATCCTCATTCTATTACTCTTTATATCCTTAATTAACGTTTAATTAAGCAGTTGTTTCCTGATCCTCGCCGACGCCGTCTCTCCTTCGAATACCCTGGTTCAGCCGGGGCTGGTCCCCGGCACCCAATGGTGTCCACACCCTGCTAAGTCACTTCAGTCGTGTCTGACTCTGTGCGACCCCATAGACGGCAGCCCACCAGGCTCCCCCATCCCTGGGATTCTCCAGGCAAGAACACTGGAGTGGGTTGCCATTTTCTTCTCCAATGCAGGAAAGTGAAAAGTGAAAGTGAAGTCACTCAGTCATGTCCAACTCTTCACAACCCCATGGACTGCAGCCCACCAGGCTCCTCCATCCATGGGATTTTCCAGGCAAGACTGGAGTGGGGTGCCATTGCCTTCTCCAAAATCTATGTTCCCTAAATCTATGAATTTGTTAGGTTACTTGGCAGGGGGAAATGAAGGTTGCAGATTGAATTAGGTTGCTAATCACCTGTCCTTAGAAGAGATTGCATGAATGAGCACAATATCATCACAAGGGTCACTGAAAATGGGAGGAGGAGGCAGAAGGAGGAGGACCAGAGAAATGACAGCATGAAAAAGACTCAGCCCACTGCTGATGGCTTTGAAGATGGGAGGAAGAGGCCACGAGTCAAGGAATGTGGGCAGTTTCTAAATGCTGGAAGAGGCAAGGAAGTGGATTGTCTCAGAAACTCCAGAAGGAAAGCAGCCCTGTCAAACCTTGATTTTAGCCAAGTAAGGTCCAGTTCTGACTTCTCACGTTCAGAACTGTAAAATGACTGGTGTTAAGCCACCAAGTTAGCGGTATTTGTCACCTCAGCACTAGAAAACTAATAGAGATTCCCACCTCAAACCGTGCACAAAAATTTAAATGTCAGGGCTAAAACGAAAACATTCTTAGAAAGCAGATGCATCAATCTTTATGACCTTGGGTTAGAAAATGATTCCAAAAGCAAGAGTGGGGCTTCCATGGCAGTCCAGCAGTTAAGACTCCATGCTCCCAATGCAGGGGCCACAGGTTCAATCCCTGGTTGGAGAACTAAGTTCCCAAATGCTGCATAGTGTGGCCAGAAAAAAGACAGATAAACTGAGTTTCATCAAAATGAAAAATATGTTTCAAAGGATACTACCAAAAGAGTGAAAAGACAATCCACAGGATAGGAGAAATTTGCAAACTATATCTTATAAGGATTTAGTATACAGAATTACAGTAAGAAGTCTTCCAACTCTAAATAGACGACCCAGTTAAAAACTGGGCAAAGGATCTGAATGACATTTCTTTTCAAAGGAGGTATACAGATGGCTTCCCAGGTGGCTCAGTGGTAAAGAAACTGCTTACCAATGCAGGAGATGCAGGTTCGATCCCTGGATTGGGAAGATCCCCCTGGAGAAGGAAATGGTAACCCACTCCAGTATTCTTGCTTGGAGAATTCCATGGAGCCTGGTGGGCTACAGTCCATGGGATGGCAAAGAGTCAGACAGGACTTAGCAACTAGGCAACAACAAACACATGAAAAGATGTTCTACTTATTAGCCCTCAAGAAATGCAAACCAAAACTATAAGGAGATACCGCTGAATACCCACTAAAATGATCACAATAAAAAAGACAGAACTTCCCTGGCAGTCCAGTGGTTAAGACTCCAAGATTGCACTGCAGGGGGCACAATTTCGACCACTTGTTGGCAAACTAAGATCCTGCATGCCTAGCTGTGCGGCCAAAAAAAACCAAACAAAAAACAGAAAATAAGTGCTGAGGAGGATGTGGGAAACTGGAACTCACACACTGCTGTTGCGGGGAACATAAAGTGATACAGTCACTGTGGAAAACAGTCTGGCAGTTCCTCAAAAGGTTAAACATAGTTACCATGTGACCTAGCATTTCCACACCTAGGTTTATACCCAAGAGAATTCAGGACATACGTTCACACAAAAACTTTTACACAAAAGATCTCAGCAGCATTAGTCACAATAGCCAAAAAAAAAAAAAAAAAGAAATAAAAAAACATCCATCAATTGGTGGCTAAAAAAAAAATGTGGTCTACCCATACAATGGTATATTGTTTGGCCATAAAAAGGAATGAGCTGCAACTTGGATGAATCTAAAAGCATGCTGAGAAAATAAGTCAGACACCATAGGCCACAGATTGTGTGATTCCATTTCTATGA
Source organism: Bison bison bison (assembly GCF_000754665.1). Lineage (NCBI taxonomy): Eukaryota > Metazoa > Chordata > Mammalia > Artiodactyla > Bovidae > Bison > Bison bison. The sequence continues at coordinate 1,561,297 of NW_011494793.1, read as the reverse complement.
AATATCCAGAATAGATAAATCCATAGAGACAGGAAGTAGTAGTTGCCAGAGGTTGAAGACAGAGGATGGGCAGTGACTTCTAATGGATATGAGGGTTTTTTGGGGTGATGAAAATGTTCTGGGATTAGACATAGGGGGTGGTTGCATAACCCTGTGAATATACTAAAAGCCACTATGTTGCACTATTTAAAAGGGCGAATTTATGGTCTGCATAATTAGCTCAATTAAAAATAGTGATTCAGGCACAAGGAATAATCGGAATGAAGGCGTTGAAACCAGACACAGGCTGGAAACAATTATCCATGGTACAAGGGAAGCAGCCTGCAGGACAGCAGTGCTACCCAAAGAGCCTGGACTCTTCCCCAAAGTGATGGGGACGCCAGAAGAGTGTGGGGCAGGGACCCAGCCTGCAGCCCCCTATCCCTGAAGCTCTTGGCGCTAACTCTCGTCTTCCATGTGCCCGCTCGGGCAGCTGCTGCTGCTTCCTGGTCCCTTGTGCACGGCCCAGCCCCTGCCTCTCACAGCACACTTGCCAACACCAGGCTGGGGCGTTTCCCTTCCCACAAGTACAGGCGTCCTCTCTGTGCACATTCTTCCAGGGCCCATCCAGAAAGGAGCAGCTCGGGGCAGAGCACTATCAGCTCCCATCTCTCTTCATGATTTACTGAGGGTCCCCAGGGGCAACGGAGCTCCTAATTTGGCATGGGGAAAAAAAATACAGATCTATCAAGCCAGAAGAAGGCATAGAGGAACCCCAAATGAAAGAAGTCACTCTGAAAAGATGACACCCAGTCTGATTCCAAATCTATCCATGACAGTCTGGAAAAAACAAAACTAGGGAGACAGTAAAAAGAACAGTGGTTGCCACAGGTTGGGATAGGAGTGATGAGAGGTGGAACATAGGATTTTTAGAGCAAGAGAAACTATTCTTTGTGATACTCTTAAGGGTGGTTGCAAGCCATTATGTATTGTTGAAACCCATAGAATGTACAACAGAGTGGAACCCTAATGTAAACTGTGGACTTGGCTTAATAATAATGTATCAACATTAACTCATCAGGTGTAACAAACGTAGCCCACGAATGTCAGATGTTAATTCTAGTGGAAACAGCGGTCAAAGGGCATATGAGAACTCTGTCCTTTCTGCTCATTTTTCTGTAAACCTCAGACTGTGGTAATAAATAAAAATCTATTAATTTTTAAGAGCAAACACACACAGAGCCGGAACCGAACAGTCATCAGGATTATTTTCTTGCTGGTCGGAGAGAACTTCTTACATTGTTGCAGCTAGAGAGACTGACTGTGCACTGAGAAAGGTCCCCACTAGACCACTTCCTCACTAGAGCCCCTGACAGGGACTTCATTCCCCTCCCTGTGTCTTCAGTTTCCTCATTTGTTCAACAGGGACCATGATGACACCTTTGGAGGTGGTCAGATGTCTGAAGGGATGTTACCCAGAATGCACTTGCTTATCAGCACACCAGGGGCCTCCATCCCCACCACGACGTATCTTTCTCACCTTCACTGGGCATCTCAAAGGCTCTACCTTGCATCACCTTCCTTGCACTGTGAGCAGTGAAGGACCAGCACCCCACAACAATAGTTCATCCTCTCTTAGGCTGGTCCAGGACTCATCCAACCCCCATGCATCCCCAGAGTAACCCCCTGGGTGCCCCCACCTAGCACCTAGCAATTTTCATACGATTTTCTTCCTCTCTCCTTTGGAGACAAGATAAGACAGACATTGTAATTCTGGAGGAGGAAGCTGAGAAGATGAACTCTGGAGCTCAATGTCCTGGGTTCAAATCCCAGCTCAGACAGTTACCCTCGCAGGCCTGGTGGCTCTCACTCAGAGCTACAGCCACACATGCTGGCCCCCCAGAGAGGGGAAGCCAGACCTGCCGAGACATACGGTTTGTCCCGGGCCATCCTGTGCACCTGCCAGAACCCAGAGGCTATAGGGAGGTGGTAAGAATGCTAACCCGTGGCCCCGCCACCCCCTATCCAGTCCCCAGACCCTGGACCTTGCAGGTGGGAGAAGAGGCAACAGGAGCTATCAGTAAAGGCCGAGTGTGTTTTGCCTGTGTCTGGCGACCAATCATGTGTTCCCTGGGAGGGGCCTGCTCTCTGCTCTCTGAGACTCACAGGGTTCTGGGCCACATGGAGACAAAAGGTGAGTGGCTGAGCTCCTATCAGGCACCAGACGCTCTGCAGGTTTATTTCTTAAACTCAACGAGGAAACAAAACCTCAGTGCTTGAAAAGGCCCATGCGAAACAGCACGGGGTCATTTGCTACTGGCCTTGCTGTTCTAGCTGCCGGGTGGTGCTGCCAGAGGGAGGGACGGGGGGCAGTCTGGGTGGCCAGCCCCACCGATGGGTGTCTGGGATGAGCCACCG
>NW_011494793.1:1557755-1558800 GCF_000754665.1 Bison bison bison | reverse complement strand
GGGAAGGTCCGGGCTGTCCTGGGGGGTGGTCTCGGGATGTCACCAATCAAGGGTCCAAGTTGTCACTAGCAAGGTCAGGGGAACAGTCAATAGGCAGGAACCCCTGAGGGCATCTCAGAGGCCACCCCTGACCTGGCAGCTCCCCCAAAGCCACTGCTGCCATTCCCCTGGGTCCTGCCAGCAGCCATGGCAGGTGGGGTCCCCAAGAGGCCTCCTCCAGGGTAAGCATCTGAGCAGTGGGCCAAGCAGCCTCCCAGGGCCATCTTCAGGTCCCCTCCAGCAGGAGCTCCATGGTGACAACTGGGCAGGAGCAATATCCAAGTGGTCACAGTCAGTTCCAGAAGTTTCTGGGGCATCAGGAAAGGCAGGCAAGACAAGGGAGAGCCACCAGGGACAGGAAGTGCAAAAGGCAATTGGCCCAGCTGGGCAGAAAATCCCTGCTGACCTGGAGGGCCCTGGGCCGAGGCCCCCCCAGGTTGTCCAGACAGACTATCCCTAGCTCCTCATTCAGCAAGGAAGGCAGAGGGGCTGCCTGGAGCTCCTACAGGGCTACAATGTCCTGGAATCCAGCAGCCTAGGGAAGGCTGGGCTGGGTGGGGTTTGTTAATAAGGCACAGCTGAGAGGGAGGTGGAGCAGCCCCACTCTGGGTTTACCACCCTCTGCGGGAGGACCCGAAGAGGCCCCCAGGACAGCTGTGGGCCCCCGCACAGACTGCAGCTCCCAGAAACGTCTGTTCTACTTTTGGCAGGAAGTGAGCAGGGGAGGAGAGATGGAGGAAGAGGGGAGGGCAGTCAGGGACAGCGGGGAGGCCCAGAAGCAGGGAGCACAGACAGACACACAGACACGAGAGTGGAAGACAGGCAGGGGCAGCCAGCTGGTGGAGAGGAGGAGGATGAAGGCGGGAAACAAGGGCTCCTCCTGCGATCCGGCTTCTCTGCCCCAGGACAGGGCAGGGCTGTCTGTCTGGCTCCAGCCCACCCTGCTCGCTGGGCCTGGTGCGGAGTCTTGGGCCAACAGAGGAGTGTCAGAGGGCGAAGGCGCCTG
>NW_011494793.1:1557519-1557655 GCF_000754665.1 Bison bison bison | reverse complement strand
GACACCCTGATCCAGAGGCAGGTAGTGGCCCTGCTTCAGGTCCAGGAAGAAGAGCCGGTCCGAGGTCTGGCGTGGGTCGAAGCCCTCGTGCTGCAGCCGGGTCTTCTGAATTTTGAAGGTGCCTGTGGGGACGGGG
>NW_011494793.1:1550023-1557375 GCF_000754665.1 Bison bison bison | reverse complement strand
GGGGTGGGAACTTGGCAGGGGGCTGCCAGGAACCCCCTGCCCCAGCTAACTACTCTCTCTGGCACCTCCAGGCCTCTGAATAGGCTGTCCCCTCTGCCAGAAGCATTCTTCCCCATTTTGCCCTCCTGATTCCCCCTTGGCCTTTGGATCTCAGCTTCATGCTCCCTCTGCCAGGGAGGCCTCCCTGACCACCTCCCGCATGACCCGAAACTCCATGTATACTCCCTGCCTGTCACATGTCCACCCCACACAAGACCAAGAAGGTGAAAGGGCTGGGTCGGTCACACAGGAGGTCAGGGGTCAGCAACTTATAGGCCCATGATCCACCCATGGACCAAATTCAACCCCCTACCTGAGGAAGCCACCTCTAGACACATACACACTACTCACTGCTATTTCTGCCCTACAGCTGAGGAGATGAATCATTGCTGCAGAGGCTGTGGCCCGCAAAACTGAAAATATTTACTATCTGGGCCTTAAAGAAAAAGTTTGCACTCCCTGAAGTAGACAATTAAAGAGGGGTTTTGTGAAAGATCTGGGTTTGTAGAAAATCGAGGGAGAATCCCTGTGTGCTCAAGAATTAGGAAGGTTGGTTTTTTTTTTCTTTTTAATGAAACTTCAGGGACTTCCCTGGTATTTGGGACTCTGCACTTTCACTGCAGGGGATACCGGTTTGATCCTAAAATCCTGCAAGTTATGCTGCTTGGCCATTAAAAAAAAAAAGAAAGAAACTGGAAAAGTACAAACCTCAAGATTGAAAAAGCAGAGGCAGAGGTGATGATGGTGGTGTTCACCTTTGTATCAAAATTAAAGCTTCTTTTCAATAATGGGCACCATGGACAAAGTTAACAGATTCCAAAATAGAGGAGATTTAAAATGTCTGAAATTGCTAAGGAATTAACATCTACACTATTAGGAGGAACTCCCGTAAATCACAAGGAAAGAATGAGACAATACTAGATACGAGCAGGTGATTTACAGAATAGGAAACCTCAAAGGTGTGAGATGATTCGCTCAAATTCCCTAGTCCTCGGAAAAATGCCAAAAATGAAGAGATGAAGCAAACGTTGCAGGATGGCCAGTGGGGTAGGAGTGAGGAACAGGAAGGAGGAAGCGCACAAACATGACAAGAGGAGAGCTTAGCTCATAGTGCCAGCTGGCCGTGGACAGCAGGTTAGACCAGGCGCAGGGGCTAAACCAGAACGGGTAAGTAAATGGTTGAGAAACTGACAAATGGGCGGACGGAGAGGCAGGGGGCCGCACCTGTAGTGTCCACCTGGGGCAGGAGGCGCAGGAAGATGGGACGGGCATAGGGCGCCAGCACCTTCTGCAGTTCCTTGTACAGTGCGTTGGGGCTCAGCCGGCCGTGGGGGTCTGCGATGGCTGCCATGCCTGCTTTGCCCTCTACTCCTAGAGACAGAGACCTGGCTGAGACCACCACCCTGGCCCCACCATGAGACTAGATCCATCCTCCAGTGGCAGCCCCTGGCCTCTGACCTCCAGCCCTATCCACCTGGGATAATGCTCGCTGAAGCAGTGAACCCTTTATTGAGCTCCTGCTGCACTCCCTGCAACCTTGAGCCACAGCTGATCTCATGAGCCCATTTCCTGGATGAGGAAACTGAAGCGCAACATCAGGCATGAGGAATAATTCCAGATCCAGGACACCACCCTGTTGAGCGGTTGTCCAGGCTGTGCACTGCTTTAGGTCTTGCCTACCAGGGCACCTGTACCTCCAAGTTCCTCCTGGCTGGGCTCCTCTGGGGCTGCCCCCAGGACCCTGGGACCACCCCCAGAGCCCCAGCTTGCCTGGCACAGCCACTCCATACACAGCCACATCTGTCTGGCCCAGAAGGCGACTTAGCACGCCTTCCACCTCAGTGGTGGAGACGTTCTCCCCACGCCAGCGGAAGGTGTCCCCGCTGCGGTCCCGGAAGTACATGTAGCCCAGCTCATCCATCACCAGCACGTCACCTGGCAGAGGGGAGAGCGGGAGGTGAGACGGTGGCCCAGCACCCCCACAGCCCGCCCTCGGGATCTGCACACCTGACAGGTAGGCGCTGTCACCCTTGCGGAAGACGCTGTGGGCGATCTTCTTGCTCGTGGCGCTCTCACTGATGTAGCCGTCGAAGCGACGCAGAGGGTCCTGCTGGTTGATCTGACCCACGAGAAGGCCGGGCTCCCCTGGGGAGGAGGCAGCACTCAGGCTGTGCTGGGCGGGCAGGAGGTGGGGCCCCCAGCTCCCCGGGGGGCACTGGACAGGACCCTGCTCACCGGTCTGGCACGGGATGCAGAGGCCCTGGGCATCCCGCAGTAGTTCCATGGTGTCCTCGTTGACCTTCACCAGCCTGATGGGGTACACGTGGGGCAGGATGCGGCTGTTGAAGCCACAGGAACCGACCTGGGATGGGGCCAACCCAGTCAGCGAGGAGCCCTGCAGTGACATGGTGTGGCCTCCCTCCACCCCCACCCCCGACACCTTGCCTCTCCTGCCTCAGGGCCTAGAATTAGCACTAACTCTGTGACCTTCGATGATCTGAATGAGGGGGTTATGAAGTGCAGGCTCCCACCAGGAATCATCCCCTTCTCTCCCCGTTCCCAGCCTCCCTTGCAGTCACGTGAGGAGACCTGCCAGTCGGCCACCACTTCTTGGTCCTTAAAACCCTCCAGGCTGGCAGGAAGTGGATGCCCTGAGTGACTCTGAAGCCATGAAGGGACCCTGGCAGAGCTTCTGCCCAGTGCATGGCATACTGCCTGGCTCAGTTCTAGGAGCAGAAATGCCCATCTAGTGGGTTTGCACTGCTGCACGTGGTTGGGCATGTTTGTTCCAGCAGCAACCTCTGCTGGTTTGACAAGAGTGTACTCTGGGGCTGCATATTCAACTCATGTGCATGGTGGGGACCAGGCCTTGTCGTCCAACGCTGGGGACCCAGCAGCAAGAGACAAAAAAGAATGCCTGCCTCCGGGGCACTTGCTTTATTCTTCTTCTCCTTTTCTGTTCCTGACATTGGGTGGGAAACGCTTGATAAGGGAGAAGGAGGGTCCTGCAAGGATATAGCAGAGATAATATTTGCTAATCATAAACGTCTGCATGTTTTCAGAGAGCTTTCTGCAGGGGGAAAGGGTGCTATACTGAGTTTGGGATGTTCCATGATCAGAACAAACCTAAGTTGTTAATCCCATTTACTGATGAGGAAACAGAGGCCCAAGAAGCCCTCTGAGTGACTTGCCTAGTAGATCAGCACCCCATTCCTGGCCCTGGGTCCCCCAGAGCCCTGCTCCTCCTTGCCACCTCTATTGCTACAAATTGAGGCTCTGAAAGGCTGAGGCACAGAGCCATGCTGTGAATCAGAACTCAGGGGTGACAGTCAGGTGACTGAGCAAGCTGTCAGGAAGGCTGCCCAGCACCCTGGCCGAGATGCCCACCACAAACCAGGGTGTTCTATGGGAACCCAGGCCGGCGAGGCAGAGGGAGCAGTGCTCCCCGAACCCCTAGCCCTGCCCGGGCCGCCCCACCCGCGCCCACCTTCCCGTCCATGTTGGCGATGCTGCAATTGCACTCGGTGGCCCCGTAGAACTCGCCGATCTGGCGGACGCCGAAGCGCTCCGTGAACTCCTCCCAGATGGACGGCCGCAGCCCGTTGCCCACTGCCAGGCGCACACGATGCCGTCCTTCCGCCTCGCGCACCGGCTGCTTCAGCAGGTAGCGGCAGATCTCCCCGATGTACTGGACCACCTGGGGGTGGGGTGGGAAGTGAGCAGTGAGCGCCTGCGCTGGGGCAGAGAGGAGCCCACTGGGGGCGGAGGCTGCCGCGGGCTGGAGGCCCCCCAGACCCAACAACCTCCTTCCTCCCATCTGGGCACTTGGTGCAAAATGGCCTTAAAGATTATGACAGCAGGAGAACAGTCCAGACCATTTATACTTATGCACTCGCTCAGAGCCCTTTCTGAGCTCAGGCTGCCCGCCTGACCTAGGGCTGGGATAACTTGTCAGGTCATGTTCTTTGTGGCTTCCCTGAAGTCACAGCACAGACCTAGCCCCAGTGGCTCAGGGGCTACTGACCACCCCTCTCCGCCAGCTCCTTCCCTCTCTTTCCTGTGGCTCCACCTCTGGGGTCGTCTCCCAGATACTCAGTTGCCCTTGAGTCCTCATCTTCAGGTGAGCTTCTGAATGTACCCTCCCCACTTTACAGATGCTCATAGACACTAAGTGCCCACCAAGGCTGATAACGTGGTAAAATCTGATTGGAATCTGACATCCTGGCTCCAGAGTCTCAATGAAACAGTTACATGTTCAGAATGAACCACCATGGCAGTCATAGCTTCAAAGTACTCATACCAAAATGCATTATAAAATTTGACCTGTGATCAACTCCATCTGGCCCTGCCTTCCTCACTACCTTGTCTCCCTCCAACTCCTGGGCTCACTCCTGTGCTCTTGTCACATGGGTCTCCTCCTCAGGGCCTTTGAACATACCGTGCCCTTTGCCTAGAACACTCTTCCCTCTGATGCACTGAGAGTCAGGTCTCAGTTCAAATGCCACCATGGCTGAGCAGGACTTGGTGCGGATCTGATGAATACAAGCCTGTTGAACACAGAGCTCATCTGTTTAATCTTCCCAACACTCCCTATTGAAGGTGAAGGCACCAAGACCCAGAGAGGAGATAAGGTTGGGCGAAGATCACCAGGAGGCAAGCCTGGGCAAGGCAAGATCAGAGACCCCTGATGGGTTATCTCCCTCTGCCCTCAGGCTCCTTCACCTGTCTTGGTGGCCCAGTCCACCCCATTTCTAGGGCAGAGCAAGTCATACAGCCTGGCTAATCAGTCCAGTCCATCCTCAGACACTGATTGGTTCAAGGATAAGCATGTGACCACAGCTCAGCCAATGAGCATCATCCCTGAGACTTTTAATAGACTGGTAGGAACACAGGCTCTTTGTCAACTGGGGCTGCTGGGAACCCTCTTGGGGAAGCAAGGGTGGGGAGGAAGCCACCCACTAAGGAAAGAAGAGATCAAGAGGAAGAGAAAAACAAGAGACACCCCCACCCCCATCAAGATGTGCCTGGAGCTGTCCACTATTTGGCTTCCTCAGTTCCACAAGTTGATAATATGCCTTTCCTCAAGAAAGTTCGAGTTTAGGTTAGGGCTAGGGTTAGGGTTTCGGTTTTACCTGTCAGCTGACAAAGTCCTGCCTAAGAACAGAGCTGCCCTCCAGACCATCACAAGTAGTCCCAGGCAGCTTTCCACTGTCCTCTTCAGAAATTAGGCTGGGGAAGGGATAACGGAACCACAACTGAGGCAGCTGAAGGTGACAATGACATGCCCGCGGCTCTGAGGCAAGCTCTACATACTGAGAGTCAAACAGCTGATCTTTACTCTGGCCTGGACCTTCGGACAGACCCAGGGCTAAAGGGAAAACGACTCAGGTCAGCTCAGAGAGGAGACACCAGGCGCCCCATGCTGTGACCTCCAGCCTGCAGGGCAGCATCTGAGCAGAAGCTAGGAGTGAACTGTCAACCTGGGACCCCCGCTACAACTCCAAATGTACACAGCCAGATGGACAGGGAGACACAGGAACCGAATACCCATGGATGGATGATGGGTTGACTTGTCTATTGCCTGCCCACCTGCTTTATGCAGCCAAGAAAGCAGATTACAGCCTGCTGCCTCTGATAAGGACAGTTGGCCAGTTGATCTGGGCCAGCACCCACTGCTGCAAAAAAAAAAAAAAAAAAAAAGCCATGCAGTTTCTCCCATCCAACAGCCATGAGATGGGATTTCTGAACCCAGCAGCATTTCTTAAGTCCTGGTGGCATCCCTGGTGGCTAGGACGGTAAAGAATCTGCCTGCAGTGCGGGAGACCTGGGTTCGACCCCTGGGTAGGAAAGATCCCTGGAGAAGGGAACGACTACCCATTCCAGTATTCTTGCCTGGAGAACTCCATGGACAGAGGAGCCTGGCGGGCTACAGTCCATGGGGTCACAGAGAGTTGGACACGATTGAGTGACTTTCACTTGAGGATTCCACCCTATCTAATCCTTATAGAGCTCCTCAATGCTTTCTCTTGGTCACAGAAATAACTCTCTAAGGAAACAGAACGGAAGCAACATATGCGTGTTAAGGACAAAGAGAGGGACCACCAGACACTCTGGGCCTCCCAGTAGGAGGCCATGACACCACCCACAGGGAACCCCAGACAAAAGAGTAGACGCTGAATCAATCAAATATCTAAAGCAGTAGTTTTGAACCATGGCCATGAACTTGACAATGTCTGGACACATTTTTAATTATCACGGGTGGGCGGTGGGGTCCTGGCGGCATCCAGTGATTTTAGGCCAGAAATGCTGTTAAATATCCTACTGTGCGCAGGATGGCCCCCACCACAGAGAACGAGGCAGAGCCACGTGTCCACAGCGCTGTAGTTGAGAGATGCTGTGCTTCCACTATGGAGAACAGTACAGACAGTCCTTAAAAAACTAAACACCCAGCAATCCCACTTCCAGGCACGTATCTGGACAAAACTCTAATCTGAAAAGATACATGCATCTCAGTGTCCACATGGAAGCAACCTAAATGTCCACTGACAGATGAATGGATAAAGAGGATGTGGTACGTATACACAATGGAATATACACACTACTCAGCCATAACAAAAGAACGAAATGATACCATTTGCAGCGCCGTGGATGGACCTAGAGAGTACCATATACAATGAAGTCAGGCAGAGAAAGGCAAATACCACATAACACTTACATGTGGTGTCTAAAAAACCGGTACAAATGAACTTATTTGCAAAACAGAAACAACTCACGGACATAGAAAACTAATAGTTACGAAAGGGGGTCGGGGGTGGGAAGGGATAAATTAGGACTTTGGGATTAGCAGATACACACAACTATATATAAAATAAGCAATGGGACATACTGTGGGGCACATGGAACGGTACTCAATACCTTGTAATAACTGATAATGGAAAAGAATTGGAAAAAAATAGATATAACTGAATCACTTTGCTGCACACCTGAAACCAAGACAACATGGTCAATTAACTATACTTCAATTTTTAAAAATAGATTAAAAAAAAAATTGCTGGGCTTAACCCTACTCCCAAGGCACAGGAAATACCAGAGTGACAGGAGTATGTCAAGGGACCTCACAGCAATCCCCAGGCTGGGAACACACCACAGGGCAAACTCCCTTTCTTCAATAAATAAATTATAAGGGAAGGGAGGGAGGAAAAGGAGAAAGAATGAGAGACAAGGAATCTTACAAGAAACCTCAACTAGTTGCCATGTGTGGGTCTTATCTAATTTAAATTTTTAAAAAATATATAGAAACAAGAAAAAAAAAA
>NW_011494793.1:1547090-1549923 GCF_000754665.1 Bison bison bison | reverse complement strand
AAAAAAACCCATATTTTTGATATGGTAAGACACTGGGGATCAGTGTCTAGGTTCCTGATGGTTGAGAAATCCTGTCGCTTTGGGGACAGGATTTGACGTTGAGAAATCCTTTGGGGCTGTGATAATGATACTGCAGTTATGTGTTTGTGGGGTTTTTCTCCTTCTTGTTTTTCCTCTTTTATCGTGGTAAAATACACATAACATAAAATTCACCACCTTAGCATTTTCTTTTTCCATCTTGGCATTTTTTTGTGTGTGCATGCTCAGTCCCTCAGTCATGTTCGACTCTTAACAACTCTATGGACTGTAGCCCGCCAGGCTCCTCTGTTCTTGGGATTTCCCAGGCAAGAATACTGGAGTGGATTGCCATTTCCTTCTCCAGGGGATCTTCACAATCCAAGGATTGAGTCTGTCCCGACTGGCAGGCAGATTCTTTACCACTGCGCCACCTGGATAGCCATTTTAAAGGGGTATTAAACACATTTACATTATTGAGCAGCCATCACCACCATCCATCCCAGAACTCTTTTCATCTTGTAAATCTAAAACTGTATCCCCATTAAATGCTAATTCCCCATTCTTCCCTCCTCCCAGCCCCTGGCAACCACCACCCTATTTTCTGTTTATGATTCTAGCTACTGTGAGTACCTAATGTAAGTGAAATCAGGCGGTATTTGTCTTTTTTTGATGGGCGTATTTCATTTAGCATAATATCTGCAACGTTCATCCACTTTGTAGCCTGTGTCAGAGTCTCCTTCCTTTTCGAGGCTGAATAATATTCCATTGTAGGGATGGACCCATTTTGCTTATCCATTCATCTGTGGATGGACACTTGGGTTGCTTTCATGTTTTATCTATTGTCAATAATCTGCTATGAACATGGATGGACAAATATCTCTTTGAGACCCTGCTTTCAGATCTTTTGTTTTAAGGACAGCCCTCACCAGACACAAAAGCCTACACAGAGGTCCCATTTACAAGAAATGTCCAGAACAGGCCAGCCCATAGAGACAGAAAGATTCCTGGTGGGAGGGGGGAATGGGGAGTGGCTGCCAAGGGGGACAGGATTTCCTTTTGAGGTGATGGAAAGTTTTTGGAACTGCATAGAGGGGCTAGTTGTACAACACTATAAATGGACTAAATACCACTAAAGTGCCCACTTCAAAATGGCTAATCTTATGTAAATTTCACCTCAATTAGAAAAAAAACCCATCATCTTTTGGCGGTTTCACTGAGATTATCTCTAAAGCAAATGGGCTGCTGTCTGGAGCTGCTTCACAACAAGACTGGAGGAGGGACATGGGTGGACAGGCGAAGGGGGCAGGACAGGGCATCTGATCTCTTCTGGAGCTGAGCGATGGGTGCCTGGGAAGCCCCTAAACGTTTCTGTCCGCGTTTGTATTTGCAACTCTCAATAATTGAGTTAATCAAATGGACTGTTTAATGTGTCAAGATTCAGATTAGCAATTTTTCCCAAGACCCCCCACCTCCAAGTAGAACATAAAATCCTCAGAAGCAGAGCAGGGCACCGCCCTCACCCTGAGGGGTCCCCCAGGATGCCATCCCAGAGCCCCCACCCTGCCCTACTGTGTGATTCAGGCAACCAGCTGAACCCCTCCCGGCCCCGCCTGTTCAAGGTGAGGGCTGCTGCTGCTGCTGCTAAGTCGCATCAGTCGTGTCGGACTCTGTGCGACCCCATAGACGGCAGCCCACCAGGCTCCCCCGTCCCTGGGATTCTGCAGGCAAGAACACTGGAGTGGGTTGCCATTTCCTTCTCCAGTGCATGAAAGTGAAAAGTGAGAGGGAAGTCGCTCAGTTGTGTCAGACTCTTAGCGACCCCATGGACTACAGCCCACCAGGCTCCTCTGTCCATGGGATTTTCCAGGCAAGAGTACTGGAGTGGGGTGTCATTGCCTTCGGCAGCACCTCCCAATTTGTCAGTCTCTGGACACACCCCCTTCTCACTCCTTCTTCCACCTGGAGGAAGGTACTAGCACCTGGATTTCCACCCCCACCATGGCACTGAAACCTTCCGGCTGTCTCCTCTCACTGAGGAGGGCAGAGAGAGGAAAGGACTTGTCTTAACCCCTACCTGCTCTGCAGGACAGTGATGCCCTCCACCTCTGCCTCATGCTTACCCCACCAGGAAGCATGACCCATCCATTTGCCTGCAGCTACCAGCAGGGAAAACCTTTCCGGCACAGGGTGTGGGGAAGGCAGCATCTTAAGGAGCTCAGGCAGTCCGCGTCCAATCCTAACTGCATTAGAAGCCTCAGTTTCCCTACCTGCAAAATGGGTGTGATGCCTTTGCCCGCTCCCAAGCAGCTATGAGGATACAAGGAGCTTACATGTTGAAGGTTTAGTCTCTGGCCGGACAGAGAGCATAAAGCACTGATGACCCCCTCCGAGCCCCCTCACGTCCCTGCAAGAAAGCCATTCAGAGAAGTAAAGCGGACGGGTGGGAGGAGGGTAGGGGTGAAAGAGGGGCGGGGCCTGACCGTGCAGTTGTACTTGACGCAATCATCCCAGAAGCGGCTGGCTGAAAACTTCTTGCGCAGGACCACCGTCAGCCCATAGATGAGACACTGACCCACGCCCATGATGTTCCCTGCAGAGAGTGGACTCGATGAGGGGTCCCCGGTTCCCCGCCCCCTTCCCCGCCCGAGCCGCCCAGTGGTACCTGCCGAGTGGTACAGGGGCAGACAGTCGTAGAGCACATCTGCTGCCTGCATGCTGTAGGAGTAGTGCCCAAATGCCGCGATGCGGTAGTACCTGCGGGGCAGGGAGTGCAGGGGCTGGGGCCCACGTCCCCGAGAAAAGCGTGGGAGTTGGG
>NW_011494793.1:1546173-1546990 GCF_000754665.1 Bison bison bison | reverse complement strand
GGGGGGGGGGGGAGCGTGCTGGATACTGGGGACACAGCAGGGACCCAGGCAGAGCCAGCCCAGCTCTTACCGGCCTTAGAGGCTGGAGGGTGAAGAACATGCAACAAAGAAAGGAAATGATGCTTGGTGCCATGAGGAATATAACAGAGCAACAGAGAGGCTGAAGGGGACAAAACCAGGGAGGCTGGGGTATCCTCTCTGGGGAAGTGACTGAGACCTGGTAAGAAGGAGCTGTGGGGAGAGCTAGGGAAGGGCACGCAGGTGAAGGGCAGAGCATATGCAAAGGTCCTGAGGTCAGAAGCAACCTGGCAGGTTGGAGGAATCAAGGAGAGAGTGAGCAAAGAGGCAGAAGGGGAAAATGACATCAGAGAAGTGGCAGGTGGGGCACAACACGAATGAGGCTTCTTATCCAAGGGCCAAGGTAAGTACAGGGCAGTTTGGCATAAGTTGGGATATCCTATGGCCGTGGAGGAGAGGAGGGCTGTTGGGGGCAGGAATGGGGGCAGGAGGAGGCTGAGGAGGGGCAGAGGACAACACTGGGTCCTGAGATGGGCTGTGGGTTTTACCCAGTTGAGATCAAGATGCCCACAGGATCCTCAACAAGAGCTGGGGCGCAGGTAGGGGGGGTGGGGGTGGCAGGCAACGCCCACGGGCCCCTCACCTGCTGTGCACGATGATGGCAGCCTTGGGCAGCCCCGTGGTCCCCGACGTGTAGATGTAGAAGAGTCGATCTGAGAGAGACACGGGTGTTGGGGACCAGAGGCTGGGCTGGGTGGGACGAGGGGACAGGATAGGCACGGGCAAGGGGATCCCACCT
>NW_011494793.1:1541488-1546073 GCF_000754665.1 Bison bison bison | reverse complement strand
ATTAAACCAAAACTTACTTTTCTGTCCTTATTCTGTAGAAGTTTATTTGTAAGACAGTTTTTATTTTAATTATTTTTTGTTGATAACCTAGGTAATGTCCCCTCACCCTCAAGACCAAAGTAAAATAGAGCAATATCTAAAGGGCTTTTGGTCTCGTTCTTGTGAGAAACTTTAAATGACAGTTATGTATTCTTTCTTATTTCAAAATTTATGGATATTAGTGGGAGATCTGTTATAAATATGGCTAAATTACTTTGATCATGCATGTCAAATTTTTACTTGTTCTAACCAGGGCTTTGGCGCCCGAGGTGCCCAGGCAGAAGGCCAGGGGCTCCCGCCGCAGGTTCACGTTGAGCAGCGCGGCCTCCACGCCTGCCTTGGCCAGGCCCAGCCAAAGCCCCACAAACTCAGGCCGGCCCTCCATGAAGATGGCCACCACGTCGCCCGGCGCGAAGCCCAGCCGGCGGAACAAGTTGGCCACAGCGTTGGAGTAGGCATCCAGCTGCGCGAAGGTCCAGCACGCACCGCTGCCCGCGTCCACTAGCGCCAGGCGCTCGGGCTGCCGCTGAACCACCGCCTGGAAGATCTGTGGGATGGTGTGGCGCGCGCGCTGGTGCCGCCGCAGCTCCAGGCGCACGCGTATCAGCACGGAAAGGCCGCTGGGAGGGGGGATGAGGAGACGGTGTCACTGCGTGCCCCACCCACCCCAGGATACCTCCCCAAGCCTCGGCATCCCACACGGAGAGGGCAGAGGAAGAGACCCCAGTTCCCTAAGGGCGACGAGGGTTCAAAGAGGATGCTTGGGGTGCCGGGTCTCTCGGAGGACGAAGGGCAAAGGGCTATTTACCAACCAGCCTAGAAGGAGGCGGATTCTCAAAGCTGGCCATGCAGTGTTAGAGTCACCCTGTCCTCCCCCATCACAGCCTGCCTGGTGACCCTCAGAAGCCAGGGCCCAGTCCTTCTTTCTCCTTACTGGGGGATCCAGAGTACCCCATGCTGACTCCACACCGCCTCCAGCCTGGACTCCTCATGACCTGCCTGCCTCAACTGGGCCCTGGGGTCCATCCCTGAGCTGGGTGGCTGCCCTACTCCCAAGTCACTGAATGGCACTAGGCTGAGTTGGCTGAGTCATCCAGCTCGGGTGCCCCCACCTAAGGTGGGGAGCTGCCTCTGCCCCAGGTGGGGCCAGGAGACAGGCTAGTGAGAGGCCCTAATGGCAGGTGACTTGTTCCTCTGTCCCCACCTGACAGTGGATACAAGGCGATCAGAGGTCCCAGGGGAAAGGAGAACTCCAGGAGAAGGAGCCAGCCTCCTGAATGACCCTGTCGGGATGAGCAGCCATCACTGACGCCAGGCCGTGAGATGAGTGAGACTTGAACTTGTTTGTATTGTTTAAAGCAAAAGTGGCGGCTTTTAGATCACAGAACCAAGAAAGCCAGAATTTCCTAGTGCAGGAGCTCAAGAAACAAGTGGTCTCCTGGCTTTATCTGGCTCCCTGCCCCACCATCCAGAGCCCCTGGCTCTGAGAGGCAGCTTGGTGCTGGGTTAAGCCTTTGGTGAGTGAGGACCTGTTTGTTAGAGCAGCTTCCTCTGCCCTGACCAATACAAGTGGTCTTGACTCTGCTCCCGCTTTAGGCTTCATCTGGCTATTGTGTCCCACCAGTGTTAGTGTCAAATTGGTTATCAGAACCATCCTTTGGCCCTACTGCTTCCGCTGTGCTGCTTCCTTAATTCCCTGCAATGGCTTCCTCAGACTCAACAGGTCCACAACAGACCTCAGCGTTTTCATTCACTCATTCACTCCCTCTGTCCTTAATTCATGAAGGCAGCTGATGTGTATCAGGGCCTACTGTGTTTTGTTTTTTTCAGTTTGAAGATCTAATTGGCTTTATTTTTGTTTGTTTCAGAATTTCTTTTTTTCTTGGTACCAGCACCTACTGCACGCTGGGCATTCTTGGCTCAGAGATGACTAGATCCAACCCTTCGAGGCTCATAGTTTTCCCGGGAGAGAAACCCCCTCTACATAAATGAATGAGCATGAGGAAAGCGCTAGATGATGACAAGGCTGTCAGAGTGACGTGGGTCAGAATGCAGGCAGTGGTGGCCCTGGAGAAAGCCAGGTAGGTCAGGCCTGTGCAGGGCCTCAGAAGTGAAAAGCAGGGTGTGAATGTAAAGCCAGGTTCACAGCCAGTGCAAAGGCCCTGGGGTAGGACTGGACCTGGGGAATGGAGGAAGACAGGGTCCTGGGTGGGCCAGGAAGGTCTGTTAGAGGAGGGGATGGATCCACACAGCCACCTGCATCTGCAGTTTTTAAAAACAAGAGGTCAGGGTTCTGAGAGATTTATGAGACTTCCTGTTGGGGTCAAGCTGCACATCCCGAGAGTCCCTGGAGGGCCCCTCTAGCTGCCCCTGTGAAGGGACCAGGATCCTGTGGCCCTTGTGACTTGGGTCAACCAGAGCACCTGCACACACGCCACCTGCCAGCACACTGAGCTACACACAGCCCCACACACCTGCTCACTCTCTGGTGACTCCTTTCACCACCTCCCCCTGGGGCCTTCCAGGGCTCGGGCCCTGTGCTGTGCCCACTGCTCCCCCATCACATCCCCAAAGGGGGCCAGTCTGGATTGGGTGCTGGCTGGGCTCGGGGAATGTTCTCTTGTCCACCCCAAGAGCCCTCCCTAATTCCCTTTACCCGCCCCCCACCCCCATCAAAACCCCTGTGTGAAGCCACCCTGTTGAGTCCGTTTTCCCCAGGGTTCTGAGCAGCCAGAGAAGTTACATCTGCTCCAGCCAAGGATGTAGTAGATGCTCAGTAAACAGAAACTGAATGGCTGTTCTTGCCTGAACTCAGAACCTGGTGTGCCTGCCCTCTCTAGCAGCCAGCACAGGAGCACAGACTATTCCATTCATCCCCAAATGATGAGCACCTGCTGTGTGCCAGGCCTAGGAAGACCCAACCCTCCTCCCCCTCTGTCCTCCCCACAGATTTCCCCCTCACTCACTCACTCCAGCCTCCTTGCTGTTGCTTGAGCACACCTGGCATGCTTCCGCCTCAGGGCCTTTGCACAGGCTCTGCCCTCTGCCTGGACCACTCCTCCCAACATCCAAATGGCTCCTCCCCCACCTCTGTGAGGTCTTGGCTCAGATGCCACCCACTCAGGTGGCCATTCCTGGACCCCCATCTGTTACTGCACCACCCCCTCCTCTTCCCTCTCGGGTCCCTGCTTTCTTGTTCTGTTTTCTGGCTGCGTTGCATGGTTTCTGGGAATGTCACTTTCCCAAGCAGGAACTGAACATGGGCCATGGCAGTGGAAGCATGGACTCCTAATCACTAGGCCACCAGGGAACTCCCTCCTACGTTTTTTTGTAATTATTATTATTCTTTGGCTATGCCTCAAAGCATGTGGGATCTTAGTTCCCCACCAGGAATCAAACTCACAGCCTCTGTAGTAAAAGTGTGAAGTCTTAACCACTGGGCCGCCAGAAAAGTCCCCTCCCTGCTTTGTTTTTTTAACATGGACTTACAGTCTTTAAAGGGCTTCCCTGGTGGCTCAAATGACAAAGAAACTGCCTGCAGTGCAGAAGACCTGGGTTCAATCTCTGGGTCAGGAAGATCCCCTGCAGAAGGGAATGGGAACCCACTCCAGTATTCTTGCCTGGAGAATTCCATGGATAGAGGAGCCTGGCAGGCTACAGTCCGTGGGGTCGCAGAGTCAGACATGACTGAGCAACTAAAACACACACACACATATACACAAATGCCAAATGCAGTTTACTCGTTCACCATTTGCCTCTGAGTTGTCTCTCCCAGCTCCTGGTAGACAGGACTTCTGTCTTTTTCATTCTCGGCCCAAGAGAAACAGCAGTGGAGGAGACAGACCAAGGTTCACCCTCTTGGAGTAGAGTGAGCCTGCCATAAATAATCGCATGGGACACTGGGAGGAAGGGAGGAGTGTCTGGGGCTCCCAGGCCAGGCCTGAACCTTGCAACCAAAGGGAGCAGCTGGCCAGGCCCTGGTCAGATCCTTGGCAAAGGCAGGGGCAGCCACACATGAACAGGGTCTCGGGGCAAGGCCTCTCTGAATAGGGACCAGCAATGGAGACCGATGTGAAGAGTGAGGACAAGGAGTCCTGGGCAGCTTCCTGCCCACCGGGTCCCTTTGGGTGCCTGCCCTGTTACTCTTGGTGGCTGAATGGATCCTTGTAAGTGAACATCTCCAATTGGAGGGTTCCCCTCATCAAAGTCGCTGTTTGCAGCAGCCTGCTGAGGGGGCCCAGAGGAAGCAACTCCCTCTGCATCTGACTAGGAGCCTGGCACATAGTGGGTGCTCTGTAAACAGAGGTTGGATGGTTGTATTCACATCCCTGAACATGAAGCCCAGAATCCTGTCCCTTCCTGGCAGCCAGGACAAAGGCAGAGTTTCCATCATTCATCCCGGAAGCAGTGAGCACCTATTGTGGATAGGTGACCTGATTCAGTGGAAGAAGGCAGATCAGTGGGGGCCTGGGGCGGAGGGCAGGGACACCAACAGCAAAGAGGCAGGAGAGGTCCTTGGGGAGATGGGAATGTCCCATATCTTTCT
>NW_011494793.1:1541166-1541388 GCF_000754665.1 Bison bison bison | reverse complement strand
TATCTTTCTGAAATGATTAATCCAGCTTTTACAAATACTTATTTATTTATTTGTGGCTGTACCGGGCCTTGTTGCTGTGCATGGGATATCTCCGGTTGGGGCTAGTGGGGGCTACTCCCTATTTGTGGTATACAGGCTTCTCATTGCAGTCGCTTCTCTGGTTGTGGAGCACTGGCTCTAGGGCAGGTGGGCTTCAGTAGTTGCAGCTCAAGGGCTCTAGAG
>NW_011494793.1:1537967-1541066 GCF_000754665.1 Bison bison bison | reverse complement strand
AGCAAGGGCTCTAGAGTGCAGGCTCAGTAGCTGTGCATGTGACCCCTCGGCATGTGGGATCTTCCTTGACCAGGGATTGAACCGGCATCCTTTGCATTGCAAGGCAGATTTTTAACCACTGTACCACCAGAGAAGTCCAGGAATGTTCTATATCTTGATAGTGGTGGTAACCTGGGTGTGATACCCCAAGCCCCACTTGAACACTTAGAATGGGTACATTTTATTATAGGTAAGCTACACCTCATAAACAATCCATGAAGACAGAGCAGATTAGTGGTTCCTAGGAGCTGTGGAAAGGGGAATGTGGAATGACTGCTAATGGGGACAGGGTTTCCTTTTGGGGTGATGGAAATGTTCTGGAATTAGAGCTAACAGTTGCACCACATTGTGAATGTACTCAATGTTGCGGATGGTAAATTATATGCATTTTACTACAACAAAAATTACTGAAACTCGTGAAGCCTATCTGTGATAAGGTTAAAAAAGGGAGCCCTTGCCTTCCAGAGATATACTCTGGAAAACTAACAGATGAAAGTATGTGCCGCTGAGATTCAGACAGAGGAGGAAGTGGGTGGAGATGAGGAAACAATCATATGAAGATCATGAAGGCTGGGGGGTTGGTCACGTGGGCTTATTACATTATTCCTTCTACTTTTGCAGCCTTGAATTTTCCAGAGTAAAATTTTTAATACAGAATTTTAAAAAATAAATAAATTTTTAAAATTAAATAAAATAAATTTTAGTTTAAAATGTTTCCATTTTAAAAGTTAAAATTTTTTAATTTTTATTTTTTTGTCCACACCATGAGGCTTGCAGGATCTTAGATCCCTGACTAGGGATCAAACCTGGGTGCCCTGCAATGGAAGCATGGAGTCCTAACCACTTGACTGCCCAGGGAATTCCCTAAATTTTTAAAAATTAAAAAAAAATTAAAAATCAATTAAAAAAAATAATACTTTAACTCTCCAAAGGCTCCCATTGTTTTGTTAATCATATGCCTTCCCTGTGTCCTGGGAAGCCCAGCATGGACCGGCCCCATGCATCTGACCACCTCTTCACCCTTCATTCCCCCAGCTTGCTCTTGCCTCCTTCCCTGATCTTCAGCAAGTCAAAGGTTCCTGCCCTAGGGCCTTTGCACAGCTCCCACTGCCTGGAGTACTCTGCCCTAGGCCCCTCATTGAGGCTCAAGGGTAATTTGCTGCACAGCAGTGGGTAACAGTGGGTAAATACACTCCCAGTTCCCACCCCTATATGGTTTTATTCCTTCAAAGCAATCATCACAATCTGAAGCTGTGGGTTTCAGTTCTTCCTTTGTGCATTTCCTAAGTTCTTTGTCTGTTTCCATGACAGCAGGCACCCCGTCTGTCTGTCTGTCTGTCTACTGTGTCCAGAGCTGTAATTCCAGCACTAGAGATAGGGCTTGGAATGTAAGGATAATGCTGGTGTCCCACAGGCTGACCTGAATGCAACCCAGTCTCTTCTGTCTATGTGACTATAGTTGTGGAAGGGTGTCCCCCAAATTCATGTATACCTGGAACCTCAGACTGTGACCTTATTTTGAAACAGGCTCTTTGTAGATATAATTAAGGTAAATATGAGATGAGGTCTTTCTGATTGCCTAGGTGGGCCCTAAATCCACTGACAGGTATCTTTATAAGAAGAGAGAGGGACGTCCCTGGCAGTCCAGTGGTGAAGACAGCGCACTTCCACTGCAGGGGATGTGGGCTCGATCCCTGGTTGGGGAACTAAGATCTTGCATGCTAGTGGTGTGCGTGGCCAAGAAGTATTGATCTTAAAAAAGAAGAAGAGAGAACACAGAGACACAAGGGAGAAAACCCTGTGGAGACAGAGGCAGAGACTGGAGTGATTCAGCCACAAGCCAAAGGCACCTGGAGTCCCCAGAAGCTGATTTTGGCTTCTGGTTTCCAGGACTTTGAGACAAGTTCCTTTTGTTTTAAGCTACCAGGATTGTGGCACTTTGTTACAGCAGCCCCAGGACACTCATGGGACCCTGGTGGGTACATCCTGCACTGGGCCTCTTGGTTAATGGAGACAATAAGATTCTATGCCTTCCAGGTCACTGGGGGATAAAAGAGATGGATGGAGACTTCTAAGGACAGGGCCTGACATGTCTTACATTCTCAATAAATTCTGCTGCTGTCCTGTCCTCAGGGAGGTATGCACTATCAATAAGAAATCAGAATTGAATTAGCATTTTATCTGCCCAGCAACTTGACTCATGCTCAGTCACTTCAGTCGTGTCCGACTCTTTATGACCCTATGGGCTGTAGCCCTCAAGGCTCCTCTGTCCATGGAATTCTCCAGGCAAGAATACTGGAGTGGGTTGCCATTTCCTTCACCAGGGGATCTTCCCAACCCAACATTCAAATCCGGGTCTCCTGCATTGTAGGCAGATTCTTTACCATCTGAGCCACCAGGGAAGCTCCCAAACTTGACTCATACCCACCCTGCAAGGAAGTTCAGTTCAGTTCAGTTCAGTCGCTCAGTCGTGTCTGACGCTTTGCAACCCCATGAACTACAGCACTCCAGGCCTCCCTGTCCATCACCAACTCCCAGCATCCACCCAAACCCATGTCCATTGAATCAGTGATGCCATCCAACCATCTCATCCTCTGTCGTCCCCTTCTCCTCCTGCCCTCAATCTTTTCCAGCATCAGGGTCTTTTCAAATGAGTTAGATCTTTGCATCAGGTGGCCGAAGTATTGGAGTTTCAGCTTCAACATCAGTCCTTCCAAAGAACACCCAGGATTGATCTTTAGGATGGACTGGCTGGATCTCCTTGCAGTCCAAGGGACTCTCAAGAGTCTTCTCCAACACCACAGTTCAAAAGCATCAATTCGGCGCTCAGCTTTCTTCATAGTCCAACTCTCACATCCATACATGACTACTGGAAAAACCATAGCCTTGACTAGACGGACCTTTGTTGGCAAAGTAACGTACCTGCTTTTTAATATGCTATGTAGGTTGGTCATAACTTTCCTTCAAAGGAGTAAGCGTCATTTAATTTCATGGCTGCAGTCACCATCTGCAGTGATTTTGGAGCCCCCAAAATAAAGTCAGCCACTGTTTCCCCATCTA
>NW_011494793.1:1530793-1537867 GCF_000754665.1 Bison bison bison | reverse complement strand
CGATCTTCGTTTTCTGAATGTTGAGCTTTAAGCCAACTTTCTCACTCTCCTCTTTCACTTTCATCAAGAGGCTCTTTAGTTCTTCTTCACTTTCTGCCATAAGGGTGGTGTCATCTGCATACCTGAGGTTATTGATATTTCTCCTGGTAATCTTGATTCCAGCTTGTGCTTCCTCCAGCCCAGCATTGGACTTCCCTGGTGGCTCAGAGGGTAAAGCGTCTGCCCACAATGCGGGAGACCTGGGTTCGATCCCTGGGTCGGGAAGATCCCCTGGAGAAGGAAATAGCAACCCACTCCAGTATTCTTGCCTGGAGAATCCCATGGAGGAGCCTGGTAGGCTATAGTTCATGGGGTTGCAAAGAGTCAGACACAACTGAGCAACTTCACTATCACTGCAAGGAAGAAAGAGGAACAAACAAGTTCCAAGAGTGGGGGCCAGCACAGAAAATCCCCAAGGAGTCTAGGAGATGGGGCAAGACATCACTTGAGAGCCTTGTGCAAACACTGATTCCTCAAGTGTCTGTCCCAGAGCTCTGAGCTCCAGCAGAACCCAGAGGAAAGAAGAAGTGGCCTGGAGTTGACAGCTTTGGTACCACCTACCCACTGTGGCACCTGGGCAGATCCTGCCCTCTCTGGGCCTCAGTTTCCCTACTTTGAATCAGAAGGCTAAACATCACAACCTCTAAAGTATTCTTCAGCTCAGCAAAGTATAGGTACTGCCATCGTCCCATTTACAAACAGGAAGCAAGGCCCAGAGTGGCAATGCCTCTGTACATGGGGAAACAATAGGATTCTTGGCCTAATACCTGTCAAGTGTATTAAGTGCCCGACCAAGTAAAAGGACTGAGTAAGAGGGATTTATCATTACTCAGCCCAGTCCTGCCTCCAGACTTTGCACCTGGTGTTCCCTCTGCCTGAAGCAGGTCTTCCTTCTTCGGCTTTGCAAGCTTGGTCCCTTCTTCTTTGACCACCTGTGCAGGGTGCCCCATACCAACCGCCCTGGCTGAAGTAGTCAAGCATGAACCCTGACACCCCCTTCATGCTGTATTCCTTATGTCACTTGCTCTCTTTTCAAAAAAATAAATTTTATCTGTTTATTTTTATTTTGGGCTGTGCTGGGTCTTCACTGCTGCTCGGGCTTTTCTCTAGCCGTGGTGAGCAGGGGCTACTCCGGTGGCGGTGCACAGGCTTCTCGTTGCGGTGGCTTCTCTTGTAGACACAGGCTGTAGGGGCAGGGCTTCAGCAGTTGCAGCAGGTGGGCTCAGTAGCCGCTGCTCGTGGGCTCTGGAGCACAGGCTCAGTCGTTGTGGTGCACGGGCTTAGTCACTCCACAGCACGTGGGATCTTCCCAGGTCAGGGACTGAACCTGTGTCTCCTGCACTGGCAGCTTGGCTCTTCCACCACTGAGCCACCAGAGAAGTCCCCTTCCTGTCACTTTCTGATGTTTAAATTATTTCCTTAATTCCTTCTCAAGTGTCCTTCTCTATGCTGTGGGCTCTGGAGGACACAAAAAGTGCCTGATGTGTTCACAGCACGTCTCAGTGACCCCGGCATCCCGAAGCCCAGATGGGGTGTGGTGCTCAGGAGGTCCTCAAGACTGGGTACAACAAATTACTTTCTCCGTTGAAGACTAGCTGGAGCCTGACAATCTCACCAGCACGGCCAAGGCCCCACATCACACACCTGGAACAGTGCAGTCCTCTCCTCCCACCTCCACCCTGGGCCAGGCCCCACCCTGCATGTGGGGGGGGTGGTGGTGAATGGTGGCCCCCCAAAGACACATGCAAGTCCTGACCCTCCAAACTTGTGAATGAGCCCTTATGTGGAAAAAGGGTCTCTGCAGATGTAACGAAGTTGAGGATCTTCAGATGAGATCCTCCTGGATTTAGGGTAGGCCCTAAATCCAATGGGTTTCTCTGGTGGCTCAGATGGTATAGAATCCACCTGCAATACAGGAGACCTCGGTTTAATCCCTGGGTTGGGAAGATCTCCTGGAGGAGGGCATGGCAACACACTCCAGTATTTTTGCCTGGAGAATCCCCATGGACAGAGGAGCCTGGCAAGCTATAGTCCATGGAGTTGCAAAGAGTCAGACATGACTGAGCGACTAAGCACAGCTAAATCCAATGACAAGTGTCCTTCTAAGAGACAGAAGAGGAGACACAACCACAGAGAAATAGGCCATGTGAAGGTGGAGGCAGAGATTGGACTGAGTGATGCAACCACAAGCCAAGGAACTACCAAGGATTGTTGGAAGCCACTAGAGGCTAGGAGAGAGGCATGGAACAGATTCTCCCTGGGGCTTCCAGAAGGCCCTACCCACACCTTGACTTCAGACTTTGTGGGTGCGTGCTAAGTTGCTTCAGTTGTGTCTGACTCTCTGTGACCCCGTGGACTGTAGCCCACCAGTCTCCCCCATCTGTGGGATTTCCCAGGCAAGAATACTGGATTGGTTTGCTATTTCCTTCTCCAGGGGATCTTCCCATCCCAGAAATCGAATCCCCGTCTCTTATGTCTCCCACATTGGCAGGTGGGTTCTTTACTGCTTGTGCCACCTGGGAAGACTCAGACTGCAGGCCTCCACAAATGAATTTCTGTTGTTATAAGTCACCCAGTTTGTGCTACTTTGTTCTGAGAGCCACAGGAAACTAACACACACTGCTTCATCTCCAGCCTTTGGTTGTCTTCCTTACTGTTCTCACCCCTGTGCCCCACTCAAGGGGAGAGAGGGGTGTGTGTCTCCATTCCCACTATCTGGGAACAAGAGCACTTCCTGTCTGGCTGCCCCAAATCCTCCTCACCAAGCCACCATCCTCCTCTTTGCAGGTCAGCCTGGCTGTGCTGCTTCCCTACTCAGAACCATTCCCTGGGAACATAAGACTCTTCTGCTCAGTGTTTAAAGCTCTGGAAATCTGGCTCTGACTCCATAAGTGCCCAACTCACAAACCCCCTGCCATCACAATAGCTCCTTTCACACCCCCTGCAACATGGGACACAGTAATCCTGTATTCCCTTTCTTCTGTCCAAAGAAGTTGTCAGCATGTGATGGCTGGAGCCACAGCAGCCAATCTGAGACCATGAGGGTAATCAACTGGAGACACCACGCCTTTGCAGCAAGGATGCCAGAGCAGAAAGGCAGAAGGAACCTGGGTCAACAGAACACGCTGAACACAAACTGATCAACCATCTGAAGCCATCTAATGTCCCAATACCCCACTGCATGTGGCTATAAATGTGCTTTACTACTGATGCCACTTCTAATTGGGATTCCCACTATTTGCAGCTGAAGCCTCCTCACAGAGAACGCCTCCCCAGAGGAGTTGATCCACATGTGCAGCGCACCTCCATGAAGGATGACAACATGCTGGACATCATGACAGGAACGGGGACACACAGGGGACCAAGGCGGTGTGACCCCTGCCACCATGGGTCTACAGTTAATAATCAAGGAGAAAGCAAACAAAAACCATTACAGTTTTATATGTTTCCTAAGAAAAAAGCAAACAAGATGATGTGATCAGGCACAACCAGGACCAGATTTCACCCAGGGGGACCGGGGAGCCTTGCCTGAAGAAGCAACATTTGCACTGAACTCTGAAGGATAAGAAGAAATCAGCCATAGGTTAAGCTTGAGGGAAAGCATTCCAGATGGAGGGCTCCATGAGTGCAAAGACCTGGAGGCAAAAAGGAGATTGGCAGATTTAAAAGAGAGCAAAGGCCCACAGGGGAGAAAAGAGAGTGAAGCAGAGACTGGGTAGAGAGAGCACGGGGTCAGGAATATCTCTCATGGCTCTGAATCACTCCACTAACTCATGGACTGATTTTGGCACATTAAAGTCACATGGGGGAAATGACAGCACATTATTCATTTGCAGCTTCCAACAAGCAGAAGATGGATATGTGTGCTCAGTTCATGTCCGACTCTTTGTGACCCACTGGACTACAGCCCACCAGGGGCCTCTGTCCATGGGATTATCCTGACAGGAACCGGAATGCGTAGCCATTCCTTGTTCCACGGGATCTCCCTGGCCCAAGGATGGAACCTGGGTCTCCTGCGGCTCCTGCATTGGCAGGTGGATTCTTTACTACTGAGCCACCTGGGAAGCTCTGAGTAGAAGATAGGAAGGAATCCAAACACCCTGCAGTAGGTGAGGGATTAGATGAACATCAGCTCGAAGTTACAACAGAAAGCTGCACAGGAGAACGGCACCCCCACTGCGAGGAATGAGGAAGGACCCTGAAGGTAAATGGGAAAAGTCAGTGCTGACCTCCTAGCAAAGGCAGCTGATTGAGCACCCAACACTGACTGATCATCACACCTCCCTGAATCCCCCCAAACAGCTAGTAAAGGGTTTATTTTTTTAAGTTTTTTGTTTTATTTGTGGCTGCTCCACACAGCATGGAGGCGCTTAGTTCCCTGATCAGGGGTTGAACTCGTGCCCGCTGCAGTGGAAGTTTGAGGTCTTAACCACTGGACCACCAGGAAAGTCCTTAAAAGGATTTTTTTTTTTTTAAGTGTGTACTCAAAGGACTGGTAAGATGGGCGTAGAGACCAAATCACCTCACTTTGAAAAGCTGGGAAACAGCAGATAAGAGGTGGGGGCTCTAGGAGATGGGAGAAAGCAGAATCCTGGGCTGCAGGATTGGTAGAGATCTGTTTAAGAAGCCCCTTCTGGGACTTCCTTGGAGGTTCAATGGTTAAGACTCTGTGCTTCCAATGCAGCGGGTGTGGGTTCCATTCCAGGTCAGGGAACTAAGACCCCACATACCACATGGCATGACCAAAAAATAAAATTAAATTAAGAATCTCCCTCTGTGAAATAAATGTCATGAGGATCCACGTACAACATAACAACTATAGTTAATAATACCTCACTGCATATTTGAAAGTTGCGAAGAGAGTAGATCTTAGAAGTTCTTATCATAAGAAAAAAAAATTTTGTCACTTTGTATAGTAATAGGTGTTAACTAGATTTACTGTGGTTAATCATTTCATAATATACAAGATACAATATATATAATGTAATCATTTCATAATATACATAATGCACTTTACTTCTCAAAAATTCACTTTAATGCCTCTTCACTTATGTGAAAGACCTAAATGAGTACCTGTTTTTGCTAACCAAAAGAAATCCAAAGAGGACTTTCACTTTCAAGGTAAAAGGCAAAATGTGAAAACAGCCTTCAGTGTTTGTTTTACAGGGAGCTGTTACAGGGGCAGCATGAACCCAAAGGAGCAAGACAGGCACCGCCAAGCCCCTTACGCTGGAACTGAATACACTCGGCATCCCAGTATCAAGCCACTATAGCTTTGAACTCTGTGAGCACCTGACTTTTACCTCAGTTTCTTTTGTGCATCCATTAGCAGGATGCATCCTAAGGTAATTGCTTCTTTGCATTACATCATTTTGGCTAATGAACAGTTTCACAGGAATGCTCTATTTTTGTATAGCAGGGGAAACCTTTATGCAAATAGCAAACCATTATGTTGCCCACCTGAAACCAAGAGTATTATGCGTCAGTATCTCAATCAGGGCTTCCCTGGTGGCTCAGTGGTAAAGAATCTGCCTGCCAGTGCAGGAGACAGGGGTTCGATCCCTAGTCCAGGAAGATTCCCATGTGCCATGGAACAACTAAGTCCCTGTGCTGCAACTCCTGAGCTTGTGCTCTAGAGCCGGGGAGCCACAACTACTGGGCCCATGTGCTGCAACTACTGAAGCCCGTGCCCTAGAGCCTGTGCTCTGCAACAAGAGGAGCCACTGCAACGAGAAGCCCGCACACTGCAGCTAGAGAGTAGCCCCTACTTGCTACAACTAGAGAAAAGCCTGCACAGCAGGGAAGACCCAGCACAGCCAAAAATAATAAATAAAATTTTAAAAGAAAGTGGCCCCTTTGCCACCCAGGAGGAGACTGAACATCCAACCATGGGATGGTTTCTGGGTGGGACACTTTCCTGCAAATGGGTGTTAACATTCACCTGCCAGATACTGAGCTTCCAGCCCGCTTCCCCCTCTGCATTCCTGGGACGCTGCTGGTGGGGTCTCTACCCCAGGCAGAAGACCAGAAGAGCTTCCTATGGGGAAACGTGACCAGGCCCAGAGGAAAGACCCGAAGACACTGCACTGCGGTTTCCCCAAAGCACCACCCAGCCAGGTGGCCCTCATCATGAAGCTCAGTTGACAAGACCCCTCGCCCCTTATACACACTCATGCTGAGAGCTTCTGATTGACATTATGACCAAAGACTACCAGACTCTTGGGGAGCTCCTCTAACAGGGATAATGGAGACTAAACTAAACAAAGAAGAAAATCTCTGAGGAAAAAAAGATTGTGCAAAGAGGAAAAGAAAACTAATAAAGTCATTAATATTCCTGAAGATGTAAGAAGATTTACTGCATCCATGAAATAAGAATAGAATGCTATTAAAAAAAGCTTTCAGGGAATGAAGAAAAAAAAAGATCCTGGAAAATTTAAATGTGAGGGCACCATAGAATATACAACATACAACATGACCCTAGTGAAAAATATGGATTTAGTCTTCAGCAATACGCGAACCGTGAACTTCCAGATGTTCAAGCTGGTTTTAGAAAAGGCAGAGGAACCAGAGATCAAATTGCCAACATCTGCTGGATCATCGAAAAAGCAAGAGAGTTCCAGAAAAACATCTATTTCTGCTTTATTGACTATGCCAAAGCCTTTGACTGTGTGGATCACAATAAACTGTGGAAAATTGTGAAAGAGATGGGAATACCAGATCACCTGACCTGCCTCTTGAGAAACCTATATGCAGGTCAGGAAGCAACAGTTAGAACTGGACATGGAACAACAGACTGGTTCCAAATAGGAAAAGGAGGATGTCAAGGCTGTATACTGTCACTCTGCTTATTTAACTTATATGCAGAGTACATCATGAGAAACGCTGGACTGGAAGAAACACAAGCTGGAATCAAGATTGCCAGGAGAAATATCAATAACCTCAGATATGCAGATGACACCACCCTTATGGCAGAAAGTGAAGAGGAACTAAAAAGCCTCTTGATGAAAGTGAAAGAGGAAAGTGAAAAAGTTGGCT
>NW_011494793.1:1517875-1530693 GCF_000754665.1 Bison bison bison | reverse complement strand
GGCTTAAAGCTCAACATTCAGAAAACGAAGATCATGGCATCTGGTCCCATCACTTCATGGGAAATAGATGGGGAAACAGTGGAAACAGTGTCAGACTTTATTTTTTTTGAGCTCCAAAATCACTGCAGATGGTGATTGCGGCCATGAAATTAAAAGACGCTTACTCCTTGGAAGGAAAGTTATGACCAACCTAGATAGCATATTCAAAAGCAGAGACATTACTTTGCCAACAAAGGTCCATCTAGTCAAGGCTATGGTTTTTCCTGTGGTCATGTATGGATGTGAGAGTTGGACTGTGAAGAAGGCTGAGCGCTGAAGA
The DNA here is from genome assembly GCF_000754665.1 of Bison bison bison. Lineage (NCBI taxonomy): Eukaryota > Metazoa > Chordata > Mammalia > Artiodactyla > Bovidae > Bison > Bison bison. Next base: position 1,530,374 of record NW_011494793.1, on the reverse strand, counting down.
ATTGATGCTTTTGAATTGTGGTGTTGGAGAAGACTCTTGAGAGTCCCGTGGACTGCAAGGAGATCCAACCAGTCCATTCTGAAGGAGATCAGCCCTGGGTGTTCTTTGGAAGGAATGATGCTAAAGCTGAAACTCCAGTACTTTGGCCACCTCATGCAAAGAGGTGACTCATTGGAAAAGACTCTGATGCTGGGAGGGATTGGGGGCAGGAGGAGAAGGGGACGACAGAGGATGAGATGGCTGGATGGCATCACAGACTCGATGGACATGAGTTTGCGTGAACTCTGGGAGATGGTGATGGACAGGGAGGCCTGGCGTGCTGCGATTCAGGGGGTCGCAAAGAGTCGGATACAACTGAGCGACTGAACTGAACTGAACAATAATGTATCAATAATGACTTATCAATTGTGACAAGTGTACTATACTAATACAAGGTCTTAAAAATAGAGAAAACTGCAGGGGATAGGGAGGGAGTATATAATACTTTCTGCTCAATTTCTGTAAACCTATAACTCACAATAAAAAATGAAGTCTTTGTAAAAAAGAAAAAACATAATTAAAAAATCAATAAAAAGTTTATTAATTTGAACAAATGATAACATAATAAAAATTTTAAATGTGAGAGCATAAATTAAACATTAATAGAAGGGTTATAAGTAATTTGAAGAAATATCATAGAAAGTAGAATAAAAAGACAGAGATGGAAAATAAAAGAGAAAAGATAAGAAAATTATAGCATCAGTCCAGAAGATCCAAAATCATATTCAACAAATAGGTATCAAGCTAGACATTGTTCCAATAACTCAATAACAGGAGTTCCAAGAAGAACAAAGGAAGGAAAGGTGAGGAAATCACCAATCACAGGATTAAAAAAACTTGCTTGACCTGAAACCCCACCAACAGATCGTATGATGGATGGAAATAGCCCACTATCTTGAAAAGATCCCACAAGCTTCCAGAAAGCAAAACAAAAAAACAGGCCACTACGAAGGATCAGGAACCAGAGGGTTTTAGACTTCTCAATAATAACCATGATGTGAGAAGAAAATAAGAAATGCCTTCAATTTTGAAGGAAAATAATATCCAAACTAGAAGTCTATACCCAGACCATCAATCAAGTGTGAGGGTGGAAATAAAGATATGTTCATATATGGAGGGTCTCAAAAACTTAAATTCCCATGCATCATTTCTCCCAAAACTAATAAAGATGTGCTCCCACTAATTAAGAGAGTAAACCAAAGAGGAGGACTACCAGGAACTCAGGAAACAGGGCATCCAGCCCAAGACAAAGTGATGCTAATCCTCAGGAAGATGGCTAGGCGCAAGGCTGGGGTGATGGTTACACCCCAGGTGGAAAGGGAAATTTGCACAGTTTGGACAGATTGGAGGCTAGAACAGAGATTTCTCCAAAAAGGTGAAATTGGAAGCCCATCTGATACTATAAACATAAGAAGAGAGAGAGACAAATGTGTGGAGTTTGAGCCCGAAGTAGAGATAGATACATAGAAAACTAACAAATACAAAGGCAATCAATAACTCCAGAGAAAATACATAAAATTGTTTAGCTTATATTAAAAACAAACATTCTTTTGGCAGTCTACTAATTTAACTTGTATGCAGAGTACATCTTGAGAAACGCTGGGCTGGAGGAAGCCCAAGCTGAAATCAAGATTGCCGGGAGAAATATCAATAACCTCAGATACGCAGATGACACCACTCTAATGGCAGAAAGTGAAGAGGAACTAAAAAGCCTCTTGATGAGAGTGCAAGAGAAGAGTGAAAAAGTTGGCTTAAAGCCCAACATTCAGAAAACAAAGATCATGGCATCTGGTCCCATCACTTCATGGCAAATAGACAGTGGAAACAGTGGCTGACTTTATTTTTCTGGGCTCCAAAATCACTGCAGATGGTGATTGCAGCCATGAAGTTAAAAGATGCTTACTCCTTGGAAGGAAAGTTATGACCAACCTAGAAAGCATATTAAAAAGCAGAGACATTACTTTGCCAACAAAAGTCCATCTAGTCAAGGCTATGGTTTTTCCAGTAGTCATGTATGGATGTGAGAGTTGGACTATAAAGAAAGCTGAGTGCATAAGAACTGATGCTTTTGAACTGTGGTGTTGGAGAAGACTCTTGAGAGTCCCGTGGACTGCAAGGAGATCCAACCAGTCCATCCTAAAGGAGATCAGTGCTGGGTGTTCAATGGAGGGACTGATGTTGAAGCTGAAACTCCCAATACTTTGGCCACCTGATGCGAAGAGCTGACTCATTTGAAAAGACCCTGATGCTGGGGAAGATTGAGGGCAGGAGGAGAAGGGGACAACAGAGGATGAGATGGTTGGATGGCATCACCGACTCTATGGACATGAGTTTGGGTGGACTCTGGCAGTTGGTGATGGACAGGGAGGCCTGGCGTATGGTGGTTCACGGGGTCGCAAAGAGTTGGACACGACTGAGCGACTGAACTGAACTGAAACACCACATACACCACAGTTTTTGTAAGCTTTTTGCTTTTTGTTGGTGATTTTTCTGTTTAAAATGGGTCCTACGCATAATGCTGAAATGATGTCTAGGGTTCCTAAGCACAAGAAGGCTGTGATGTGCCTTTTGGAGAAGACATGCATATTAGAAAAGTTTTATTCAGGCATGAGTTATAATGTTGTTGGCAGTGAGTTAAGTTGTAATAAATAATATATAGGAGGTGTCTTTAAATAGAACACGCATAAAACAAGATTACATACTGATTGGTTGATGGAAATGTCATGATCAGAGGCTCTCAGGAACCTAACCCTGTATTTTCCCTAGGAACAATGGTTCAGTATTTGCTAATTCAATGTGTGCAGCAATTCTGTAGAACAGATGATGAGAATCTACTGTGATAATACTGGGACAATGAAGGAATGGAAAAACATGTATGTCTGGGTATGTACGGGGGGTGGATATGCGTACAACATGCACAGGAACAGAAAGAAAATGAGGACGGGGGATAAAGGGATGCTGAATCCTCATCTTCCATAGAGGGAGAGGACAGACGAGCTCTCAAAGTGAAAAAATGCACATACTGTCACATAAGCCATTTGGCGGAGAAGGCAATGGCACCCCACTCCAGTACTCTTGCCTGGAAAATCCATGGACAGAGGAGCCTGGTAGGCTGTAGTCCATGGGGTCGCCAAGAGTTGGACACGACTGAGCGACTTCACTTTCACTTTTCTCTTTCATGCACTGGAGAAGGAAGTGGCAACCCACTCCAGTGTTCTTGCCTGGAGAATCCCAGGGATGGCGGAGCCTGGTGGGCTTCCATCTATGGGGTCGCACAGAGTCGGACACGACTGAAGCGACTTAGCAGCAGCAGCAGGCCATTTGGAGATTCAAACAAGAGGTAAGAATCACTCCTGATAGGGAAGAGAAAATGTGGGTCAAGGTTGAGCAGGCAGCTGCCACTTGAGGTAGACGGCTTAGAATCTTTCATCTTGAACCTTGCATGACTTTAATAAACGTAAAAATTTCAAGTGTAAGTGGAGAGAAGAAAGCAAGCATGAGGTGAAGAAAATGATGATGAATGTGTGGCCACTCGTAAGCACCAAGAACAAGAGGTCTGAGACTTCCCCAGCAGTTCAGTGATTAAGACTCTGCGTTCCAAGGCAGGGGGCATGGGTTCAATCCCTGGGTGGGGAAAATCCCCTAGAGGAGGAAATGGCAACCCACTCCAGTGTTCTTGCCTGGAGAATCCCAGGGATGGCGGAGCCTGGTGGGCTTCCATCTATGGGGTCGCACAGAGTCGGACACGACTGAAGCGACTTAGCAGCAGCAGCAGGCCATTTGGAGATTCAAACAAGAGGTAAGAATCACTCCTGATAGGGAAGAGAAAATGTGGGTCAAGGTTGAGCAGGCAGCTGCCACTTGAGGTAGACGGCTTAGAATCTTTCATCTTGAACCTTGCATGACTTTAATAAACGTAAAAATTTCAAGTGTAAGTGGAGAGAAGAAAGCAAGCATGAGGTGAAGAAAATGATGATGAATGTGTGGCCACTCGTAAGCACCAAGAACAAGAGGTCTGAGACTTCCCCAGCAGTTCAGTGATTAAGACTCTGCGTTCCAAGGCAGGGGGCATGGGTTTGACCCTGGGTTGAGGAACAAAGGTCCCACAAGTCGAGGGGTATGGCCAAATATTTTTAAAAAAGAACAAAAGGTCTGCATATATTTCTTTTTCAAAATATGTATGTATTTATTTGGCTGCACCAGATTTTGTTTGCAGCAAGCAGGTTCTTCAGTTGTGGCCTATGAACTCTTAGTTGAAGCATGTAGGATCTAGTTCCTTGACCACGGATCAAATCCAGGCCCCCTGCATTGGGAGCATGGAGTCTTAGCCACTTGACCACCAGGGAAGCCCCTATATAATTATATTTTGGCAAAGAGACATAAGACACCTCTGAGGAGGGGAACTGCAGAGCTGCAGGCAGTCCAGAGAGGGCAACATTCACTGCAAACCTCTCTCTAACATCTGAATTTTGTACCTGTTATGTATTAATTGCTACAAAAAAATAACTGAAAATGTAAAATGCCAAAAGTTAGCTGTTTATACACTCAACTCCCCGGTCAAATCCTGATATCTTGACCATTCAACTAATAAATAGAGTTGCTCCAATGAGCGTCTTCTGTGTTTATTGAGCTGACCTTACAGCCACCCTTCAAAGTAGGGTTCTAAAATCCCCATGTCAGATGGTGGATGAGGTGGGGGCTCAGGGAGGTGAATTAACATACCCAAGGTCACACAACAAGTAGAGGACAGAACAACCCAGACCCAGGCTCCCTGGCACGGTCCCTCTGCTCCTGCTCAAGCTTGCCCCGAAGCTTGAGGGCAACATTCAACGTGTACCATGTGGCAGGCCGAGTGCCCGTGCTGCACACAGCAGGTGCTCAACTCACGTTTTCTTGAAGGAGAGGTGCTGTACAAAGTGTACTCTTACAGACGAAGGAACGGAGACCCAGAGGGTGATATTTCATGGGCTAGCTACTCTGGCTCCAGCCACCAAGCTCCTAACCCCTGAGGTACCCACTGCTGCCTGAAGGCAATCAGTACCAACAAGTCTGAGCACCTACTTTGTGCCCAGCTCTCCTCTAAGAGCTTCCCATGGATGAATTCAATAGGGTACCCCCAAAACTCCATGAAGGGATACTAGTGTTACAGCCATGGGGAGAGGGTTAGCACTAAGGGTCGGAACCATAGGAAACAGCCCCCACAAGGATGCTTCTTGTCCACAGACAACACAGCAAAGAAATGCGAACTGAGGCCACAGGGGCTTATGCTCACGTTACCCGAACATCCGCAACCCTCTCTGGAGCACACCCACGGATGGGCAGTGAACTTCAGCGCTGGGCTCCAGCCACATGCCTGGGCCGCCCTGCCTGGCAGCAGCACAAGCCACCCCCACTCTGGGGACAAAGAGGCCACTGTCTGCCTTTGGACCCTTCCTGAGACTTCTTCTTGTCCCTCTGTTCCTTTTGCCCCTCCTGTTTTCCACCCTGAGCTCCAGGGCACCAGGGCAGGAAGAAATAAACAAGGATGAATGTGATCAGATTTCATGATGAAAACAGAGGAGAGCTGGAAGAACTGGGGCAGGGTGCTGAAATATTTTTGAACGTCAGATCTAAAGGCAGCCAGCCTCCACCACTACTCCAGCACAACACAGCAAAGAACAGACTCTAGAGCCCTGCTCCTCCCTGGCTATGCATTTTTAGGCAAATGACCTGCCCTATTTGTGCTTTGGTTCATCAACAATCAAATGGGACTAGTAAGCATTCCTTCCTTACAAGGCTGTGAGAACACTGGAACACTGGTGTGGCGTGGGAGGTGGGTATTATGACAAGCTGCACTAGTTAGCTATGGCTGTGTAACAAATTACACCCAAAGTTACCGACTGGAAATAACAAACACTCATCATCTCACAGTTTCAGGAACTCAGAAGCATCTTAGCTGGGTGGTCTGGCTCTGGCTCTCTTGTAAATCAAGGTGTTGGCTGGGCCTGTGGTCATCTCAAGGTTTCACTGGGGAAGAATTCACTTCCAAGTTCACTCTCCAGAGAGCTGTCTTACTGACTGCCATGTAAGGGACCCACGAAAGAGCACCCCAGATGGAAGCCACAGTCTTTGATGACCTAATCTCAGAAATAATATCCTATTGCTTCTGCTATATTCTGTTCATCAGAAGTGGATCACTAGCCATGCAATCTATATTTGCCTGTAAAGTCTTTGCCACTTTGGTTAAATACATAAGTATTGTTTCACAGTGTCCTATGACCCTCTGTGACCAAGTGTTTTTAAACCTTTTAATATTTTTTTACAAACTTCCCCAAAATGAAATTCTCAAAGAAGTCTTTTTGACTTCAAACTAACTTTGGGATTTTTTTAGAGGGCCCCTAGCATATTACAAGGAGAAGGCAATGGCACCCCACTCCAGTGCTCTTGCCTGGAAAATCCCATGGATGGAGGAGCCTGTAGGCTGCACGCAGTCCATGGGGTAGCTAAGAGTTGGACACGACTGAGCGACTTCACTTTCACTTTTCACTTTCATGTACTGGAGAAGGAAATGGCAACCCACTCCAGTGTTCTTGCCTGGAGAATCCCAGGGACGGGGAACCTGGTGGGCTGCCGTCTATGGGGTCGCACAGAGTCAGACACGACTGAAGTGACTTAGCAGCAGCAGCAGCAGCATATTACAAAAGATTTGTTCTCTCTTCTCATAAAAATATAGATGTTAAACTAATTAGACTTATTTGATATGTTAAATTACATGTGAAGAAGCATTAAGAAGTAAAAATACTAAGCTTTCTTTATATTGTATTTATATAGGTATGTAAGTATTTTTAAAATTATATGATGTTCCTAGAAATATAACATACGTTAGTATCTGGTAATGTTGAGATAAAACATTATAATACATATAATGATATTCTATTTATAATAATAATATAATAATTGATAATATTATCAGTCATAATTCTAGTCATTGTCTTACAGTGCTATGTATCATAGAAATAACCAAATTTCCCTGTCAACTACACTGTATTGATCTCTAATCAGATCTTTAGCCATGGCATTTTAAGTCTTTTGACATTTACAGACAGTTACTGCTTTACTCTGAGGCTTTTCCTAAAGAGTTACTACAAGAGTGTTCCTTCTTCAGAGAAATTTCTAAAAAGGATTCTGACAAGTACTCTAGGATACAAGTTGATGGTAATTTTCAGATCATAACATCAACTGGGTAAGGATTTATAGAACTCTAAAGAAAAACTAGATTCGTAAAACTGCTAACAAAAGATGAAGATCAAAAACTAATCGCATAGGACTGAATGAACTGATGAAGATTATAATTTTTTATGATTTTTTGTTTAAAATATTGCTGGTTCTTTTATGTTTTGTTTTTCCAGGTTTAAGGAAATCCTCTTATCTTTTCTCTTAAAAGCTTTCAGCAATTTGGTAATAAGCATTTGTGAACTAAAAAAAAAAAGAACTGAATCACTAGGTCCAGCCCACACTCAAAGCAAAGGGATTATACAAAGGTATGAAGACCAGAAGGTGAGGCCATCTTCCAGGCTGCCTCCTTACAGAAAGTGTGCCAAGCTCTGTGTCGGGGATTCAGAGTGGATTCAGCTCCTACCCTGTGCCAGGGGAGAAAGGCCTGGGCATGGATAGCCCCTGCCCCATGGAGCAGAGCTGGGGCCTAGGCAAGTCCAAGGAAGGAGGTAGGGAAAGGTCCATCAGCCAAAAAATATATCCTGTGCACTTCCTGGGTGCCACCCTGATGGGAGGAGGCCAGGGCCACAGTGGCACAGTCTGTGCCGCCCACCCCCACCAGGCCCACAGTTTAGTCCGAGGGGGAAAAGAGACCCCAAAATTAAAAGGCAAGAAAGCAGACACACAAGATAATTATAAGTGACTGATGCTGCTCGTGGTTACAAGTCAAGTTCTGGAGCCACACTGTCGGGGTTCAAATCTTGCCCCTGGTATCGGCCAGCTGTGTGACCTTGGGCAAGTGACCAAACCATGCTGTGCCTCAATCTGCTCATCTGTAAGATGGGACAAGACAGTACAGACCTCCCAGGGTGGCTGGGAGGACTTGAAGAAGTCATGATTCCCAGGGTGCCTCACACAGAGGGAGCCCTGCGGCAATCTTTGCTATTCTAGAAAACAAGAACGTAGGAGGGTCTACAGAGACACAGGGTCAGGGAGGGCTGTCTGAGGAGGTGACATTTAACCCGTGATGAAAATAAAGAGCAAGGGAACCGTGATCTGGGCAAAGGGAACAGCAAGTGCAAAGGCCTTGGGGCTTGAAGAAATAGGAGCGTGTTTAGGAATGGCTTGGAGGCCAGTACAGTGGGAAGAGCGACAAAGAAAAGGACAGGAGGTTGGGGACAAGGTCAGAAAGCTCATGTGGTCTAGATTCTTAGAGCAACAAGGAGTCATGGGAGAGTGCTGCCCAGGAAAATTCAGCAAAGGTTCATCTGAGGGAGGCAACATCATAACGCATCAGCAGGTGGGAAAAAAAAAAGAGGGCCCATGGGCTTCCCAGGTGGCTCAGTGCTAAAGAATCCTCCAGACACAGGAGACTCAGGCTTGATCCCTGGGTCAGGAAGATTCCCTGGAGAAGGAAATGGCAACCCACTCCAGTATTCTTGCCTGGAGACTCCCATGGACAGAGGAGCCTGGTGGGCCACAGCCCAGGGGGTCGCAAAGAGTCAGACACCACCGAGCAACAGAGCACGTACACATACATGTTCCAGGCAGAGGAAGCAGCCTGAGCCTGACAAGGCAAGTTGATCTGGGGGCCCTATGGAGACGTGGGGAGTGGCAAGTGGGCAGGCAACAGAATGGCAGAACCCCAAGGACACAGCTGGGGACTGAGTCTTTTCTACTGCAGCAGGTAGAGGTCGTGGGAAATGTGTGAGCAGAGAGCACAGTCTGAGCTGCATGTCAGAAAACCAGGGGCAGGGACCAGGGTATAGAAAGGAAAGGGTGGGTTCTAAAAGGTTCAGAGCCAGTCAGTTAGCAGAGGAACTTTTCCCAACTCCACACTACCCCTGTTGCTCACAGAAACTCAGTTTATCTTTACAGTGGGTTAGTCCTCCCATCTTCTCATGGGCACCAAGACTGGCAGACCCATAGCAAGTGTTCACGGACTTCCACATCGAGGCTGTTCCTAAGACTTGCTCCGGTGGAATGCCCAGAAACATTTATGTCACCCCAGAAGGACTCCCAACAGCTTCTCTGAGCAAGGCCCTCAGAGACAGCCCAGAGACCTTCCAAGGATGCCTGCGAACTCTCCCTAGAGATAGTCAGTCACCAGAGACCTCTAAGCAACCTCTCGGCAGGCCTTGAACAACCCCCAAAATCACGCACAGATCTCAAACTCTCAAACAGCATTCTAACTACAGAGAAACCTGTAAATGGCCCTAAAGAGACAAACACCCTTCAAAGACCCTAAAAACCCTTTACACATTCCCCAGGAAGCCCTTTCATCTTTCCCGAGAAAGTTCCCCTGACAGCCCCCTAGGAACCTACCAGAGTCCCTGAAGAGTCCCCAGTCCTTCAGTCACCAAAGCCGCATAGAGACCCTCGCCCCCCTAAAACGCACAGCTTCCCCTCCATCAGTCTCAGCTCTCCGGAAGTCCTACTCGCACTCCTAATACCCCCAAGCTGTCGTCCAGCTCCCTGAAGTCACCCACTCAGTCTCAAGGGCATTGAAACCTACTCATCTCCCTCCAAAGACCCTCAAGTTGTCCCCTGCAGGTGCCCTCAGAGTCCCCAATCCACTATTTTCCGTCCCAGCACCGCCCTAGCCCCGCCCTCACCCAAACCCCGCCTCCGAGGCTCCAAAACCTCTCTCCCCTAAGTCTTCACGCCGCCCTTGCAGACCCCCTCTCTTCGCCCCCCATGGACACTCAGCCCGCCCCCGACCCCAGCCCCTGGATCAGGCCCAGACTGTACTCACAAGAGGTCCCGCCTCGCGGTTTTGCAGACGATGCGCAGGAAACGCCAGCCGCCGCCGCCCACGTACACGCCGAGCGCCGCCGCTGTGCTCCAGGTCCACGGCAGTCCGAGCAACCATAACAGCACCAGAGAGGCCACGGAAGCCGAACCTGCACCCGGAGCTCGCATCCTGGGGAGGCGGAGAGCTCTGAGGCCGCGGGCAGCCCGGGCCCCGCCTCAAGACCGACCCAACCCCGCCCCCCGGTCGAGCTCGGCTCCCGCTTCGAGCCAGGCCCCACCCCGATGTCTGGGATTGGACGTGTCTCGGACAGGCTCCGCCCCGTCCCAGACCTCCCTGCTTCAAGCCCGGCCCAGGCTTTTCTGCCAATCATTAGTGTATATCCACGCCCCCGACACAGTCTCTGTTCCGTCAGTCACTGGCGAGCCCCGCCCTATGCCTCGTTTGAGCGGCGGTACCCAGAATCCAAGCTCCACCTTAACGACTTACCCACAAGCCTAGGCTCCACCTTGGCCCCACCACCCTGGTCCCGGGCTTTCCCCTAGGTCCCGCCTCCACCTGCCTCCGCCACTCACTTGGCCCCGCCCCCAAGTTGGGCCTCTGGCCCAGCCCGTAAGCGCCAGGCACTGTTCCAGAGCCCCGCCCGCTCTAGACCAGGTTCGGCCCCTAGGTTAGTCCCATGGCCCCGCCCCACTCTGAATCAGGCCCCGCCCTTGGGCTCAAGCCCCGCCCCCGATCCTGGGCTTAGCCGGTGTTCCCAGGCTTGAGTTCCACCCCGGCTACCGACCCCGCCCTCAGGCTTTGGCAGTCACCACCCCCCGGGCCCACCTAGCACCCTAGGCCCCGCCCCACCTGCCCTCCCAGACAAGCTCTCTTCGGACCTGACTTAGAGACCCCTGCGGCACAGCCGAGGCCCACCCCGTACCGGAGACCAGGACCATAGAGAGGGGTTTCTGGCCAGAGAGACCACTGCCAACGAGACCCGGGGGCTAGAACGCCCTGGCAAGGACGGCTGTTGTCTCCAAGACCAAATTTCGCTAGGCTCCCAGCTCCCCTCCCAGCCTGGTAATTAGAAAACTGTGCGTCACTCAGCCAAGAGGCGTGGCTCCCCGGCGCTCCCGGCCCAAGCCTTAGATGGCAAACTGAATTCTAACCGCCCGGGGACTAAAAAGTCCCAGTTTATACTCAGGGCCTACCTGTACTGGGTTTTGGCCCAGCTTGTTCTAAATCCAATCCCTAACGCCTCTTCGGTTTTAAACACACGTTCCAGGAACCTGAGGAGCCCTAAACTCACAGCCTAGGGGCCCCAGAATATCCAACCCCTGGGTGGTGGTTTAGTCGCTCAGTCGTGTCCGACTCTTTGCGACCCCATGGACTGTAGCCTACCAAGCTCCTCTGTCCATGGGATTCTCCAGGCAAGAACACTGGAGTGGGTTGCCATTTCCTTCTCCAGGGGATCGTCTCGACCTAGGAATGGAACCCAGGCCTCCTGCACTGCAGAAAGATTCTTCACCGACTGAGACTGACCTGTGAGGGAATCCAACCCCCGTCTCAGTCTTAAAGGTATATTCCAGGGACCCGACTAATCCCAAATCCGAATCTCCAAATCTTGTGAGTTTAGTCTCAATAACACCCCAGCTGCCCAGGGAGGATGAAAAAATCCACACACCAGGTCCCCATCCTTCCACAGGAAGCTCCACAGAGTCCTTTATTTGCAACCCTAACCCTAAATGCTCACCTAGAGACCCTAAAGCCCTCCAGCTGATCAGGTGAGGGCTAGTGCTGTCCTCACCGCTCACCACCTTGTTCCCTGGCTGACCTGGAGCCGCTCACGGATCCTCAGGCTTTGGCTGCTCGGTCGTGGGCTCCCAGAAGCTCAGGCAGGAGGCGGACACCGACAGTGAGGCCAAGACAGAGGACCTCCCCTTGGGGCTTCTGGTTCTGCCGTCTCATGGGGCCTGCTGTGATTGCATTGTGCCCATGTGGGCTTCTCCCTTGGAACCCTCTCTCCAAGCTCCCCCTACCTCTGCCCCCCTGCCTATCCCACCCCTGCTTGTTTCTTTCCTGCTTGGCCGACCTTCTCAGCTCTCTCCTTGGGAGGCAGCCAGCGTCTGCTTCCAGCACCATTTAGAGGACAGGACTGGGCAGGCACTCCCCCACACATGCTGCCATTGGTCCCTGCGGGCTGCCTAGGGTGGGTGAAATGGGGACGAGGAGGCAGATCCGGAGCACAGGCCCAGAGCCAGCCACTGGTCCCCGACTTTCTCAGCTAGGGATCAGGAATGCCCAGAAACTATAGCAGCTACTCTTTTCCTTCCAGATAGCGCTACTGTGATCACCCCATTTTACAGGTAAAGAAACTGAGGCTTGACACTGTCGCCCTAGCTGGAGTTGAGATTCATTCTTTCACAAATGTGGGCAGAGAGCTTGCTGCCCTTCCTCCCCTTTCAGTCTTCCTTAAACTTCTCCCTCTTCTCCATCTTGCCCTGATTCCCCCCCCCCCCCCCCCCCCCC
>NW_011494793.1:1508824-1517775 GCF_000754665.1 Bison bison bison | reverse complement strand
CCCCACCCCCCTCCCCCATTCTCCTTTCCTTCTTCAAGTTTTCTGCCCCCTCCCTTAGCCTTCCTCCACTTCCCGCTTTGTGCACCTTCTCCTCCTCCACCCACTCCTCTTCCCTTTCTCCTCCCATCCTGTGGCCTTCCCTCCTCCCGACTTCTTCCACCTTCTCTCTCCTCCTCCCCCCATCTTTCCAAGTTTACTGAGCCCTGGCTAAATACCAGTAGTACACATGGGACTTCCCTGGTGGTCCAGTGGTTATTCAGATTCTGTGCTTCCACAGGGTTCATCCCTGGTGGAGCAACTTAAGATCCCATATGCCACATAACAATCTCTTCTAACTCCTCCCGTGGCTACTGGAGACACTCTTCTGGGTCTTCAGTCAGCAATCCCCAAGTCCTAACGGCTCTGGAGACCCACCTTTTTCTTGAGATGGTGCCAGTACTCCTCCAGTGGAGGGACCCTTTCCCTAGCACTGACCCAAGCTGTTTTCAGTGAGCAGTGTTCTTTTTTTACCCCTGCTGCTGCTGCTAAGTCGCTTCAGTTGTGTCCAACTCTTTGCAACACTACAGACTGTAGCCTGCCAGGCTCCTCTGTCCATGGGATTGTCCAGGCAAGAATACTGGACTGAGTTGCTGTGCTGTCCTCCAGGGGATCTTCCCGACCCAGGCATCGGACCCAGGGAACGAACCCACGTCCCTTACATCTCCTGCGCGTCTCTTAGGTCTCCGGCATTGGCAAGCAGGTTCTTTACCACTAGCGCCACCTGGGAAGCCCTTTGGTTGTCTCTTTACATAAGGGCTTCCACACACCCCCAGGGACGTCACACAACACAGGGCAGCATTCCCTTCCTAAGATCTGAATAATTCCCAGTTCCAAAAACATAGCAATTCTCCAGGGTTCCAGATGACCGGTGAAGGAACAGTCCTGTCCCCATTTCACAGAAGGGGCAACTGAGACCTGGACAAGGGGAGCAGAACTCAAGCTTCAGGGTCAAACAGGCTCTGAGCCTCTCCAGTAGGGTGATCCTGGGTGGGGCACCTCTCACCTCTGCACATTGGTTATCCTCTGGCTGATCACCTCCCAGGGCACCATGCACAAAGTTTTGTGGAGGCTTCTCTTCTGGGGAATGAACAGGCGGGGGACACAGAAAGACAGGTGTCTCCTTTCCCCAGGTAACCACAGGCCTCAGCAGAGGGAATTATCAGAACTTTCTGGAAGAACGAGAGAAGTGAAGCATAGGTTGAACTAAAATAAGTGGACCATCACAGCTCGGGAATTGCGCTATAAATAGAACATGAGCGCTGTGGGGGAGGGGGTGGTTTCTCTCAGGCAAGTTCAAGTGCCCACCACAGTAGAAGTATTGGTTGAGTGGGGATGCCATAACAACATCCTACAAACTGAGTAGCTTAAAATAACAGGGGTGTATTGTCTCACAGTTTTTCCTGAAGCCGGGCTCAGAAATCAAAGTGTCAGCAACTTCCCTCCATCTGGAATTTCTAGAGGTCCTTTCTTGCCTCTTTCCATTTCTGGTGGTTCTGACCTCAGGCGTCCTCAGCGAGGAACAGCCTGAAGCAGGGCTTGGGTTCCCAGCTGGAGACTGAGGCCAGGTTGGTGGGAGACCACCAAATCTTAGCCAGTGGACTGGTGGTCAGTGACAAGGCCCTGGCCCTTTGGCTTTGCAAAAAAGAATTCCCGCAAAGATGGAAGGTAGTCAAACAAAGTATTAAGAGGAAAAAGAGTACAGTACATGTGGGTATTCATTGGAAGGACTGATGCTGCAGCTGAAGCTCCAATACTTTGGTCACCTGATGTGAAGAACTGACTCCTTAGAGAAGACCCTGATGCTGGGTAAGATTGAAGGCAGGAGGAGAAGGGGATGACAGAGGATGAGCTGGTTGGATGGCATCACCGACTCGATAGACATGAGTTTGAGCAAGCTCTGGGAATTGGTGATGGACAGGGAAGCCTGGCGTGCTGCAGTCCACGGGGCCACAAAGAGTCGGACACGACAGGGCGATTGATCTGACCGACGTGGATAGGCACATGGGCAGACTCAGAGAAAGAGCCGCCAAGTTGCGCCCTTGTGGTAGTTGAATTACTTTAGGGGGCATTTCTTCCGGGTTTCCTTTGGCCAGTCACTTTGATTTCCTGGTTCACAGTCCATGTTTGGTATATCTCAGGATCCTCCCATGTGTGCTTATGCATCTCTTAGCCAAGATGGATTTACTGAAAAGGCAGAGAGCATCCTTTCACATCACCTTTGACTCCTAAAGAGTCTTTCTGCACATGTGTGGTCGGGAAGTTCTCCTGACTTCAAGAATGAGAAATATGTGGTCTGGGCAGGGCCCAGCCTCCTCCTTTAATTGTCCTGCTGTTTTTTTCTTGGAGTTTCAGTCCATGGGGAATGAATCTCTGATCCCTTTACTCTGGGTGTAGGGGGGCATCTCCCTCCTGCCTCCAGTTCCAGGCATTCCTTGGCTTGTGGCCACCTTCGTCCAATCTCTGCCTCCATCTTCACATTGCTTCCCTGTGTCTGTATCTCTTGTGCCTCTTACAAGGACACTTGTTGGATTTAGGACCTACCTAGATAATCCAGGATGATCGCATCATGAAATTTTAATTTAATTGCACTTCAAAGACCCTTTTTCCAAAAAAAGTCACAGTCACAGGTTCTAGGGGGTTAGGACTTGCACATGTCTCTGTAAGGGCAACCAGTCAGCCCAGTAACAGCAGGGTAACACATTAGACCAGTGATTCTCAACTAGGAGGTCATCCTGCCCACCCCGGACATTTGTTGACACCTAGAGACATTTTAAAAAATATTTATTTATGTATTTATTTATTTATATGGCTGTGCTGGGTCTTAGTTGTGGCATGTGAGATCTAGTTCTCTGACCAGGGGTAAACGAGGGCTCCCTGAACTGGGAGCTCAGAGTCTCAGCCACGGACAGCCAGGGAAGTCCCTGGAGGCATTGCTAATTGTTACAATGAATCGTGTGGTGGGAGTGGAGGGTCTTATGATATCTAGTGAGTCCAGGCCAGGGAGTCTGCCAAATGTCCTGTGATGTTCAAGACAGCCCCCAGAATGATCTGGCCCCAACGGGGAGAGGTGCTACAGTTTGGAAATTCTCGGATAGCTGAACGGTTCGGTCAAGCTGGGATGGGCTGTGCGGTCTGACAGATATCATTGGCTGAGTGACTGCTCCCAGGTTCTATGCTTCACTGTAAAATGGAATAAACCACGCAGGCCTTATAGGGCTGTTCTGAGAACACAAGCCCAGCACCTCTGTTGACCTTAAAAATAAAACCGTTATTTTACCAGCAAAGATGGGCTTATAGCGGAATAGCGTGGAATTGCAATTCAGGACGCGCAAGCTACAGCATAAACCATAGGCAAGTCCAATGATTAAAAAAGAAAAAAAAAAAAAACACCACCAGACAAGGGGACTTCTTGGTGGTCCAGTGGATAAGACTCTGTGCTCTCAATACACACACCCAGGGGCTGGGTTCAGTCCCTGGTTGGGGAACTAAGATTCCACAAACAACTAAGCCCATGATGCAACAAGCACCCAGTGCAGCCAAAATAAATCAGTTCAGTTCAGTCACTCAGTCGTGTCCGACTCTTTGCGACGCCATGGACTGCAGCCTACTGGGCTCCTCGGTCCACGGGATTTTTCAGGCAAGAGTACTGGAGTGGGGTGCCATCGCCGTCTCCGCTGTAAAGGACAGGTCTTCCTATTATTGATCTTGAGTGTACTACGTGAGAGCTCCCCCTTCTGGCCTCCCAACACCATTTTCCTGAGGTTTGCTTTTATTTTCCTTCACACCTCATAAACATCATAGAAAAATTCTCCATCGTTGAGATCATTTTGCTCTCAGTAACATCTTGAATTCACAACAAGTTGGGACTTCCCACGGTTCTGGCAGACTGAGGAAAATTTGACCAGGAAATTGTTTCTGAACGGAATTGAAGCCACATGCCTCAGATGGGACTCAAACCCACAATCTCCCAGCTGAAACGTCACACCTGATCACAGAGCTTACTGAAGCTCAGATGCTTTTGTCTTGGTGCAGAAAGAATTCAACAAGAGGCAAAGTGATAGGTAAGAAGTGGATTTAATAGTATAGGATGCTTGTGAAGGATAAAAGCAGGCAGGCACGAGCACTCTGCCACACTGAGAACAAAGCAGGGGGGGTTGAACCCAGGTCTCCTGCATTGCAGGTGGATTCTTTACCATCTGAGCCACAAGGGAAGCCCTTCCCTGGCGGGCCAGTGGTTAAGGATACACCTGCCAAAACAAGGCACACAGGTTCGCTCCCTAGTCCAGGAAGAACCCACAGGACTTGGAGCAGCTAAGCCCGGGCGCCACAGCGACCGAAGCATGAGCTCCCAGAGCCTGTGCTCTGCAGCAAGAGAAGTCACCACAATGAGAAGCCCGTACATCACAACGAAAGGCAGTGCCCTCTCCCCGCAATGCGAGACATCCCACAAGCAGCAGCGGAGACCCAGCACAGCCAAAAATAAATGAGCAAACAGATACATCTTTAAGAAGAAAAAGTGGGGAGGAAAGAATGCCACTTTCTTCCTCATTCTTGGGTAGATGTCAAGACTTACATCATTAGCTCCTCTTTTAACTCTATATGGTCTAACTGGGACTCTTATGAGCTACCTAGAATCATATGGATATTAGCAAAAAGTCTGTAACATAGACGAAAATATGGTAATTCATCTCAGGTTTCAGTATGACATCACCTTTCCCCCAGTTTCTTTCACCTTTCCCCCACATTCTTGTGCACGCTACGTGCAGGAATGCAGGTTTTCAGGGTTCTTTATCTTACAGACCTCTCAAGGCCAAGAGTGGGTCTTGTATCTTTTTCTGTGATACTGGCCTAAGTAAGTTTGTTTAACTTCAAAATGTTCCAATTGTTGCTTAGTCACCAGAAGGTCTGGGCATTTCCTGATCGGTGTCTAGTTTATAATGATCTCCTGAAGTCCTTCTCTACCTTTCATCCCCAAGTGGGATTTCTAACCGTGTAACTATCTTACTCTATCCCTATCAGAATGCAGTCGTATCTGATTCTTCTTCGACCCCATGGACCATAGCCCACCAGGCTCCTCTGTCCATGGCATTTTTCCAGGCAAGAATGCTGGAGTGGGTTGCCATTTCCTTCTCCAGGGGGTCCTTCTCACACAGGGATTGGCACGTCTCCTGGATTGGCAGGCAGATTCTTAACCACAGAGCCACCAGCAAAGCCTAATGGGATCCCATCAGGTATGGGCCAGGTGACAAAGGCCTTGACAAGGCAAAATAGACTCTTGAGAATGAGGATCTTGTGGGTTTTCTTTTGTACTATTTAAAACCAGTACTGAGTTTCTTTCAGAGTCTCTCATGTTTCCCCAGATGGAGAAAACATCCTCAGGGTCTGGTGTTCTGATCACCTAGTGCTGTGTAATCACTCCAGACTGAGTGCTTTCATACAAGGGTAATCAACTATTTCTCAGGGTCCCATGAGCTGTCTCTGAGACTGGGACCTGGGACCTGGAACCCTTTGCTGCAGCGCTTGTACCTGGACAGATGTCTCCTTGAGGAGCAAAATACAAAGAAACTATGGTGGTCTGGGAGAAGGAAAGGCTACCCACTCAGTATTCTGGCCTAGAGAATTCCACAGACTATCTAGTCCATGGGGTCGCAAAGAGTGAGACACGACTGAGCAACTTTTGCTTTCATGGTGGTTTAGTCACTAAGTTGCGTCCGACTCTTGCAACCCTGTGGACTGTAGCCCACCAGGCTCCTCTGTCCATGGGATTCTCCAGGCAAGAATACTGGAGTGGGTTGCCATTTCCTTCTCCAAGGGATCTTCCCAACTCAGGGATCTAATCCAGTTCTCCTTCATTACAGGCGGATTCTTTAACAACTGAGCTCCCTCATAGGGAGATCAGGGACTACACATTAATGCATATGGGTCTTCCCTGGTGGTCCACACTCCCAAGGTGTCCTGGTGGTCCGCACTCCCAAGGCAGGGGGCCTGGGTTCAATCCCTGATCAAGGAACTAGATCCCACAAGCCACAACTAAAGATCCTGCATGCCACAGCTAGAACCTGGCACAGCCAAATATATAAACAAAAATAAATATTAAAAACAAAAAACTGCAAACTGTGGACAACAAGGTACAAAAAGACCAAAAAAAAAAAAAACCCAACGGCCACTTCTGAAGACCGGGGAGCAAAAGCAGGGTGTCAGGAACAAAAGTTCATCTTCGGCATGAACACCAAAATTGCAGCTAGGTGCTGAACAGCTATTGACAGGAGTATGTTGGATCCCACCAAAAAAAAGATACCCAGTGTCCAAGGGCAAAGGAGAAGCCCCAAACAAGATGGTAGGAGAGGTGCAATCGCATTTCAAATCAAATCTCAGACCCATCAGAGTCGCTCAGAGGGCGCAAATAAAACCTTGTGCACACCAGGACCCAGGGAAAGGAGCAGTGACCCTCACAGGAGACTGGGCCAGACCTGCCGTTGAGTGTTTGAGTGTCTCCTGCAGAGGCAAGTGTCAGCAGTGGCCTGCCACAGGGACAGGGGCTCTGGCTGCAGCAGACCCGGGCGTCATGGCATGTGGCCTAAGTCCTCTTGGAGGAAGTCACCATTAGCCCCACCATAAAGCCGCCGAGCAGATGACCCACAAACTGGAGGACAATTACACCAAAGAAGTTCTCACACTGTTGCAAAAGTTCTAAGGCCCACAACAGACTTCCCAAACTGGAGATCCAGTCAAAGGGCTGAGAACCCACAGGGAAACAAGACTCGGAGGGCACAACAAAACCTTGTGTGCACCAGGACCCAGGAGAAAGGAGCAGCGACCCCACAGGAGACTGAGCCAGACTTGCCTGTGAGTGTCCAGGAGTCTCTGGTGGAGGTGTGGGTCGACGGTGGCCTGCCAAGGGTCAGGGGCACTAACTACAACAGTCCTGGGAGGCCCCGCATTCTGGCATAAATCCTTTTGAAGGAGGTGGTCATTACTGCCATTAGCCCTACCATAGTCTGGCCTCAGGCCAAACTACAGGAAGAGAACACAGCCCCACCCATCAGCAGAAAATTAGATTAAAGATGTGCTGAGCATGGCCCCACCCATCAGAGCAAGACCCAGATTCCCCCACAGCCAGTCCCTCCCACCAGAAAGCTTCCACAAGCCTCTTAAACTCATCCATCAGAGGGCAGACAGAACGAAAACCATAATCGCAGAAAACTAATCAAACTGACCACATGGCTCACAGCCTTGTCCAACTCAAAGAAACTATGAGCCAATGCCGAGTAGGGCCACCCAAGATGGACGGGTCATGCAGACTTCTAACAAAACGTGGTCCACTGGAGAAGGGAATGGCAAACCACTTCAGCATTCTTGCCTTGAGAACCCCATGAACATTATGAAAAGGCAAAAAGATAAGACACTGAAAGATGAACTCCCCAGGTCGGTAGGTGCCCAATATGCTCCTGGAGAAGAGTGGAGAAATAACTCCAGAAAGAATGAAGAGATGGAGCCAAAGCAAAAACAACACCCAGTTGTGGATGTGATTGATGATGGAAGTAAAGTCTGATGCTGTAAAGGAAAATGTTGCATAGGAACCTGTAAATGTTAGGTCCATGAATCAAGGTAAATTGGAAAAGGTCAAACAGGAGATGGCAAGAGTGATGGTCGACAGTTTAGGAGTCGGTGACCTAAAATGGACAGGAATGGGTGAATTTAATTCAGATGACCATTATATCTACTACTGTGGGCAATAATCCCTTAGAAGAAATGGAGTAGCCCTCACAGTCAACAAAAGAGTCCAAAATGCAGTACTTGGGTGCAGTCTCAGAAACGACAGAATAATATCTGTTCGTTTCCACGCTAACCATTCAATATCACAGTAATCCAAGTCTATGCCCCAACCACTAATGCCAAAGAAGCTGAAGTTGAACAGTTCTGTGAAGACCTACAAGACCTTCTAGAACACACACCAAAAAAGAGATGTCCTTTCCATTATAGGGGGTTAGAATGCAAAAGTAGGAAGTTAAGAGATCCCTGGAGTAACAGGCAAGTTTGGCCTTGGAGCACAAAATGAAGCAGGGCAAAAGTTAACAGAGTTTTGCTAAGAGAATGTACTGGTCATAGAAAACACCTTCTTCCTACAACACAAGAGACGACTCTACACATGGGCATCACCAGATGGTCAATACCAAAATCAGATTGATTATATTCTTTGCAGCCAAAGATGGAGAAGCTCTATACAGTCAGCAAAAACAGGACCTGAATATGACTATGGCTCAGATCATGAGCTCCTTATTGCAAAATTCAGAATTAAATTGAAGAAAATAGGGAAAACCACTAGACCATTCAGGTAAACCTAAATCAAATCCCTTATGATTATACAGGGGAAGTGACAAATGGATTCAAGGGATTAGATCTGATAGAGTGCCTGAAGAGCTATGGACGGAGGTTTGCGACATTATACAGGAGGCAGTGATCAAAACCATCCCCAGGAGAAAGAAATGCATGGAGAAGAAAATGGCAACCCACTCCAGTATTCTTGCCTGGAGAATCCCATGGACAGAGGAGCCTGGTGGGCTACAGTTCATGGGGTTACATGACTGAGCATGCATGCATGAGGGTGGAGGGAGATGAGTTGGAAGCAATAAACTGGTAGCACTTAAAAAAGAAAACGAAATGCAAAATGGCAAAACAGCTGTCTGAGAAAGCCTTACAAATTGCTGAGAAAAGAAGAGAAGCGAAAAGCAGAGGAGAAAAGGTAAGATATACCCATTTGAATGCAGAGTTCCAAAGAATAGCAAGGAGAGATAAGAAAGCCTTCTTCAGTGATCAATGCAAAGAAATAGAGGAAAACAACAGAATGGGAAAGACTAGAGATCTCTTCAAGAAAATTAGAGATACCAAGGGAACATTTCATGCAGAGATGG
>NW_011494793.1:1508583-1508724 GCF_000754665.1 Bison bison bison | reverse complement strand
ACAGACCTTGTGCACACCAGGACCCAGGGAAAGGAGCAGTGACCCTCACAGGAGACTGGGCCAGACCTGCCGTTGAGTGTTTGAGTGTCTCCTGCGGAGGCAAGGGCCAGCAGTGACCTGCCTCAGGGACAGGGCCTCTGG
>NW_011494793.1:1499256-1508483 GCF_000754665.1 Bison bison bison | reverse complement strand
AAGCCTTCTTCAGTGATCAGTGCAAAGAAATAGAGGAAAACAACAGAATGGGAAAGACTAGAGATCTCTTCAAGAAAATTAGAGATACCAAGGGAACATTTCATGCAGAGATGGGCTCAATAAAGGGCAGAAATGGTAGGGACCTAAGAGAAGCAGAAGATATTAAGAAGACGTGGCAAGAATACATAGAAGAACTGTACAAAAAAGATCTTCATGACCCAGATAATCACGATGGTGTGATCACTCACCTAGAGCCAGACATCCTGGAATGTAAAGTCTAATGGGCCTTAGGAAACATCACTACGAACAAAGCTAGTGGAGGTGATGGAATTCCAGTTGAGCTATTTCAAATCCTAAAAGATGATGCTGTGAAAGTGCTGCACTCAATATGCCAGCAAATATGGAAAACTCGGGAGTGGCCACAGGACTGGAAAAGATCAGTTTTCATTCTAATCCCAAAGAAAGGCAATGCCAAAGAATGTTCAAACTATGACACAGTTGCACTCATTTCACATGCTAGCAAAGAAATGCTCAAAATTCTCCAAGACAAGCTTCAACAGAACACGAACTGAGAATTTCCAGATGTTCAATCTGGATTTAGAAAAGGCAGAGGAAACAAAGATCAAATTGCCAACATCTGTTGGATCATAAAAAGCAAGAGAATTACAGAAAAACATCTACTTCTGTTTCATTGACTACACTAAAGCCTTTGACTGTGTGGATCACAACAAACTGTGGAAAATTCTTCAAGAGATAGGAACACCAGAACTCCTTACCTGCCTCCTGAGAAACCTGCATGCAGGTCAAGAAGCAACAGTTAGAACTGGACATGAAACAACAGACTGGTTCCAAATTGGGAAAGGTGTACATCAAGGCTGTATATTGTCACCCTTATATAACTTATATACAGAGTTTGAAACACTAGGCTGGATGAAGCACAAGCTGGAATCAAGATTGCCAAGAGAAATATCAATAACCTCAGATATGCAGATGACACCACCCTTATAGTAGAAAGTGAGGAGGAACTAAAGAGCCTTTTGATGAAAGTGAAAGAGGAGAGTGAAAAAGCTGGCTTAAAACTCAGTATGCAAAAAACGAATATCATGGCATTAGGTTCCATCACTTCATGGCAAATAGATGGGGAATCAATGGAAATAGTGACAGACTATTTTGGGGGGCTCCAAAATCACTGCAGATGGTGAGTGCAGCCACAAAATTAAAAGATGCTTGTTCCTTGGAAGAAAAGCTATGACCAACATGGACAGCATATTAAAAAGCATAGACATTACTTTGCCAACAAAGGTCTGTATAATCAAAGCTATGGTTTTTCCAGTAGTCATGTATGGATGTAAGAGTTGAACCATAAAGAAGGCTGAATACAGAAAAATTGATACTTTTGAACTGTGGTGTTGGAGAAGGCTCTGGAGAGTCCCTTGGACAGCAAGATCAAACCAGTCAATCCTAAAGGAAGTCAATCCTGAATATTCATTAGAAGGATTGATGCTGAAGCTGAAGCTCCAATGCTGTGGCCACCTGATGCGATGAACTGACTCATTGGAAAAGACCCTCTTGCCAGGAAAGATTGAAGGCAGAAGGAGAAGGGGACGACAGAGAATGAGATGGTTGGATGGCATCACTGACTCAATGAACATGAGTTTGAGCGAGCTCTGGGAGATGATGAAGGACAGGGAAGCCTGGCACGCTGCAGACCATGGGGTCACAAAGAGTCGAACAGGACTGAGTGACTGAGCAACAGCAATGGGGTATTCCACGTGCACATACCACCACCAAAGCCACCCCTCCTACCCCACTCCTGGACACACACTTACCCTCGCCCCAAATAAGGAGCAAGCTTTCCCCCCTCCCAGTGAGTGAGCAAGCAACAGAAACTGTTACTTGTTCCCTCTCCCCACTGCTACATCAGGGTTGCCAGTAAAGTCTTGCCTGAACTTCTCATCTGGCCTCTGATCAATTTCTATTGATTAAGGAGGCCAAGAACCCAACCCTTGTCGGTAACACCTGATGGTCCTCTGCCGGTCTCACCTGGCTCAGGCACTCTGCTACATTCTGCTAGCAGCTAGGCTGTAAGGTCACATGTGTGGCAGTTGGTCCTGGCAGTTGGCTGGGCGTCTAGGTGTCTTCCATGTGGCTTCTGAACCAGTAGATTAGCACAGGGTCACAGGCCAAACCCTGCTCACTATGGGCAAAGAATGGTTTTCACATTTTTGAACAGTTGAAACAAAAAAAAGTCAGAAGATTGGTATCCCATGACAAATGAAAATTCTAGGAAATTCAAATGTCCATATCTGTAAATAGAGTTTTATTGGAAGCCAGACACATAAATTCATTTTCATATTGTCTAGAGAAGCTTTTGCACGCACATAATGAGAGAATTCCAAGTTGTAGCAGAGACCATATGGCCTACAATGTGGAAAATATTTACTCCCTGGCCCTTTACATAAAAAGTCTGCCAACCTCGGGGCTAGATCAACTTCCTTACATGGGATGTCAGGAGGCCACGTTCCAAAACAGAGAGCGTGGGAGGCAAGAATAGCCTTATCCTGAGAATTCACATCTTCCATCACATTCTATTGGTCAAAAGCAAGTCAAGAATGGACTTCCCTTGTCGTTCAGTGGCTAAGAATCCTCCTGCCAATGCAGGGGACACGAGTTCGATCCCTGGTCCAGGAAGATCCCACGTGCCTCAGAGTAACTAAGCCCGTGTGCCACAACTGCCGATCCTGTGCTCTAGAGCCTGTGCTCTGCAACAAGAGAAACCACCGCAGTGAGAGACCCACACACCGCAACGAAGAGTAGACCCTGCTCGCTGCAGCTAGAGAAAACCTTCGAGTAGAAATGAAGACCCAGCAGAGCCATGAATTACAAAATATTTTTTTAATGAATAAACTTAAAAAAAAGGCAGGGGGCAAGTTAGGAGCCAACTTGGCTTCAAGGAGAGGGAAACTAGTCCCCAGGGCTTGATAGGAGAGGGTTGCAAAATACTATGACGGTGAATTCACACTTAAGACACCATGGAATCTCAAGATGGGCTGTCCAGACAGAATTCAAGAGGGAGGAGGGAAGAAAAAAAATAGTTAACTCTTATTAACTTCTAACTGGAATTGTGCGTGTTTTCTCATGGGCTATCAAAGCAGCTATTGGCCAGTTCTATGACTCTGTCACCCGCATAAATCTCAGATAATTTCAAGCACTTCATGGTCATGGCAGGGGGATACCTTCAAATATCATTTACACTCATCTCAACTTAGAAATCACAGTAAACTCAACATTCAAAAAGCTACGATCGTGGCATCCGGTCCCATCACATGGCAAATAGATGGGGACAGACTTTTATTTTTTGGGCTCCAAAATCACTGTGGATGGTGACTGCAGCCATGAAATTAAAAGACGCTTGCTCCTTGGAAGAAAAGCTATGACAAACCTAGACAGTATATTAAAAAGTATCACTTTGCCGACAGAGGTCCATATAGACAAAGCTATGGTTTTTCCAGTAGCCATGTACAGATGTGAGCATTAGATCACAGAGAAGGCTGAGCGTTGAAAAACTGATACCTTTGAAATGTGAAGACTCTTGGGGGTCCCTTGGACTGCAAGAAGATCAAACCAGTCAATCCCCAAAGAAATAAATCTTGAATATTCATTGGAAGGACTGATGCTGAAGCTGAAGCTCCAATACTTTGGCCACCTGATGCAAAGAGCTGACTCACTGGAAAAGACCCTGATTCTGGGAAAGATTGAGAGCAGGAGGAGAAGGGGACGACAGAGGATGAGATGTTTGGATGGCATCACCAACTCAATGGATGTGAGTTTGAACACTCCAGGAGAGTGTGAAGGACAGGGAAGCCTGGAGTGTTGCAGTCCATGGGGTCACAAAGAATCAGACACGACTGAGTGACCAAACAACAACTTAGAAATCACAGTCATTAATTAGTAGAGCCTTTGTGATTTAGGATTACCAAATGCATTTATGAAGATTGAATTCCTGAGTGCATTCAGTAAGATTCACTTATCTTTTTACATCACAATTGAATAAGCTATTTTCACACCTGCATCTCAGTCTGACTGGCTTCTTAGTTTCTTCGCAGCTGTCTCCTGAGACCAGCCCATGAGCAGCTGGCCCTCTGCCCTCAGAGGCAGCAAAGAATCAGGTCGAGGTTTAGGTAGATTACTGACGTCCTAAACTGGCCTCCTAAGGATTCCTAATCCTGGGGCAGCAGCCAGCCAGCAGGCTCAGGGTCACACAAGGTCCTTCCACCCTGTCCCCAGCACCCAGCCAGAGTTGCCATGGCCTCCCTTTTCTCTGGCCGAGTCCTGATCCGAAACAACAGCGACCAGGATGAGCTGGACACAGAGGCTGAGCTCAGCCGTCGACTGGAAAACCGGCTGGTGCGGCTGTTCTTTGGTGCTGGGTCTTGCCCGGAGTGCCAGGCCTTTGCACCCATCCTCCGGGACTTCTTCGTGCGGCTCACGGATGAGTTCTACGTGCTGCGGGCAGCCCAGGTGGCCCTGGTGTACGTGTCCCAGGACACGACGGAGGAGCAGCAAGACCTGTTCCTCAGGGACATGCCCGAGAAGTGGCTCTTCTTGCCCTTCGAGGATGACCTGAGGAGGTGAGACAAGAGGAGAGGTCAGGGAGGGCTTCCTGGAGGAGGCGCTGTTTCTGCTGAAAGTGAAGTGTTAGTTGCTTAGTCGTGTCCGATTCTTTGCAACTGCATGGACCGGAGCCCGCCAGGCTCCTCTGTCCATGAAATTCTCCAGGCAAGAATACTGGAGTGGGTTGCCATGCCCTTCTCCAGGGGATCTTCCCAACTCAGGGATCAAACCCAGGTCTCCCACGTTGCAGGCAGATTCTTTATCATTTGAGCTACCCAGGAAGACCATTTGTTTATTGGTGTATCTGTTCCATCTGGAGTTGATAAAAGCATCCTCTGTGGGCCAGTCAGGACAGAGAAGTCAGGCGTGGAGATGGGGGAGGGAGGGGCACCTATGCCCATTTCCACCCAGCTGCAGGGGAGTTTACCACCTAGGGGGCGAGCCGAACCTGAAACCAACACTCAAACACCCAAAGAAATACATAATAACAAACTGCAGCAGTTCCAAAGGCGAAAGGGAGAGTGTCCTGTGAAAATATAACAGGGAGACCTTGCTGAGATTTGGGAGTCGGGGAATGCTTCCCAGAGGAAATGGCTTCAAAGAGAGAACCCCAAGGAGGGAGGAAAGGAGGGTACAGAGTTAGGAAAGGGAAGGGTTTCCAGGCAGAGGACAGACACAGCACAAAGGCTCAGAGGATTTCAGAGAAAAAACAGCCAGTTCAGGGAACTGTAACTGTTCCCTGAACTGTAAAGAAGCCAGCAGGTACCACGCATGCATGTTAAGTCACTTCAGTCGTGTCCGACTCTTTTGTGACCCTATGGGCTGTAACCATGGGCTGTAGCCATCCTCTGTCCATGGGATTCTCCAGGCAAGAATACTGGAGTGGGTTGTCATGCTCTCCTCCAGGGAATCTTCCCAACCCAGGGATCAACCCAGGAATCGAATCTGTCTCCTGCGTTGGCAGG
Organism: Bison bison bison; assembly: GCF_000754665.1. Lineage (NCBI taxonomy): Eukaryota > Metazoa > Chordata > Mammalia > Artiodactyla > Bovidae > Bison > Bison bison. The sequence continues at coordinate 1,502,904 of NW_011494793.1, read as the reverse complement.
CGGGTTCTTTACCACTAGCGCCCACCTGGGAAGCCAGCAGGCATCGTGTGTAGCAGTGCCCTAATCAGTCAGTTCAGTCGTTCAGTCATGTCCGACTCTTCGCAACCCCGTAAATCCCAGCACGCCAGGCCTCCCTGTCCATCATCAACTCCCAGAGTTTATTCAAACCCATGTCCATCGAGTCGGTGATGCCATCCAGCCATCCTAACCTCTGTCGTCCCCTTCTCCTCCTGCCCCCAATCCCTCCCAGCATCAGAGTCTTTTCCAATGAGTCAACTCTTTGCATGAGGTGGCCAAAGTATTGGAGTTTCAACTTTAGCATCATTCCTTCCAAAGAACACCCAGGACTGATCTCCTTCAGAATGGACTGGTTGGATCTCCTTGCAGTCCAAGGGACTCTCAGGAGTCTTCTCCAACACCACAGTTCAAAAGCATCAATTCTTCAGCACTCAGCTTTCTTCACAGTCCAACTCTCACATCCATACATGACCACAGGAAAAACCATAGCCTTGACTAGATGGACCTTTGTTGGCAAAGTAATGTCTCTGCCCCAAATGTCGCCTAATAAGTGGGCCTGTGATCCTCAGACAAGCAGTGGAGCTGAGAGAGAGAGGTGATTGGGTTCAAGCTTTCCAGTGAGCTGCCCGATAAACAGTGTGATCATTTGTGGCTATTTTCACACTTTCCCCTTTTCTGCAATAAGATTGTCATTCTTTTTTATTTATTTTTTGGTTGCACCACATGGCACGCAAGATCTTAGTTCCCTCACTAGGGATCAAACCTATGCTCTCTGCAGTGGAAGCATGAAGTCTGAACCACTAGACCACCAGGGAAAACTCAGACTTACATTCTTTTTAAGCCCCCAGTTTTTATCATGAAAAATTTCCTGCAAGCCGCACAGAGCATCCAAGAGAAAAAAAAAAAAGAGAGAGATAAGAATAATTTCAAAGATATCAAAAAGTTGAAAGGAGCACACAATGAACCCCATGAAGATTATTCATATGTTTCTATTTGCTTTATCTCCACTGGTGTGAAGTTTGTGCTGAACCATTTGAAAGTGAGTTGCAGATTTTGGGACATTTTACTGATCTCATCAGTTTTGTTACAAAACGTAGAAGTTTCTGGTCATGGAGACCTTTATCCGCCACCCAAGATTATCAGAGTTTGCAAACTTGCTCACTCCCACAGGCTTCTGCAGCTGAGGAGGCTCCATTCCCCAAAGGGCAAATATCTCCCTCCTGAGGGGCAAGAAATGCCAACTACAAGGGCATCACAGCCAAACACTGACTTTGTTTGGGGCAGGGTCCTCCCAACAACAGGTGGTGCTAGTGGTAAAGAACCCGCCTGTCAATGCAGGAGAAGTAAGAGTCGAGGGTTCAATACCTGGGTTGGGCAGATCCCCTGAAGAAGGGCATGGCAACCCACTCCAGTATTCTTGCCTGGAGAATCCCATGGACAGAAGAGCCTGGTGGGCTACAGTCCATGGGGTCACAAAGAGTCGGACACCCTTCCCCCAGGCAAGTATCCAGACAGTTTCTACCCTCTACCCTTCCTACATACTAGGCGCCAGATAAAATACAGGATACCCAGGGAAATTCCTTGGTGGTCCAAGTGTTAAGACTCCAAACTTCCAATGCAGCGATTGTGGGTTTGGTCTCTAGTCAGGGAACTAAGATCCCATAGGCCGCATGAAAGTGAAAGTGAAGTCGCTCAGTCGTGTCCGACTCTTTGCGATCCCATGGACTAGCCCACCAGGCTCTTCTGTCCATGGGATTCTCCAGGCAAGAGTCCTGGAGTGGGCTGCCATTTCCTTCTCCAGGGGATCTTCCCAACCCAGGGATTGAACCCGGGTCTCCCGCACTGCAGGCAGACGCTTTACCATCTGAGCCACCAGGGAAGCCAAATTAGGCTGCATAGCCAAATTAAAAACAACTTTTTTAATCAATAAAATACAGGATACCCAGTTCAATATAAATTTCACATAAGCAATGGAGAATTGGGAGTATAAGTATGTCCCACATAATTCAGGGATATACTTATAAAAAGTTATTTGTTGTTTACATGAAATTCAAATTCGTTCACACAGGGTATCCTCTATTTCTAGTTACTAAGTCTGGCAACCTATTCCTTTGGGATTTTGCAAGCACTATGTTTCTCTGCGTGAAGGCCGGCAAAAGGGCCACCTGAGAACCCAAATTAAGAACTGTGGATGGATGGGCCCAGCCCTGGCAGCCTCCTTTACTCTATGAAGACTGCATAAGATTCTGGCCTAAATGGGAGATGAAGTCTGGGGTCTCCAGTGGATGGCTTCTGACAGCCTTCCTCTCATACAGAAAACAAAATCAAGTTCTTCCCATGGCCCTGCACTATGATCAGGGCCGCACTCCAATCTCTCCCTGATGTCCGGGCCTTTGCACCAGCTGAGCCCTCTGCCTGGGAAAACCTTCCTCTGTTCTCCCCTTCCTCATCCTGCAGATCTCAGCTCCAAGGGCACCTCCTGAGAGAGGCCCTCTCTGACCCTAAGTCCTTTAGCCAGTTTAATACCTCTTTATGGAATTGATCAATATTTATTCACTCATCCCATGTGCGTTTTCTGAGCATCTGCTGTGTGTCCTGCACTGTTTCAGACACTGGGGACACCCGGGTATAGAGACAGAAATCCGTGCCCCAGTGAAACTGCTTTCTATTGTGGGAGAAAATGACAACAGGAGAAATAAACTATGCAGTGCGTTGGGTGCGGAGAGTCGTGGATCAGCAGAGAGAGCGGCAGGGAGGCACTGAAATGTAAGGCTGGGTGTCTGCAGCATACAGGGTCTTAATCCTCAGATGTCTGGGGAGACCGCTCCAGGTAGAGGACACAGCCAGTGCAAAGGCTCTGTGGTGGGTGCGTGTCTGGGGCGTTGGAGGCACAGCCAGGAGCCCAGGGTGGCCCCGGCCTCTCTGGGTTTCTGGGCATTCTCAGAGGCTGGTATGGGACACTTGCACACAGAAGGCGCTCAGCAAGTACTAGGAGGAGGGGTGGAGGGTTCCTCAGCTCAGGATCTAGGACGAGGGTCCGATCGGACTGACCCACCCGCCCTGCAGGGACCTCGGGCGCCAGTTCTCCGTGGAGCGCCTGCCAGCTGTCGTGGTGCTGAAACCCAGCGGGGATGTGCTGACGCTCGACGCGGCCGACGAGATCCGGCGCCTGGGCCCTGCCTGCTTCGCCAACTGGCAGGAGGCGGCTGAGGTGCTGGACCGCAGCTTTCTGCAGCCCGAGGACCTGGACGACCCCGCGCCGCGGAGCCTTACCGAGCCCCTGCGCCGCTGCAAGTACCGCGTAGACCCGGCTGCGCGGAGGGCACGAGGCCGGGGAAGAGCGGGCGGCTCCGGACAGGAGGGCGAGGCCGAGGGCGAGGCCGCGGGACTGTTCTGACCCCTGGAGGGTGGACAGGACTGGGAGTTCTATGATGAAACCTCAGGAGGAAGGTTGGGGCGGAGCCGGGGGGTGGGGGAAGCCGGCTGCTCTGATCCTTTTGGTGGGAGGGGACAGAGAGGAGCAGGTCTGTGATGAGTCCTCCCCCCATCCCCAAGGGTAGGTGGGACTGGCGGCTGGAGGCTGTTCTGAATCCCCTGTAGGAAAGAACACAAGGAGGCGGGGCGGGGGGC
>NW_011494793.1:1498304-1499156 GCF_000754665.1 Bison bison bison | reverse complement strand
TGGAGGAAAAGGGGGCGACAGAGGATGAGATGGATGGATGACATCACCGACTCGATGGACGTGAGTTTGAGCAAGTTCCGGGAGTGGGGATGGACAGGGAAGCCTGGCGTGCTGCAGCCCATGGGGTCGGAAAGAGTCAGACACGACTGAGCGACTGAACAACGACAAACCCCTCCTCCCGGTAGTGGGCGGGACCAGAGTGGGGGAAGCTGTTCTGAGCCCCAAGGTGGAAGGCTGGCTGGCAGAGCAAGCACAATCTCTGAAAAGGCTCAACAGGGCGGGAAAGGGGGACAGGATGAGGGGAAGGAACCTCTCTGAGTTCAGTCCAGGAAGGAGGATGTCCTCGGTGGCTCAGTCGTATCGGACTCTTTTGCGACCCCATAGACTGTGTGGCCTGCCAGGATCCTCTGTCCATGGGATTCTCCAGGCAAGAATACTGGAATGGGTTGTCATTTCCTATTCCAAGGGATCTTTCCAACCCAGAGATCAAACTCACTGTCTCTTACGTCTCCTGCATTGGCAGGCGGATTCTTTATCACTAAGGCTACCTGAGAAGTGCAGGAAGAGGGAGGTTCAGTTCAGTTGAGAGGGAGGCGACCCAGCTTAAAGCCGAACCCCAGGGCTGGGGATGGAAGCTGTCTTTATTCTGAGCCCAGCCCCAGGAGCAGAGGGGAGGTAGGGGTGGGGCTGCTCTGAGCTACCCGGATGCGGAAGAAAAGCCTAGAATTGGGGCGTCGAGGTGTTTTTGAGGCCCATCCTCCAGGAATGAGTGAGGGCGAGGGGGTGTGTAATGACATGGCGGAGAGAAGCAGGGCAGGACCTGATGGAGTCAGTTCTGACCACCCTCCCACC
>NW_011494793.1:1493128-1498056 GCF_000754665.1 Bison bison bison | reverse complement strand
TCTAGGTGAGATCCCCCTCAGAATCTGTCACCCAGGGCCTGTCTTGGTTCTCCAGTGGCATGTCTGACTCATATTTTAAAATATTCAGAAATATCTTTAAGACTGAAGAGGTGAGATGGTTAATAGTTGCAAAAAGGGAAACTTTTGTGCTGAGAACGGCTCGCCCATCACACGCTAAACGAGTTGTTCACGTATTTCATGCGCTAACTTGCAACAATCCTTTAACAACAGATTTATCGTTTACAAAAGATGCAGTTCAGTATTTGGTACCATGTGCGCTGAGTCCCGGACCTACAGTGAGGGTTCAGTCTCCCTGTTGTTGGTGAACCCCGAGGGTTCCCCGTGAGGGGGTGGGGGATGGAGAGACAGCAGAATATAGATATCAAAAATGCCAGGCGGGAACACTTCCTGGCTGTGTGACTCTAAGACAGTCACCTCCGCCTTTCTAAGCCACCTTTTCTCCTGTGCTAAGTTGCTTCAGTCGTGTCGGACTCTTTACGACTCCATGGACTGTAACCCTCCAGGCTCCTCTGTCCATGGGATACACCAGGCAAGAATACTGGAGTGGATTGTCATGCCCTTCTCCAGGGGATCTTCTCTACCCAGGGATTGAACCCTGGTCTTTTAAGTCTCGGACACTGGCAAGCGGGTTCTTTACCATTAGGGCCACCTGGGAAGCCTTCTTTCTCCTGGGAAATGACAATAAGATAAGGTTCTACCTGGCAGGTCAGCCAAGGAGCCAGAGCTGGAGCTCGCCCCGCGCACCTATCTCTTCACTTTGTCTCTGGCGCCGCCTGGCGGCGAGACGTGTCGTCTGAGTGGGGCTAAACATGCTAATAAATGCAACCCACACCTTCTCCCAGCTCAGGGAAAAGGTAAGTGGGGAAGGAGTTGAGACTCGGATTTGGGAGGCTCTAGAGGCTTCACTTTCGCTTTTCACTTTCATGCATTGGAGAAGGAAATGGCAACCCACTCCAGTGTTCTTGCCCGGAGAATCCCAGGGACGGGGGAGCCTTGTGGGCTGCCGTCTATGGGGTCGCACAGAGTCGGACGCGACTGAAACGACTTAGCAGCAGCAGCAGCAGCAGAGGCTTTGGGGCTGGACAAGTGCTTCATTTCATGCTCATCCCTAACCCCCAATCTCCAGGGGAAGAGAGGCCACCTGTTGCTGAAAGTTCACCCTGTACTCTCGACCCTGCGGTCATTTTACCCATCAGGTGCGGGGCTGGGGGCTCAAGGCTCACAAACTTTTCCCAAAAGACCCCAAAAATTTGAAACCTGAAAAAGATAAATGACTCCCCAAGTTGGAGAAAAGACATGGAAATTCAAAACCAGTGGGATCTATAACATTTCTGGAAAGTAGTATAAAGCACTGGTTTTATACAGCCAGGCTGTCTGTGGTGAGTGTGTGGCCCAGGGAGTCACTGAACATCTCGGGGCCTCAGTTTCCTCTTCTATAAAGTCCAGATGATGGCTATGTCATCTTTCAGACCTGATACATTAAGACAGGGATCTGCTTGCATCAGGCCATGTTGACCTCAGTTACCCTTAGATTCTGGATGCAGCAGGAATGTGTTACTTTTGAAACCTTTTCCAGATTTGATATTTCAAACTTTACAAGAATTCCAGAGCCAGAGTACAAGGCAACTCATTCATTCATGTCCAGCAAGCCTTTATTGAGGACCTACTATGTGCTGGGTGCAGATCCAGACACAAAGGGAACGCAGCAGTAGATACTTGAAGTAGTCCTGAAGCAGCGGTCCTGAAGCAGCCCGCCTCGCCCCCACCCCCCAGTCACAGATAGCAGGAAAGTGTATGCAATGTGCTGCCAGAGATGCCAAGCGCTGTAGGAAAGCAAAAAGACAAAACAACCCAAATGAACAAAGGATACGAAGACACACTTCTCCAAAGAAGACATGCAAATGGCTAACAAGTGCATTGGCCAACGAGGATGCACTACATCCCTGGTTATTATGGAAATGCAAATCAGGATTGCAATGAGATACCCCTTCTCATCCTATAGGATGGTTATAATCAACAAACAAAATAACAAGTGTTGATGTGCAAATCGAGAAATTGGTGTACTGTTGGTGGGAATGTAAAATGATTTTGGGGTGTCTGGTGCTGGCATTGTGTAAAACAGGCAGTTCCTCAACAGCTTATAGTTACCATTATAACCCAGCCATTCCACTCTGGGTATAGACCCGAAAGAAATGAAAACCAGGACTCAAATTGCTCCATGGACCTGTTCCTAGCAGCACTATTCATAACCAGCTAAAGGTGGAAACAACCCAAATATCCATCAACAGATGGATGATAAGCTGAATGTGGTCCATTCATACAATGAAATATTATTCAGCCATAAAAAAGGAATGACACGTGCTACAGTATGGATGAGCCTTAAAAATCTTAGCTTCAGGGAAAGAAACCAGACTCAAAAGACCACGTATTGTCTAGTTTCTTTCATATGAAATGTCCAAAAAAGACAAATCCGTAGAAGACAGAAGGTAGATTAGTGGCTACCAGGGGCTGAGAGAGGGGGAATGGAAAATGGCTGCTAATGGGGGGTGGGGTGGGGAATGGAAATTCCAGAACTAGATGGAGGTGATGTTGCACAGCATTGGGTATGTGCTAAAGACCTCTGAATGGTTCACGTTAAAATGGTTAATTTTATGTCATGTAAGTTTCAGTTATATTTTTAAAACTTAACAATAAATAAATATGGAGAAGGAAATGGCAGCCCCCTCCAGTATTCTTGCCTGGGAAATCCCATGGACAGATGGGCCTGGCAGGCTACAGTCCACGGGGTTGCAGTATTGGACACGACTGGGCATGCACCTTCTTTTTACAGCATACATAGGGGAAAAAAGAAATTAAATGTTATGAATATATACAAAGAATATCCATGAGCTTATATATACATATATATATTTGAATTTATTCTTTTGAACTGTGGTGTTGGAGAAGACTCTTGAGAGTCCCTGAACAGCAAGGAGATCCAACCAGTCCATTCTAAAGGAGATCAGCCCTGGGTGTTCTTTGGAAGGAATGATGCTAAAGCTGAAACTCCAGTACTTTGGCCACCTCATGCGAAGAGTTGACTCATTGGAAAAGACTCTGATGCTGGGAGGGATTGGGGGCAGGAGGAGAAGGGGCTGACAGAGGATGAGATGTCTGGATGGCATCACTGACTTGATGGACGTGAGTCTGGGTGAACTCCCGGAGTTGGTGATGGACAGGGAGGCCTGGCGTGCTGCGATTCATGGGGTTGCAGAGAGTCAGACACGACTGAGCAACTGAACTGAACTGATGATGCATCCATGGAGTTCTGGAGGAGTCTTCCATGTCCTGGGGGTTGTAGGCAGATACGTGGACTTAATACCAAACCTAGGAGCTAAGCATGTGAGTTGCAGAGTTGCTGTCACAATTAAATGGTCAGCCTCGCCATGCTTGTTATGCCAAGGTAACAGCACTGGTGGAAACGGGTGGAACTCTGAGACCTGGGATGGGTACATTTAGGCAGACATGAGGCTGCAAACTGAATACCTCTAAATTGCCCCAAACCTCCTTTGCCCAAGGAGGCGTCCTTTCCCCAGTCTCTGAAGCAGTTATCCCTGCTCTGCATACAAGTGTCTCAGTTGCTACACCTGGAATATCTGCCTTCCAACCCAGTGGCTAGTCTCCTTAGGGCCTCTGTTTGGCCACTAATAAAAGCCAGTTGAGTCATGGAAAAATGGCAGATCATCACAAATTTATCTAGGTGGTGATTTAAAAAAAAAAAAAATCACAATTCTAAGTGAGGAATCTCTTCTGGAGCAAATTAACACAGCACCAGGCACCTGATAATGGAGCTACAGACTCAGAGAATGCTTTCTTCTTCATTCACATCGCAACCAAAATCAGAATAGAAGCGGGAACAAGCGTATAACTTTGGTTGATGCCTCAGTTCAGTTCAGTCGCTCAGTCGTGTCCGACTCTTTGCGACCCCATGAATCGCAGCACGCCAGGCCTCCCTGTCCATCACCAACTCCCGGAGTTCACCCAGACTCACGTCCATCGAGTCAGTGATGCCATCCAGCCATCTCATCCTCTGTCGGCCCCTTCTCCTCCTGCCCCCAATCCCTCCCAGCATCAGGGTCTTTTCCAATGAGTCAACTCTTCGCATGAGGTCGCCAAAGTATTGGAGTTTCAGCTTTAGCATCAGTCCTTCCAAAGGACACCCAGGACTGATCTCCTTTAGAATGGACTGGTTGATCTCCTTGCAGTCCAAGGGACTCTCAAGAGTCTTCTCCAACACCACAGTTCAAAAGCATCAATTCTTCTGCACTCAGCTTTCTTCACAGTCCAACTCTCACATCCATACATGACCACTGGAAAAACCATAGCCTTGACTAGACGGACCTTTGTTGGCAAAGTAATGTCTCTGCTTTTTAATATGCTATCTAGGTTGGTCATAACTTTCCTTCCAAAGAGTAAGCGTCATGATTTTAATTTCATGGCTGCAGTCACCATCTGCAGTGATTTTGGAGCCCCCAAAAATAAAGTCTGACACTGTTTCCACTGTTTCCCCATCTATTTGCCATAAAGTGATGGAACCAGATGCCATGATCTTTGTTTTCTGAATGTTGAGCTTTAAGCCAACTTTTTCACTCTCCTCTTTCATCAAGAGGCTTTTTAGTTCCTCTTCACTTTCTGCCATAAGAGTGGTGTCATCTGCATATCTGAGGTTATTGATATTTCTCCCGGCAATCTTGATTCCAGCTTGTGCTTCCTCCAGCCCAGCGTTTCTCGTGATGTACTCTGCATATAAGTTAAATAAGCAGGGTGATAATATACAGCCTTGACATCCTCCTTTTCCTATTTGGAACCAGTCTGTTGTTCCATGTCCAGTTCTAACTGTTGCTTCCTGACCTGCATACAGGTTTCTC
>NW_011494793.1:1485485-1493028 GCF_000754665.1 Bison bison bison | reverse complement strand
CTGGCTTGGAGAATTTTGAGCATTACTTTACTAGCGTGTGAGATGAGTGCAATTGTGCGGTAGTTTGAGCATTCTTTGGCATTGCCTTTCTTTGGGATTGGAATGAAAACTGACCTTTTCCAGTCCTGTGGCCACTGCTGAGTTTTCCAAATGTGCTGGCATATTGAGTGCAGCACTTTCACAGCATCATCTTTCAGGATTTGAAATAGCTCAACTGGGATTCCATCACCTCCACTAGCTTTGTTCGTAGTGATGCTTTCTAAGGCCTCAAGGCAATGCCAGTTCCTTTGTTCCTTATCATAATATAGACCTTGCTGCTACTGCTGCTGCTGCTGCTAAGTCACTTACTTCAGTCATGTCTGACTCTTAACGACCCCATGGACTGCAGCCTACCAGTCCATGGAATTTTCCAGGCAAGAGTACTTAGGGACTCCAAATATCTTGACATCCCACAGAACACCATACCGGTCCATTATATGGAAGACATGCTGACAAGCCCTGGTAGACAGGAAATAATAATCACTCTAAATGCTTTTGTGATTAATATATACATATACAGAGAAATATACACAGACACATAAATATGTATATATTGTGTTGTCAACTAAAAGAAAAATACACAATGTGAGAGTTGTGAGTTAAATTTTATTCAGGGTCTTACTGAGGACTATAACCTGGGAGACAAGTCTCTCAGGTCTGAGGAGCTGCTCTGAAGAGGTGGGAGGAAACTAGTTTATATGTTTTGCTGTTAAGGAATACATGTAATCAGACATAAATCTTGGTGAAATATTACTGCTACTCACAAAGAACAGATGTTTCAAGTTCATGGTTATGCTGTTTTTCTATGTATGGGAAGATGCAAGAAATAAGGTTCATTTAAAAATTAAAAAAAAAAAATTCTTCTTGAAATGCAAAAAATTAAAGAAATAATAACCCTCCAAAAGGTGCCGTGGGAAGAACAAAGTCTAGCAGTGAAGGACGGGTGTGCTCTTGGGAAGGAGGTCCAGGAGGGCCTCTCTGAGGTGGTGACGTCTCTGCACAGCCTTGAAAAAAGGTGAGCGGAGGGGACATCCCAGTCAATTGCCAGGTCCGCGGGTAGAGATCGCGTAACAAAGTGAATTATTTAAAAATTCGTGCAAGTTTCTTTTCTTTTCCCTCAAACAACGATAAAACAGGCGCTTGGAGCGGCGGGAGGGGAAAGGGGGACACTTTAATGAGTTTAGTGGCCCGTGAGGGCCCTTGGACACAGCCACTGTGCCCTCATCCCACGTGGAGCCGCCTCCGCCCCTTATTCGCCCCGCCCCTTTCTGGCCACGCCCCCCAAGAGCCCGGAGGCCGGGAGCTGGCGCCCACAGGGTCCCCAGAGAGAGAGGAGACTTCGTCTCAAGTTTTCCCAGCGCTTCCTCGTCCCCACCGCGACTGGCGTCCCAAGCTCTCTGTGCCCATTCCAACTTTCAAAAACCGCCCCATTCTGGACCGCCGAGGGCCCTAGAACGCTCCTCAACTGCCCTGCCTCCTAAAATCTCTTTGATTCTTCAGCTGTCCCCCAGGCCCGCAGGACCCCTCCAATGGCCAGGTCGTACGGCGGCCGGGTGCTGGCCGCGATGGTCTTGTTGGGCATCCCCGCGGCGGTGCTGGCGGCGCTGGGCGCGCAGCTGCTGTTCCAGCTGCAGGCGGGCCGCGCGGAGCTTCGAGGACCGCGAATCGACGGGCTGGGCCCGGAGCTGGGCGCCGGCCCCCGGCTGCCGGAGGACGCGGCCGGGGCGCTGCTGCCGCTGGCAGCCGCGCTCTCCGCGCTTGCCCTGGTGCTGGGCCTCACCTGCCTGCTGCTCGCCGCGCTCTGCGGCCACCTGGGCGCCGAGATGGCGCGGGGACCGGGCTCTAACAGGTAGGAGGACCGGCCCCACTGCCTGGCTGGGGTCTGGACGAGCCCGGGAGAGCCGCTGCCCTTCTCTGGGCCTCAGCTTGGGGGAGAGCTTTCCTTTCCCTTCCTCCTTTCGTCCATCCATCCCTCCCTCGCTTTCTCCTCTCCATCCATCCCTCCCTCTCTCCTATATTTGTTGAAAATTTACAGCAGGTACAACTGCTGCTGCAACTCCCAATTTCACAGATGCGGAAACTGAGGCTCAAAGAAGGCCTGGAAGCAGCTAGCCCCAGTTGATAGCACTTGTTATTTAATGGAACCCTAGGCTCTAGGTGCCTCCCACATCTTGTGATTAGCACAGTGAAGCCCCCTGAACGGCTGGTATTCGTGATCATCCTCCTGTTTAGTCTCAGACAGGGGAGGCTGCTCAGTCTAGCTGCTAAGATTGGAAGGGAGTGGACTGAATTTGAACTTGAAGCTGATAGAGCCAGAAACCTGTGCCCTGGCTAGGGGTGGGCGTGGGGGTGAGGGTAGGGTTCCTTATCAGGCACCTGAGCTCAGGGAGATGGGCACAGGAGTGGGGCACTGCATGTGGAGTGAGGACCGTTCCTTGAGCCAAAGACTTGGCTGTCCCACCTTCCTGGGGGAGGGGAGCCAGGATCCCGGCCCAGGCTTCCATAGATTTGATCAGATGGGCGCTTCTACCACTGAATCCTATCCAAACCATGCACCCTCCATCTGCTAGTTCAAGGGGGGCTGAGACCAGTACTGGGTATTGGGGACTCAGCAGGATCCAAGTGGATCTGGACCACCTTCCTGGGGATGCAGATAATGAAGAAGAAAAACAGATTAATAATGTCAAATGGTGATGAATGCTGGAAAGGGAAGAAAATGAGGTAATGTGGTGGAGCAGGAAAGGGTAGGGATGACACCAACCATCATGGGGATGGGGGTGAGTCCTACCATCAAGGGAAGACTGAGCTGAGACTTGAAGAAGGAAAGGAGGCTCAAGATCTAAGGGACTGTGATCCAGGCAGAGGGACCAGCATGTGCAAAGGCCCTGGAGCAGGAATGAGCTTGAGGTGTTAAAGGGGGATGGAGGTGATTGGTGTGGCTGGGGTAGGGGTAGATAAGGGAGATAGGACCAGGAAGTGGAAGTGAGAGGTACTGGATTTTTTTGGCTACATCGTGGAACTTGCGTGATCTTAGTTCTCTGACCAAGGATAGAACCCACACTCCCTGCAGTGGCAGTGTGGAGTCTTGACTCCTGGACCACCAGGGAAGTCCAAGAGGTACTGGATTGTATAGAGGTTCCTGTGCTCTGGTGAAGCTCTTGGGTTTTTACTCTGACTGAGAAAGCTGTGAGCCAGGAGAGGCATAATCTGACTTAAGTGGGTTTGGAAGAACTCACTCTAGCTACTGTGCAGAAAAGGGGTCAGGAGGGGAGTTGGCAGAAAGAGGGAGGAAGCCATTTCTACGGTACTGGTGGGAGGTGAGCAATGATGGAAGCTCCTTTTCTTGATCTCACAGGACTGGAGAAGAGCATGCACACAGCAGAAAAACTTAACATAGGGCCAGGTTCAAAATTATGTCCTCAATGCACACAGCTCTTGGGAATCTCTGTTTCTATTGCAGCTGATAACAAATTCACCTCAGTTTCCTCATTCCCAAATAAGCTTATGGTCAGTAAAATAATGGAAGTCAGGTGCCTAGCAAGTATCCACATGCAACGGCTGCTTCATAAATGTTGGATGTTCTAGTGGACTGATGTATATAAGTAGGTTGTTTCCCTTATGGCTCAGATGGTGAAGAATCTACCTGCAATGCAGGAGACCCGGGTTCAATCCCTGGGTTGGGAAGATCCCCTGGAGAAGGAAGTGGCAACCCACTCCAGTATTCTTGCCTGGAAAATTCCATGGGCAGAGGAGCCTGGTGGGCTACAGTCCACAGGGTGGCAAAGAGTCAGAGACGACTAACATTTTCACTTTCACTACATCGGTGGGTTATGGGGGAGGGGAATGGAATGGATGATGACAGGATGGATGAATGGACAGATAGTTGGCTGGCTCAATGAATGGTGACTGGGAGACAGATGATGGATGGGTGGGTCAGGGGTGGGAGATGGATCGATGGATGAATGAATGGATGGTGAATGACAAATGGATAATGGATGATAGTGGCTGTTTAAATTAATGGGTGGGTGGATTAACACAGCATGGTTAAATGGATGGATGGCTGTATGGTTGAATACGTACAGATGGATAGGTGGATGGATGGATAGTAAATGGTGGCGGATGGTAAAGAATGATTGAGCAGGGAGGGGGACGGATACATGGGTGGATGTTTGGGTCCTCACATGGATCTCAGTTCCCCAGAGCTGGACCATTCTCCCTTCCTCTCCTCCCCAAGCTTCTTCCACCAGTTCTGCCTCCTGAGTCCATTTTCTTCCTGCCCCCCTCCCTGCCAGGTCTGACTGGTTTCTCTATGACTGCCGCCTCCTCAGACATGTGGCTCTCGGCCTCTTCTGTTGTGGGGTCTCCGTCTACTTGGCAGGTATGTGCTCAGGATAGAACATGGGGTGTAGGAGCCTGAGTTGGAGCAGCCAAGGGTAATGGCCCCACAATTAGGGTCAGCTCTGGAGCCAGCCCACCTTTCTCACTCTTGGTTCTGACACTTGTGCACACGGCTGGCATCTGATCCCAATGGGGATTCCATAAATGGTGGTTGTCTTCAGAACACTCGTGATTCGTCACTTGTCTACACCTGGTTTGAACAAAAGTTTCCCAGTCTTTGCTGGTTTCTGGAGATAATGTTTCACAGGTTGGCCTTAGCAAACCTGTGTTTTGATCACAAATATCAGAATCCAGCTTAAGAAGGGATTAAGAAAAAAAAAAAAAAGCTTTCTAAACCAGAAATGCAATTTTAAATTCCCAAATATGAAGCAGAGTAAAATCTAATAACTTGGGTGCCAGAAGGACACACAGTCTTTCCTTCCCTCGTTTGTAACTCTTCTTTGATCACCCACACATGCTGGTAAAGAAATCAAATCATCACACTTCTTTGAAGAGACTGTTGACATCTTATGTTTTGTTCCAATCTTGAAAAATATGTTGCTGATTCTGGAGACTCAGTGTTAAATCATCCATAGATCTCTAGTAGCCCTATAGATTACCTGTTTTACTGGAGGAAAAAAAAATCAGCTTACTGAATAACAAGGGATTTGCTGTTACTGTTTTTTTCCTTAGTACCACAATAGAGAAATAGAAGTTTGGAAGATATATTTAAAAGATAATTTATGAAATATGAGCCTAGGGTTTATTGTGGGAATTTGTACACACAGGATAACTAACTCTGGGTCACTCTTGTTGTTTGACTTAATAAAATACTCTGGATGTGGGGTTTTTTAAAAAAGGAGAGTGGATGGAGTGACTTATCTATCTGAAAAGGTCAGGGGTTGGTGGCTTCAGGTGTGGCTGGATCTAGGCACTCAAATGAGGTAAAAAAAAAAAATGCTTCTCACTTCACCTCTTCACCCACTGTGCCCTGAGAAAGAAGTCTTTATCTGTAAGCACTTTCAACATAGTACCTATGACCTCAAGCCTTTTCAGGGGCTGACAAAACTGTTAGAGACTTGGAGAATAAAATATTCTTGTCCTAAAATACACAAAAACTCACAAAGGGCACAAAAAGTATGTCAGCCTCATTAAGCATTAAATTAAGAATTTGTTCAGCTCCCATTTATATTCTTTTTGAGGTTAGGTGACCTCACTCAGCAAGAATTCCCAAGCATGTCCAGCCAGTCATTCATTCATTGCTAACCAGAACCAAAATAATAATTATAAAGACCTTTTAAAAATGTTTAGAGCAAAAAAAGTCCTTGGCCTCGCTTTAATACGCCAGACATAATACAGTGTGGCATGTTCAAAATCAAGAGTGCAGAGCTGGAGAAAGCCTAAAAACAGTCCACAAAGTGCCAAGAAATCCCCCACCAACTCTGGGCCGCTCTCCTTTTTTTGTTGTTGTTCAGTTGCTAAGTCATGTCCGACTATTTTCGACCCCAGCGACTGCAGCACACCAGGCTGGCAATTCCTTAATGGCTGCCATAAGGAAATTCCCCTATCCCCGTAGTCCAGGCAAAGGTCCCAGGGCTGACTCTGATTGGCTGAACTCAGGTCATGTGATAGCCATGCACCAATCACTACAACCAGGGGAAGCAACACTCTGACTGGCCAAGACTTAGGACCATATACATCACTGATGCCAGGGAAGCGGGTCAGTTCTCCTAGCCCAGTGAACAGGGTGGGGTTAGGGACTGGACCAGCACCTCTCAATGGAGGCTGATTCTGCCCCGGAGGGGACCCTGGGCAATTAATATCTGGAGACATTTTTGGTTTCGTGATAGGATGGAGGAGGGTATACTGGTATCTGCTGGGTAGAAGCTCCTAAATATCCTACGATGCACAGGATAGTTCCCACCGAAAAGAAAGGTGCCAACCGGACATTGGATAGGGCAACAGAGAACCGGTCCTTGAGGTCAGGTCGCCAACTGTCTTATTGTTCAGATAAGCCAACTGAGGTCAGAGAGGGACTGTGATTTACTCCAGGTCAATCACAAGGATTGCAGAAGTCTGAGATCTGGGTTGTTTCAATTGTGGTTAAGTACACATAACACTGGCTTCCCTGGTGGCTCAGGGGTAAAGAGTCCTCCTGCCAAAGCGGGAGATGAGGGTTCGATCCCTGGGTTGGGAAGATCCCCAGGAGGAGGAAATGGCACCCCATTCTAGTATTCTTACCGGAAGAATCCCATGGACAGAGGAGCCTGGTGGGCTACAATCCACAGGGTCACAAAGAGTTGGACATGACTGAGCGTCTACACACACAGTAAAATGGATGTGATGGTGACACATTTGTCAGGTGTGGAAGGGTTAGATGAGTTAGTCTATGTGCCTATCATAATGTACAGTTTTCTACAACTGCCTTCCGTGTCGGGGAGCTCTTCCAGGGCTTGGGGATCAAACATTGAATGAGAGCCATTTCCTTCCCCAGCACTGTCCATCTACGCCCTGCTGCTCTTCGAGATCGAGACAGGTGCAGCAGCTGCCTCCATCCTTGGCTTGGGTGCTCTAGTCCTGGTGGCAGCACTGACCCACACTCTGCTCCAGGCTGCCCGGACCACCCGCCGGGGCCTCCATGAACTGTCCCCACCACACTTTGAAGATGACCCTGTCCGCCCTGCTGAAGTCTCCAAGGCCGGCCCCAGGGCCCAGCCCCAGCAGGGTACTCATCACTGGACTCTCTACTCATCCTTCCCTAAGCTGGGGGACTCCCTCAGACCCATGGTCACTGACACAGCACCTGCAGTCATGGGAGGAGGCCGGGAGAGCTGCCTGCCTGCATCCCGCATGCACCGGACACTGTCTGCCAGTGAGGGGCGCTGGGGAGAGGTCACACATGAGATGCGCAGCATCCTGGGCCATAGGCCAGCGGGTTCAGGGAAGGACTCTACCTTGGTGTGAACCCAAGGATCAGGGATAGAGACCTAGTGTCAGGCAGCAGGAAGAGGACTCTTGTAGAAATAGCTCCAGGTTCAACCACAGTAGCAGTACAACTTGATTTCTCTCTCAGTTCGCAGCATCTCTGAGTTTTGTCCTCAAGTTTGCCTCATGGCACAGAATGGCT
>NW_011494793.1:1477147-1485385 GCF_000754665.1 Bison bison bison | reverse complement strand
AGAATGGCTGCTGGGGGTCCAGCCTTCACCTCCTCACTCAGAGAGAAAAGTAGAGGCCAGGACTGACTCAGGAGCTTTTGGAAATCTTCCTGAGAGGCCTTGGAACTCTTCTGGTTATACATCACTGGCCAAAACAGTCATGTGGCCACACTTCAGCATAGAGGAGACAAGGAAATGTAGCTGCCCAGAATGAATAAAATTCTGTTCTAGGCAGGAGGGGGAGGGGAGAGCTTAGAAAGTGGTTCTCTAAACATCTTCATCCATTTTACAGATGAGGAAACCGAAGCCCAGAGAGGGGCAGTGACTCACCAAGGGTCCCATGGCCAGTACTGAGCCAGAGCCTGGATTCGAACCTGGGTCCTGTAACCTCCATGCTGCTGATAGTGCAAGTCTCAGACTCTGCGACTCCTTCTGGGCTGTGAGCATTTGAAACCTGCATGTGCCGAGCTCAGAGCAGCCCCGGGCCACGGATGCACCTGGAGACCTGGACCCAGGCTCCTGGCTGTGCCTGTGGCTGAGGGCTTCACCACTCTGTGTCTCAGTTTCCTGGCCTGTAAAATGGGAACAGAGGTGGTTCCTTCTTCTAGGGCTCCTGTGAGACACTATATGAGAGTCATTCCAGGGGCCTGTGCACAGCAGGTCCTCAATGCTTGTCAACCTGTGCTTCTGTTAGGTTGGGGTGCCTGGTGGCAAGAAAATGTGGGTTGATGGCTGGTTTCTGGGACTCTTGAAACTTATGGGGCTTGGTGGTTAACTCAGAGCCCCTCAGGGGTCTGAGCCCTTCAGACCCTCAGGGGTCTCCCGAGGTCCTGGCCCCATCCCTGTCCTGCACAACTGGAAAATAAATTCCATGTCATTATCTCCATGTCACTTGAGCCACAACCAAATGTGCCTCATGGCCAAGTTAGGTCTAGGATGAAGGGTGCACTGGAAGGAGTGGGGGTGGGGAGGGCAAGAGTTGGGGGACAGAGTGTACCCCTTGTAGAGCCAAGTCTGGAATCCATTTCCCACAAATCTTCATGCATATAAATATCACAGCGGGTGGGGATGCCCTGGTTCCTGCCCCCACTCCGAATGGACAAGTGTCCTCAGCAGTCTCCCAGCCTGTCCCTCCCTTCCTAGGCCACCTAGGGCCACTAGTGGAGAAAGCTCAGCCACACAGTGGCTTGAAGACCCCAGGACCTGTCCCCATGGGCAGAGAGGTGGCAGCGCCCAGCAGCCTTGGGGGAGGCTGGTCCCCAAGCCAATGATCAGGTAGAGACTTGGATGCCCCATTCCCCTGGGCCACATCCTTCCTGAGCCCGCTGGGAGGCTACACAAACCTCCTCCTCCTACATGGCACCTGTCTCAGGGGGTATCCAGCCTCTTGGTGTGCATGAAAATATCAATGGAAGAGGATAACGTTAGAACAAATATCAAACTTCCCTGGTGGTCCAGTGGTTAAGAACCTACCTTCCAATGCAGGGGATGCAGGTTCGATCCCTGGTTGGGGAACTAAGATCCCGCATGTCATGGGGCAACGAAGCTGCAACTAGGGAGCCCGCAGGCAGCACCTACTGAGCCTCCCGGCTCTAGAGCCTGTGACCGCAACCAAGACACAGTGCAGGCAAAAAAAACCATGTCATGTCACATGCCTGGTACTGCAGACACGCATCAGGCACTTCTTGGCTTTAGTTAATTCTTAGGACAACCCCGCTCACCGATAGGGAAACGGAGGCTGGAGAACAAGGCCGCTTCTGTGCGACCACACAGCGATGGTGATCGCTAGGAGCACGTAACCTTGTCACATGGATCCAGGACAGAGCACACGCCGGGGAAACATTGGAGACTCCAGTTTTCTGCGAACTCTCTGGAATGGGGGAGGCCCTGGGGACTCTGAAGAGGGGCAAGAGAGTTGAGGAGGAAGGACCCCAGGTGGCTGTGGGTGAGGAGTGCCTCATCTCCTGGACTGGTCAGGAGAATTAGAAGTTGAACTTCTAGGCCTCACACCCAAGGCCAGGACCAGGGGAGACGGACAAAAGTTAAGGCAGCTCAAAAGAATTGAAAACAAGTGTTCAAACAAATCCTTGTACGTATGTGTTCATTCTAGTCATAATCACCAAAAGACAGAACCAACGCAAATGTCCATCAACAGATGAATGAGCAAACAAAGTGGTGATACGATAATATTCCATACAACGGAATAGTACTAAACCATGACGAGGAATGAGCTCTGGCACGCTGCAGCACGGGTGAGCCTACAGAACGTCAGGCTGAAGGAAGCCAGACACGGAAGGCCACGTGGTGTATGATCCCACTTATATGAAATGTCCTGAACAGGCGAATCGATGAGTGTAGATTAGTGGTTGCCAGCGGCTGGGTGGGGACTGGAGAGTGATGGCTAATAGGGACGAGGTCTCCTTTGGGGTGATGGGAATGTTCTGGAACTAGATACAGGCGGTCCATGCATGAACTGACACTGAGCTGCACATTTTTAAATGGTGAAAGTCTGGTGTTCCAGGAGCCAGCTGGTGCAGACCTGGCTTAGGGAGCGGTCATGCGACCTCTACCTCAGTTTCTTTCTTTATAAAAATTGGACCAGAGACTGCCCTGGTGGTCCAGCGGTTGAGCATCTGCCTTGCAACACAGGGGACGAGGGTTTGATCCCTGGCCGGGGAACTAAGACCCCACATGCCACAGAACGACAAAGCCCTTGTGCCACAGTTACTGAGCCTGCTCACTCCGGGGCCCTCACGTTAAAGCAGGAGAGCCCAAGTATGGCAGTTAAGACTGGATGCAGCCAAATAAACAAATACATTTTTAAAAATTGGGCAAATTCCCCCGGCTCCTACATAGCACCGCTGTGAGGACCAAATCAGAAAGGGTGTCAGTGGCTCCTCCCCAAAGCAAGTCACTATTAGCAGTCTGGCGCACTTTAAGATGTAGACAACATCTGTCAAAGATGTGGCCTTGGTTTGGGGTCATCAGAACCAAAGACTGACACGATTGCTGAGATGTGGTTTATCTTGGAAGTGACAGAGTCCAACTGCCAGTGCAGGAAACCGGGGTTCGATCTCTGAGTCTGGAAGATCCCCTGGGGAAGGAAACGGCAACCCACTCCAGTATTCTTGCCTGGGAAATCCCATAGACAGAGGAAGCTGGCAGGCCTCAGTCCATGGGGCTGCAAAGAGTTTGGACACAACTTAGTGACTAAACAACAACGTCCCCCAGAAGCCCTAGAGCCCTGCAGTGGGCACCAATGAGCAGATGGCCCTGAGGGCAATTGGGACTCCATCCCACTGGGGACCCCAGGGAGACGCATAGAACACACACGGCAATTGGTCCCACTCCAGGGGCAAGGGGCTGGGGTATTTATCCTCTCATCACCATCCAGCATTAGCTGAGATCTGTTCCTGGAGGGCTGACCCCTCACGTTCCTGGCCGTCCCTGTGTACCAGCTAGACATGCACCTGTGACCACAGGAGGCCCCAGGCAGGGCCACAGGGATTTACTGTGAGTGGCCTTCATCACATAGAGACTACTGTGGAGGGGACGGAGGCATAGATAGCATCTGTTCAAGCTTCAAGGCACTTTTGCAACAGCAGGCATAAATGGGATATTGAAAGCACTTAACTCTGCTATTTGTGATTGAGAAGAACTATTAATTTTTGGATGCCCGCCAAGTGCCAACACCTTGCCTAACTCCCACAAGGGTCACCACTGTTGTCGACTCAATACAATCCCTGGTCTCTCTCCTTTACTTTAAAAAAAAAGAAAATTATTTGTCTTCACCAGGTCTGAGTTGTGGCATGTGGGATCTAGTTCCCTGACTAGGGATTGAACCCAGCTCCCTGAGTGCAGAGTCTTAGCCACTGGACCACAAGGGAAGCCCCTCTCTCTCCTTTATTTCTTGCTTCCTTTGGAATGATGACATTTAGAACAGAAGGCCAGATGCCACCTTCAGGGAAATTGCTCAGAGCAACAAGGGGCCCATTCCCATCAGAGAATACTTTATTCAAACCCTTTAAAACATATTTTGGTGAAATAAAAATTTTGAAAAGACTTCATGAGTCTTCCATCTTCAGGATGTTTCTAGGTACAAGGCACATAGAGCCTCAGACTCAGAAGACCACCTGAGATGCCAGCTGAGTTTATGAGGACAAATGGAGCAGGAATGACAAAAATGTTCCCTTAAAACCCAGCACACTCTCTTTCCCTGATTTAAATATACTTGTCATTTGTATCAGTTATTTATTGCTGCATAACAAATTATCCCTAAACATCAGCAGCTCAAAACAACACATTTCTTATCTAACAGTTTCTGTGGGTCAGGAATCTGGGCATGGCTCTCCTGAGTCCTCCCCTCCACACTGTGATCAAGATTCAACCAGGGTAATATCTGCTTTGAAGCTCACTTTGTGTTGTTGGCAGGATTCAATTCCCTATGAGCTGTGGAACTGAGGCCCTTGGTTCCTTGATGGCTGTTGGCCAGAGGCTGCCCTCAGTTCCGTGACATGTGGGTCTCTTTATAGAGCAGCATGTATCATCAAAGACAGCAAGAGAGCCTGCAACAAGATGAAAGTCTTGTATTTTAAACTTAGTTACAAAAGTGAAGTCCCAGAACCCTTACTGTATTCCATTGGTTAGGAGTAAATCTAGGGACTTCCTGGTGGTCCCCTGGCTAAGACTCCATGCTCCCAATGTAGGAGGTCTGGGTTCAATCCATGGTCAGGGAACTAGATCCGACATGCCACAACTAAGAGTTCAAATGCCAAAATTAAGACCTGGCTCAGCCAAATATATAAATTCAAATAGTTTTTAAAAAGAACAGGCAGAATGAATGATGGGATAGAAGCCTTGTGGGATTTGGCAGGGAGGGGGCCAAAGGGGATGCTCAGGTTTGGCACAGATCAATGCTCTGATTTGGGGGTGGGGAGAGAAGCAGGGACCACAGCCGGCCTCTGAAACATTTAAATACAACTGTGGGGTTTGGGCTTCCCTGGTGGCTCAGATGGTAAAGAATCTGCCTGCAGTGTGGGAGACCTGGGTTTGATCCCTGGGTTGGGAAGATCCCCGGGGGAAGGGAATGGCAACCCACTCCAGGATTCTTGCCTGGAGAATCCCACAGACAGAGGAGACTCGTGGGCTACAGTCCGTGGGGTTGCAAAGAGTTGGACATGACTGAGGGCTAACACTTTCACTTTCATAGTGTGGGGTTTTCCACTAGCAGAGGCCATCCACTCTGCATGGACTTCGGGCTGCAGAAACCTTCCGGCAGAGAAGGACTTTCAGAGCCAGGAAGCATTTTTGCAATAGTCAACATGGACAATGGAGAGACATGCCCCCACAAAAATTCCCCCTCAGAACTACCCTTTGAGGTAAGGACCAGTGAGATGCCCATCGTATAGACAGACAAACTGAGGTATAGAGAGATTAAGCCATTGCTCAGGGTGACCAGATAGTGAGCATTGGAGCTGTGACCGCATGTCTTCAGAAATCTCTCTCTCAGTACTCAGGTCCCTGCAATACCCAGCTCTCAGCGCCCAGGAGAGAGCAAAAGGCAAAAGGATAAAGCTCTTCTTTCCCCTCTCCTGTGTGTGCATAGCTGCTTAGTCATGTCCAATTCTTTGTGACCCTATGGACTGTAGCCCACCAGGCTCCTCTGTCCATGGGATTCTCCAGGCAAGAATCCTGGAATGTGTTGCCATTTCCTTCTCCAGGGGATCTTCCCAACCCAGGGACTTAACCCAGGTCTCCTGCATTGCAGGTGGATACTTTACTGCCTGAGCCACCAAGAAGCCCCCTCCCCCTGTAGCCCAAGATGATATAAGCTCAGTCAGAGTGTTGATCAATGTGGCCCAAGTCAGGAGTTGCGGAGCCGGGGGACAGGCTCCATTGGGATCCTCTGGTCCCTTTGTGAGGCTGTCTGTTGCCAGGCCCTGTGGGGATCAGAGAGTTGCGATTTTGCAGAGTCAGTGACTGGCCACGATGATTGGTCCACCTGGACCCAAGGCCAGCCCAGGTTATCCGGGGGCCCCTGGTCACACACAGATGCCCTGGAAAGTGATCTGGGGCTGGTTTCAGGATGGCCAAGATCCCAACCAGGGAGAACAAACAGCCTTTGCTTCCTAGGTGGATCAGATTCCATGGCTGGCGCCACAGCAGCCTGGGTGGGTCCGGCAGGTGCCGGCTGTGCCCAGAACGGGGAGATTCCAGGAGATATCTTAGCACCAGGGGCCTAACTTTCCCAAGGCAGCTGACATGTGTGGGGGAGGGGTACATTTTGCAGTCTCCCTTTCCTGCCAGGCTCCTCTGTCTGTGGAATTCTCCAGGCAAAAAAAACTGGAGTGAATAGCTATTCCCTTCTCCAGGAAATCTTCCCGACCCAGGGAACGAAATGACTCCGTGTCTCCTGCATTACAGGCAAATTCTTTACCATCTGAGCCATCATCGCCTATGTTCTTAACAGAAATAATTGACTTTCATTATTCACAGAGTCTATATTTGCCAGTCCTCCTACTGGCTCAAATCTGTGACTCCCAAATTAACACTCACAGTGCTTTAGTGGTCACTGAAGGACATACACAGTGAAGGGAAAAAATTTTTTTTTTGGCCATGCTACATGTCTTGCTGGATCTTAGTTCCCCAATCAGGGATTGAATGTGGCTACTGCAGTGAAAACGCTGTGTCTTAACCACTGGACCACCAGGGAATTCCCAGTGCAGGGAAAAATTTGAGTCCCCAGAGGTACGTTTTCACAGCTGTGGTGGGACAAGCCGATGCTCTGCCTTCCTGTTTCAGCTCATAGGCATCATTCTTGAGGTCTAGCTAGTGGGAAATTTTTCATTTTTGTGCTTTTTCATTGGTGATTTTTGCTGTTCAAAAAGGTCCCCAAATGTGGTGCTGAAAAGCTATCTAGTGTCCGCAAGTGCAAGAAGGTTGGGATGTGCCTCCGGGAGAATATACTGTTAGATGAGCTTTGTTCGGGCTTCCCTGGTGTCTCAGTTGGTAAAGAATCTGCCTGCACTGCAGGAGACCTGCGTTCAATCCCCGGGTCTTGAAGATTCCCTGGAGAAGGAAATGGCAACCCACTCCAGTATTCTTACCTGGGAAATCCCATGGACAGAGGGACCTGGTGGGATACAGTCCAGGGGATCACAAGTGTCAGGCATGATTTTGCTCAGACATGAGTTATAGGACTAGTGGCTGTGAGTTCACTATTAATCAGCTGCGTGTTAAACAAGGTGTCTTGAAACGCACAGGTTATGTATTGATGACTTGAGAAAAATGTGACCAGAGGCTTAGAGGAACCTACCTGTGTCCCCTGGAGACACCAGTATTTCCTAATTCAGGGTTCCCTCCACTTTATACACGATAACTATCATGATTCATGAGAATTCATGGTTTGTGTTCACCACACGGTAGAGGAAAAGAGATACAGACAGCAGTACAGTTTGATGGTTAAGAAAGCAGGCTCTGGGTTCGAATCCCAGCTCTGAATTTAGCCACCTCGTGCCTCAGTTTCACTATCTGTGAAATGGCCACAAAACCAGGACTTCCCACTGGGCTCGGGAGGACTAAATGAGGTACTACGCACCAGATACTAGGGAGAAGGTCCTCACAGTACAAACCGTAGCTGTTACTATTATTACGGTTGGGTGCAACGATGGAGGGGCGGGACCTGATGTGGTCCAGAATCACGGAGCCTGTTTCTCCCTGTAGAATAGGAGCGGCAGCAGCGCCCCCTCCCCTCCAGGTTTTCACCCACTTGCTCAGCGTGCGTCCACCCCAGCTCCCGCGAGACACAGAGACACACAGTCAGGATGGAGATTATAGATAACCTCTGGACAGCGTGGTGTTTATTACCAGGACACCCGCATGGCCTCCAGGCACCAGAGAGTTTTGACACAAATGACTTGAAGGCACTGGTTTCTGTCCAGCCCCCACCCCTATCCGTTAGGGCCCGGGAACCCATCACAGGGCGGACCGGTCATGCTCCCTCCTCCAGGCTGCAGCTCCTCCAAGTGACCGAGGGTCCAGCATGCCTTGCGCTGCTAAAGGTCCCAAGGTGGAATGGGCTGGGCAGCTGCCAGTCAGCGGGGTGATGGGGTGGGGAGGGGCGGTGTCAGGTGTGGCGGCTCCTCCCTGGGACTGCTGAAGGGCTAAGAGACGCTTGGAGGCAGGCGGGCAGCTGCCGTCTTCTCCACCACGAAGCCGTAGTTGTACTGGCGGGTGAGGAGTGGGGTGAAGGGAGAGTAC
>NW_011494793.1:1473975-1477047 GCF_000754665.1 Bison bison bison | reverse complement strand
GGGGGGAGGGGGAGTACAAAGTGAGAGAGCAGCCACTGGGGGGCGCCAGAGGAATGGTAGGGTGTGGGGCATGAGGGATCTGCAGCCCTCAAGGTGGGTTACAGCTGGGACAGAAGGGGGGCCCAGGGGAGAGGAGGTGGCCTGCATCCCCGCAACTCCACCCCCTCCCTAATCCCACACCCACCTCCGCCTCAATGTCCGCCAGCGATTTGATGGTCAGATCAGCAAAGGCAGAGAAGGCCTGGCAGGCAAGGGCAGGTCAGTCTGGGACAGGGACCCCAACCTGGAACCCTTGTTCCCTCATCTTCATGAAGGGCCCCCTCAATATTTGCCTGAACATCATCTCCCCTTCCTGCCACTGCCTCTCGCCCCCCAGCATCCAGCTGCCCCTCCTGAACCCCTCATTCCAGAAGGAGACCCTCCCACCCCCACCCCTTGGCCTCCAGCTTCTTCCCACTCAGGAACTCCCCTCTGTGCTGGATACACACGCTGATACATCCTGCATCGTGGTGCCTAAAAACTCAAGGGGTGGGGGCAGACCCAGACTCCCCAGGACCTGGACTCACCAGGGGACCACAGCTCTTGCCCTCGAATCGGGGGTGCAGCGTGAAGGGAACCCCATCCATGGCTGAGGAAAGTGGGTGAGAGGGATGGAGCTGAGGCTGAGGAGACTTGAAGCCTGCCTGTTGCCCACCCCAACCCAAGAAGCCCAGCCTAGAGGTCTCGGCTCTTCCCAGTCTTGACAGAACAGGGCAAGCCCAGGGCTGGTCCAACCCTGCCCTGGCCTCTACCTGGGGGTACAACCTCGGACCGCCCCACCCCCACCCCAGGGTGTCAATCTCCCCACTCTGCTCTCACCTGAGATGCCATAGAGGTTGGAGGCCTCATAGATGGAGTCGTTCCTCCGCAGGGTAGAAGCCCGAGAGCCCAGTCTGGATAGTGTCCGCTCCGGGAAGCCACCTTTGCTGATGGAGGCAGGACAGCCCAGGTCGGCGACCTGATGCTGACCCCGCCCCCACCCCAGCCCCATAGCTGGAGGACTCACCTCGGCTGGCCCGGCGAGTCCAGGGAGAGGTCCCTCACGTCTCGGCTAAGAGCTCGGGGCTTGGGCACTGGCCGAGGGGCCTTGGCCTTCCTACACCAAATGGCAAAGCCCCCCATGTCCCTAGGGGAGGAAGAAGAGAGAGAAGGGGCTCTGGCCTGATGTGCAGCCAGGGATGAGAACAGCTGCCAGCGGGAAGACAGGCTCTGGTGACCTCAGGTCTCAGCCCACACCATCAGCAACATCCTAACTAATCCTGCTGGGTTCAGTCACCGTATCGGGCACTTCGGACACACCAGCTCCTCACCACTGCCCAGTGAGATCCCAGTACAACTGTCCCCATCTTAACATGTGGAAACTGAGGCACAGAGAGGTGGCAGAGGGATGTGAGGCCTCATGGGAGTCCCTGAGAGCCAGAGGGGCAGGCAGGGAGTTGGGAGGGCAAAGAAGGAAGGCGGGGGAGCAGGCGTACCCTACTCGCAGGTATCCAGGGACTGTCTTGGTTTTCCCACTCAGTCGGATGTCAAAGACAGCTGTGTCCGCGGCCCCCAAGGGCACCAGCTTCACGCACATGCGTTTCTTCTTGGACACGGAGGCCTCTGGGAAGGGGAGGGGTGGGGAGCAAGGGGGTGAGAAGAGGCAAGAAGCAGGGAAGGGGCCCAAAGATGGCTCCAGGAGATCGCTCTCCAGGGTACCATTTATCATGAATGGTAAAGTCATAGGAGGAGAATCCATGACGCTTTTAGGAGCCATTGGGACAGGCTCATCTTTGGTGATATGGAGGAGCACTCATGGGGTGGTCATGGGGACCACAGTGAGGGTGGGAAGCTGTGGGATCAGATAGCACCGGGTGCCCGTGCTGGCCCTCCAAACTCACTTGCCCTCAGCCCTCTAACCCAGAGATCAGCAAACTACAATGGATAAGCCAAATCTGACCCAGAGTCTATTCTTGTCTGGCTCATGAGCTAAGCATGGCTTTTACATGTATGCGTATATGTGCAAGGGCTTTCCCAGATGGCATTAGTGGTAAAGAACCCGCAGGAGACATAAGAGACACGGGTTTGATCCCTGTGTTGGGAAGATCCCCTGAAGGAGGAAATGACAACCTACTCCAGTATTCTTGCCTGGAGAATGCCATGGACAGAGGAGCCTGACGGGCTACAGTCCACAGGGTCACCAAGAGTTGGACACAATTTAGTGACTAAACAACACTTATCTATTGGTACAGGACTTGGCAAACTTTTTCTGTAAAGGGCCAGGTAGTAAATATATTAGACTTTGCAACCCAGATGCTGTCTATGGCATATATATGCATACTATGTCCCTCCAGTCATGTCCAACTCTTTGCAACCCGCCAGGCTTCCCTGTCCATGGGATTCTCCAGGCAAGAATACTGGAGTGGATTGCCATTTCCTCCTCCAGGAGATCTTCCCCATGCAGGGATGGATCCTGCGTGTCCTGCATTGGCAGGCAGGTTCTTTACTGCTGAGCCACCAGAGAAACCCACCAATAGATATATGCTGACAGTCAAATACAAATGACAAGACACGGAGAGGGCATGGAAGGCAGGGAGAGCCTGATTAGAAAGCAGAGCAGTCAGGGCCGAGAGCTGGGACAGCAGTCCCTGTACAAAAGCCTGGAAATGGAAAAGAGAACTGCGCCTGGATCAGCTTGGCTACAGTGTAAGAAGGTGGAGTAACAACAGGAATAAAACAGGTAGCACAAACTGAACACTTACTCTAAAGAGAGACACATTTTTTACGCAGGGCGGGGTTCATCACCCCGCCCTAGATCAATCCTCAACCAACACTGTCATTACCGAGAGCATCGAGGGGGCGGCCAAGGCTCAAAAATCGCGCGCCTATGGTCCTTCCATTCCCTCCCTGCCTGGTCTTCCCGGCAGAGACGAGCGAACTTGCCCCTCACCCCCTCCACACACCCACCCCTGCCTTCGACGTGGGACTCACTCGAGTCCAGGGGGTCGCAGACTGGTGAGAATCCCGGCGGGAGGGGGCTCTTGTCCACGTGGA
>NW_011494793.1:1471298-1473740 GCF_000754665.1 Bison bison bison | reverse complement strand
CTGCCCCCGATTCAACCCCCGGCCCCTAGTGCCGCTGCCTTCCCGTCCCCGGCCCCCTGACATCGCTCACCGCACTGAATCCCCGCGGCGGGGGCGCCGAGGCCGACGACCAGGCTAAGCCAGCCAACGGCATCCCGTTGGCCCCGGGCCCCGGATCCATCCTCCAAAACAAGCACCGAAGGCGGCAGACAGCCTCGGACCTTCCAGCCGCAGCTGGACTACGGAGTTCGACAGGAACCTGAACTACAACTCCCAGACGGCCTTGCGATGTCGGGGGGCCAGGAAACGCGGTATGCGCGTGCCGGGAAAGCCGCCGGCCAATCTTGTGGGGACAAGGAGCCACGTCCCTCAGGTGCGCCCGTGGGAGACGTTTGCGGAAAACTGTCTCGCTTTCACCTCAAGCCCAGCGACTTCTGCCGGAAATGTCTCGCTATCTGGGAACCAGAACTACATTTCCCAGAATTCCGTGCGGTATCAGCCTCTCCTCCAGAGCTACTGTCGTCAGTGTTTCCCGGAAATTTCCGAGAGAAATATGAAAAATCCGCAATTTTTGATCCTAGAGACACTTGCATGGGTTATACAGCGACTAGTAAAAAGTACGGACCAGCGTGAGCCATGAAATCTTGGTGTAACTTGAGGATTTATTCACACATATAATTCATTAAGATGGTATAAAAGTATTTAGAATGGCTAAGTGCTTTACACGCTTAGATGGAACATATATGGTCAACTGGGGAACAGAATATTATC
Source organism: Bison bison bison (assembly GCF_000754665.1). Classification (NCBI taxonomy): domain Eukaryota; kingdom Metazoa; phylum Chordata; class Mammalia; order Artiodactyla; family Bovidae; genus Bison; species Bison bison. The sequence goes on along the minus strand of NW_011494793.1, from coordinate 1,472,990 downwards.
TACTCCTATACATGTTCCAGCTTTTTACCGTATTATCGATTAGTCCACTGCCTGTTTTTTTGATGCCACAGAAGAGCAAAAAATGGTTTTTATATTTGTGATAAAATAAAATCGTTTTTAATGTAGGATGAGAAAAATTTTAATGTAAAATTCTCTCTGCCCTCTTGGGTGACTAGTTGCTCGCCTTTAGTGTGCGTTATGTGTCTGTATTATAGATTAACTAAATTTACGCCAAAGCTTTTGACTGTGTGGATCACAACAAACTGTGGAAAGTTCTTACAGAGATGGGAATGCCAGACCACCTGACCTGCCTCTTGAGAAACCTGTATGCAAGTCAGGAAGCAACAGTTAGAACTGGACATGGAACAACAGACTGGTTCCAAATCGGGAAAGGAGTATGTCAAGGCTGTATATTGCGAAATGCTGGGCTGGAGGAAGCACAAGCTGGAATCAAGATTGCAGAGAGAAATATCAATAACCTCAGATATGCAGATGACATGACCCTTTCGGCAGAAAGCAAAGAACTAAGGAGCCTCTTAATGAAAGTGAGAGAGGAGAGTGAAAAAGTTGGCTTAAAACTCAACATTCAGAAAATGAAGATCATGACATCAGGTCCCATCACTTCATGGCAAATTAGATGGGGAAACAATGGAAACAGGGACAGACTTTATCTGGGGGGGGGGCTTCAAAATCACTGCAGATGGTCGACTGAAGCTGTGAAATTAAATGACGCTTGCTCCTTGGAAGAAAAGCTATGACCAACCTAAACAGCATGTTAAAAAGCATAGACATTACTTTACTAACAAAGGTCCATCTAGTCAGAGCTATGGTTTTTCCAGTAGTCATGTATAGATGTGATCATTGGACTATAAAGAAAGCTGAGTGCAGAAGAATTGATGCTTTTGAACTGTGGTGTTGGAGAAGACTCTTGAGAGTCCCTTGGACTGCAAGGAGAACCAGTCCATCTTAAAGGAAATCAGCCCTGCATATTCATTGGAAGGACTGGAAGGGGACAACAGAGGATGAGATGGTTGGATGGCATCACCGACTCTATGGACATGAGTTTGAATAAGCTCTGGGAGTTGGTGATGTACGGGAAAGTCTGGTGTGCTGCAGTTCATGGGGTTGCAAAGAGTCGGACACAACTGAGCGACTGAACTGAGATCTTAACACAGGAATGCCTGCTTAGAAAAGAGCAATTTTCTTCTGGTGCCTGCCAGGCAGTGAGGCAAGATATAGATGGGCTCCAGTTAGATTTCTATAACTGGCCTCCTGTTTGCATTTCATGGGGCACAAAGAAGTGGGCTTTAGGCTGAACACTTAGAACTGTTAGCATTTTCTGATATAAGAGGTAGGTGGTCTCCAGTTAAGGCATTATAATCAGCCTCCTGTTTGCACAATTGCACTCATCTCACACGCTAGTAAAGTAATGCTCAAAATTCTCCAAGCCAGGCTTCAGCAATATGTGAACCGTGAACTTCCTGATGTTCAAGCTGGTTTTAGAAAAGGCAGAGGAACCAGAGATCAAATTGCCAACATCTGCTGGATCATGGAAAAAGCAAGAGAGTTCCAGAAAAACATCTTTTTCTGCTTTATTGACTATGCCAAAGCCTTTGACTGTGTGGATCACAATCAACTGTGGAAAATTCTGAAAGAGATGGGAATACCAGACCACCTGACCTGTCTCTTATA
>NW_011494793.1:1467184-1471198 GCF_000754665.1 Bison bison bison | reverse complement strand
GATGAAAGTGAAAGAGGAGAGTGAAAAAGTTGGCTTAAAGCTCAACATTCAGAAAACGAAGATTATGGCATCCGGTCCCATCACTTCATGGGAAATAGATGGGAAACAGTGGAAACAGTGTCAGACTTTATTTTTGGGGGCTCCAAAATCACTGCAGATGGTGACTGCAGCCATGAAATTAAAAGACGCTTACTCCTTGGAAGGCAAGTTATGACCAACCTAGATAGCATATTGAAAAGCAGAGACATTACTTTGCCAACAAAGGTCCATCTAGTCAAGGCTATGGTTTTTCGGTAGTCATGTATGGATGTGAGAGTTGGACTGTGAAGAAGGCTGAGTGCCGAAGAACTGATACTTCTGAACTGTGGTGTTGGAGAAGACTCTTGAGAGTCCCTTGGACTGCAAGGAGATCCAACCAGTCCATTCTGAAGGAGATCAGCCCTGGGATTTCTTTGGAAGGAATGATGCTAAAGCTGAAACTCCAGTACTTTGGCCACCTCATGCGAAGAGTTGACTCATTGGAAAAGACTCTGATACTGGGAGGGATTGGGAGCAAGAGGAGAAGGGGCTGACAGAGGATGAGATGGCTGGATGGCATCACTGACTCGATGGATGTGAGTCTGGGTGAACTCCGGGAGTTGGTGATGGACAGGGAGGCCTGGCATGCTCCGATTCATGGGGTTGCAAAGAGTTGGACTCGACTGAGTGACTGAACTGAACTGAACTGTTTGCCCTCCACACTGGAAGTAACAACAGAAGCAGGGTAAATAGCCAGTGTTTGTCTCTTGTAAATGCCTTAAGGTAATAGTAGTCATGGCAATAGTCAAGGTAATAATCATGGCAAGAACAAAGAGGGGCAAAACCCTGTTTGAGTAAAGGATTAAGGGATCTCTGCTCCTCCCTCTGTGGAGACAAGGGAGACACTGCACATGCGCAGAAAGGCTCCTTGTGGGTCTAAAGTCAGGGGATAATGCCAGGCCATAATGAGTCTTGCTTCTTGGCTGAGGGGTGTGAGTACACCCAGTGGAGATTCCCAGGGTAGGTCAGGTGTGTTAAAAGAAACCAGATAATTGGCCTGAAGGAAGACAAAGACCCAGAAGAACTAACCTGTATGAGTGATATAAGTGGCTCTTTACTGTGCTCCTCCTCACGAGGGGTAAGCCACACCCTTTCTCTCTGGGTGTGCATCTCTGCCTTGCTTCTGTCTTAACAAACCATTTCTCTGTGTGCTGGCCCACTTGTTGTTGTGCTGTGTCTCTAATAATAAACTTTGCACCTACATTTATGGTTTCTGCCATTCTGTGTTTTTCACTGGGGGCAAAGATCCAGGGAAAAATCACTTCTAGCCTCTAGCCCTTGCTGGTCTGGTGGCTAGAATTCCTGGTTCTCATCCAGGCTACCCAGGTTCAATTCTTGGGCAGAAAATTAAGATCTCCCTTCATGCCACTGCTCACTGCTGCCTCACCGAGATCAGTAGCTCCTTAAGAGATAACATTTCTTTCTCAATCCTGTGAGGGGTCATTATGACCCACTACTCACCTTATAATGCACATGTGAGCTATGTAAACTTGTCAAAACCTTGACTCAAAAACTGTACAACTATTCTTTAACCTCTAATGGCTGGAACAGTCTTCAGAACTTTCTGAAATCTCCCAGCTTACAATCTGAAGACTATAGGGCCCCATTATTCCCACTGCTTAGGAGAAATTTGATTCCCAACTCAGAAGTTCCCCAGGTGGAATCTGACGCTGGCCCCCATACATAGAAGGCAAGGAGAAACCAAAGAAAGAGGCAGACCTCTCCAGATTGGCGGCTGTTGTTTTCAGGGTCCACAAGGGGCTCATCGTGTATTATTTTAAAGTGGCCTATTGTGGTGACCTGATAAACAAGGGATGAAGTCACAGTGGCCACAGTGCCCTGGTGCCATCCTGTTTTTTTTCCTTAAGGTGATATCCTGTTTTTCCCTGCTGGTGCCAGTTTCTCAAGACTTTGTGACCACCCAAGTGTGAGACCCCTCCAACTACGTGATCACAAGACCCCAGCTGCGGGCTAAAGACAAACTAAGGCTCCCTCCCTTCGGGTCACGATTTCCCATCTATAGGGTATAAGAAGGGTTGGCTACAGTGGGTGCACTGGTTTTTCTCTAAAGCCAGTCACTTTCGCTCTTACTGTAATAAATCTTTCTCTGCTTGAATGCCCGGCTTGCTCTTTCTCCGTGCTCGCCTTACAGTTGTTCAGCCACTAAGTTATGTCCAACTCTTTGTGACCCCATGGACTGCAGCACACTAGGCCTTCCCTGCCTTTATTGTCTCCCAGAGCTTGCTCAAACTCATGTCCATTGAGTTGATGATGCCGTCTAACCATCTCATCCTCTGTCATCCCCCTCTCCTCTTGCCCTCAATCTTTCCTGTCATGGTCGTGGCATGGATTGGAAAAGAATTTCCACACATGAGACAGAATGAAAGGGAAATAAAGTTTATTAGAGTGGGAGACGCTGTTAGAACAGCAGGCCAGGTCAAGGGAGAACCGACGTTGAATGGGGGTCCTTAGTCCACTTTTATACCCAGGGTACAAGGAGTGGGATGGGGTCTTGCAGGTCATTTGCTGATTGGATAAGGCATATATACTGGGTGGGGGAAGAGTAAGGCAAATACCTCCTCCCTATGGGGAAGGAGGGAAGACAGATTATACTGTTCCATTAATAGTTACAATGCAGGGAGGGAAGGACAATAAGGGTCTGGTTTTTCCATTCCTGCATTTCAAGGCCATTTCATCCTTGGGTCACCACATTTCCCAGAATCAGGATCTTTTCCAATGAGTCAGCTCTTCTGATCAGGTGGCCAAAGTATAGGAACATCAGCTTCAGCATCAGTCCTTCCAATGAATATTCAGGGTTGATTTCCTTTAGGATTGACTGGTTTGGTCTCCTTACTGTCCAAGGGACTCTCAAGAGTCTTCCCCAGCACCACAGTTTGAAAGCATCAATTCTTCAGTGCTCAGCCTTCCTTATGGTCCAGCTCTCACATTGGTACGCAACTACTAGAAAAACCATAGCTTTGACTATATGGACCAGATTGGCAGGTGGCAGGTTTAGTAAACAAGGGAACTTACTTGTGAGGTTTGTCTTCAGTTCAGTTCAGTTCAGTTGCTCAGTCATGTCCGACTCTTTGTGACCCCATGAACCGCAGCACGCCAGGCCTCCCTGTCCATCACCAACTCCCGGAGTTCACTCAGACTCACGTCCATCGAGTCAGTGATGCCATCCAGCCATCTCATCCTCTGTCGGCCCCTTCTCCTCCTGCCCCCAATCCCTCCCAGCATCAGAGTCTTTTCCAATGAGTCAACTCTTCACATGAGGTGGCCAAAGTACTGGAGTTTCAGCTTTAGCATCATTCCTTCCAAAGAAATCCCAGGGCTGATCTCCTTCAGAATGGACTGGTTGGATCTCCTTGCAGTCCAAGGGACTCTCAAGAGTCTTCTCCAACACCACAGTTCAAAAGCATCAATTCTTCGGCGCTCAGCCTTCTTCACAGTCCAACTCTCACATCCATACATGACCACAGGAAAAACCATAGCCTTGACTAGACAGACCTTTGTTGGCAAAGTAATTCTCTGCTTTTGAATATGCTATCTAGGTTGGTCATAACTTGCCTTCCAAGGAGTAAGCGTCTTTTAATTTCATGGCTGCAGTCACCATCTGCAGTGATTTTGGAGCCCCCAAAAATAAAGTCTAACACTGTTTCCACTGTTTCCCCATCTATTTCCCATGAAGTGATGGGACTGGTTGCCATGATCTTCGTTTTCTGAATGTTGAGCTTTAAGCCAACTTTTTCACTCTCCACTTTCACTTTCATCAAGAGGCTTTTTAGTTCCTCTTCACTTTCTGCCATAAGGGTGGTGTCATCTGCATATCTGAGGTTATTGATATTTCTCCTGGCAATCTTGATTCCAGCTTGTGTTTCTTCCAGTCCAGCGTTTCTCATGATGTACTCTGCATATAAGTTAAATAAGCAG
>NW_011494793.1:1466270-1467084 GCF_000754665.1 Bison bison bison | reverse complement strand
ACTTTCTGCCATAAGGGTGGTGTCATCTGCATATCTGAGGTTATTGATATTTCTCCTGGCAATCTTGATTCCAGCTTGTGTTTCTTCCAGTCCAGCGTTTCTCATGATGTACTCTGCATATAAGTTAAATAAGCAGGGTGACAATATACAGCCTTGACATCCTCCTTTTCTTATTTGGAACCAGTCTGTTGGTCCATGTCCAGTTCTAACTGTTGCTTCCTGACCTGCATACAGGTTTCTCAAGAGGCAGGTCATGTGGTCTGGTATTCCCATCTTTTTCAGAATTTTCCACAGTTTATTGTGATCCACACAGTCAAAGGCTTTGGCATAGTCAATAAAGCAGAAAAAGATGTTTTCCTGGAACTCTCTTGCTTTTTCCATGATCCAGCAGATGTTGGCAATTTGATCTCTGGTTCCTCTGCCTTTTCTAAAACCAGCTTGAACATCAGGAAGTTCACGGTTCACATATTGCTGAAGCCTGGCTTGGAGAATTTTGAGCATTACTTTACTAGTGTGTGAGATGAGTGCAATTGTGCGGTAGTTTGAGCATTCTTTGGCATTGCCTTTCTTTGGGATTGGAATGAGAACGACCTTTTCCAGTCCTGTGGCCACTGCTGAGTTTTCCAAATTTGCTGGCATATTGAGTGCAACACTTTCACAGCATCATCTTTCAGGATTTGAAATAGCTCAACTGGAATTCCATCACCTCCACTAGCTTTGTTCATAGTGATGCTTTCTAAGGCCCACTTGACTTCACATTCCACGATGTCTGGCTCTAGGTCAGTGATCACACCATCATAATTATCTGAGTCGT
>NW_011494793.1:1460005-1466170 GCF_000754665.1 Bison bison bison | reverse complement strand
TCTCCTTTGCTTTTTGCTTCTCTTCTTTTCACAGCTATTTGTAAGGCCTCCCCAGACAGCCACTTTGCTTTTTTGCATTTCTTTTCCATGGGGATGGTCTTGATCCCTGTCTCCTGTACAATGTCACGAACCTCATTCCATAGTTCATCAGGCACTCTATCTATCAGATATAGGCCCTTAAATCTATTTCTCATTTCCACTGTATATTCATAAGGGATTTGATTTAGGCCATACCTGAATGGTCTAGTGGTTTTCCCTACTTTCTTCAATTTAAGTCTGAATTTGGCAATAAGAAGTTCATGATCTGAGCCACAGTCAGCTCCCGGTCTTGTTCTTGTTGACTGTATAGAGCTTCTCCATCTTTGGCTGCAAAGAATGTAATCAATCTGATTTCAGTGTTGACCATCTGGTGATGTCCATGTATAGAGTCTTGTCTTGTGTTGTTGGAAGAGGGTGTTTGCTATGACCAGTGCATTTTCTTGGCAAAACTCGATTAGTCTTTGCCCTGCTTCATTCTTTATTCCAAGGCCAAATTTGCCTGTTACTCCAGGTGTTTCTTGACTTTCTACTTTTGCATTCCAGTCCCCTATAATGAAAAGGACATCTTTTTTGGGTGTTAGTTCTAAAAGGTCTTGTAGGTCTTCATAGAACTGTTCAACTTCAGCTTCTTCAGCGTTACTGGTTGGGGCATAGACTTGCATTACTGTGATACTGAATGGTTTGCCTTGGAAATGAACAGAGATCATTCTGTCGTTTTTGAGATTGCATCCAAGCACTGCATTTCGGACTCTTTTGTTGACCATGATGGCCACTGCCGGGGACCAGCCCCGGCTGATCCAGGGTACTCGAAGGAGAGACGGCGTCGGCGAGGGTCAGGATACGATAGCTTCAATTAGATATTAATTAGAGATATAAAGAGTAATAGAATAAGGATAGCTCAGTAGGAAAATTCAGTGGAGAAAAGAGGCTGAGTAGCTTGGTTTACGCGGGAGACCAATAAAACTTCAAGACAAGAAGTTTGCACCACTTACGTAGGCCGCAGGCGTCCTTCCGTTCTCCCGAAGGAGAGGAGACACTGAGGCCTCCCCGGTCGGATCTTAGAAGCCCAGGCATAATTAGTAAGCATGGTGGGTTCCGCGCTCCAGATGGAGACTCATCCAGAGTGAGAGAGAGAGCGACATGGGGAGACCAGTATTTCGAGAAACTGATCCCAATTCTTTATTTTCCAGAGTCTGTTTTTATACACTGAGATGTTATACAAAAGTCACGTGGGGACAGCAGTCCTGACTTTTATTAAAGTCAGGTGCTTCACACAAATGTATACAGAGGTCTTAGGGGTGTTACATCATCTTCTGGCCAGGGGGGCCTGCTGACAATTTACGACCCTCTCCTTGTGACAGCGGTCAGTCAATCAGGACACTTATTTCTCCAGGGCTGATTATTCTCAAAACAGACGCCACCCAAATAAAGTTACATTCCTACAGGGTGAGGGTGTAGTGGGTTTTAGTTAAGGAAAGAATTTACTTAGCCTAAGGTCTAACGTGATTAATACCAAAGGTTAATTCTATATATTCATTAATGTGTGTAAGGGCAGGGGATGTGGAGATGTAGCAACAAACATTGGCTCAACAAATGAAAAACCGTTCACCAATACAATTTCTAATCAGCCCACTATACTTATACTTATAGTTTTCTAACTTCTCTAAAGAACCTGTTTTTAGAAGGTTTAAAGCATCTCGTGCCTCTCACGGTTGGGAGGCTGTGAGCAATCACATGTGGCCAGACGAGCCTGTCAGGCAGGCTAGAGAACCTTCAGAGGAGTTTGTAGGTTAAAACACTCTTGTCACACCCAAGAGTTTTTATTTACTGGAGCTCTAGGTTAACTCCTTCTCCGAAAGAGGTGGTGGGGGACAGCCCCCCGTAAAGTCAGAGGTGTAGGTGAGCACAAAGTAGTAAAGTAGGCAGGCTCTGGTTATGGGGGTAGATGCTCGAGGAGTTCCAGGGGGACTCCTGAGGCTCGATCCCACCTTTGCGTATGTCGAGCCTCCTTCCTCATGACCTTTGTCACGGGCGGAGTACCTCACTCTGGCCCCCAACAGGCCACTCCATTTCTTCTGAGGGATTCCTGCCCGCAGTAGTAGATAAAATGGTCATCTGAGTTAAATTCACCCATTCCAGTCCATTTCAGTTCGCTGATTCCTAAAATGTCGACATTCACTCTTGCCATCTCTTGTTTGACCACTTCCAATTTGCCTTGATTCGTGGATCTGACATTCCAGGTTCCTATGCAATATTGCTCTTTACAGCATCGGACCTTGCTTCTATCACCAGTCACATCCACAGCCGGGTATTCTTTTTGCTTTGGCTCCATCCCTTCATTCTTTCTGGAGTTATTTCTCCACTGATCTCCAGTAGCATATTGGGCACCTACTGACCTGGGGAGTTCCTCTTTCAGTATCCTATCATTTTGCCTTTCATACTGTTCTTCACTAATGAGTAAAATTTGGAGAAGGAAATGGCAACCCATTCCAGTATTCTTGCCTGGAGAATCCCATGGACAGAGGAGCCTGGCAGGCTATAGTCCATGTGGTCACAAGAGTTGGACATGGCTTAGCGACATGAGAGAGAGACAGAGAATGAGTAAGATCTCCACACTGAGATAGGAAAGGGGCAGGGCACAACCTTTAAAAGAATGACATAGCCATTGAGGACACAGCATAAACTGGTTAGAACCAGTTAGGTCCAAGGTGGATGAGTCAGCTTCCACTAGACCTTGAGCCTCACCATACGCTCATTGTAATACATCAACAAGCTAAATGACACACCCACCAGGCACATCGACAATCTCTTATGAGATCGACCATAAGGGGAAGAGAAAGGGGTGGTGGCCCAACTCCTAGAAATTCCTGTCCCTTCCCCCAAAATAGCTGGAAGACTCCTTAACTCATGAGCCTACAAAATTACCCACACTTATAAAAACTGACAACCCCATACTGTGGGGCTTCCTGCCTTCTGAGATGGCCCACACTCTGTCTGTGGAGTGCATCTCTCCCTGAGTAAACCTTTCACTTTACTAAGGCTAGCTCTTGAATTCTTTCCTGTGCAAAGCCAAGAATGCATACTTGGTAGACATCCCAGGGACTCACCTGAGAGCTGGGATGTGTGAGGTCCTCTCCCACCCCACCTTCTTTCCTGCCACAATTTTTCTCACCAGAATCTTATCAACCACAAATTGGTGCTTGCCCACAGCATTTGCCATCTGAATCCTGCATATGCAGCAGCTGCTGCAGCTGTTTGAAACGCCCTGAAGGCACTTTGTGCTCCAGGGAAACTGGTGGAACAGATCCTTAGATAGTTAGATATTTTCAGGAACTGATTTCATGATTCCAATCCTTACATCTCATATGTACAAAAGCACTGAATCTCTTCATGGTGACATCAGCTCCTTGTGACTAAAAGAAAATCTTTCGTAAAATAAGGGCCAAATATATTGACCTTTCCCCAACCCCAACCTCTTTGGAACAGTTTTATAGAGCTATCTGAGATGCTATCTCCTGGACTTAAGCCTTCATTTTGCCCCAAATAAAACTTATTATGCAACTCCCACTGCATCTTTTTTTTGTCTGCAGTTATGGCAACCAACGAAGCAAACTGGAGTCGACTTTCCTCCTTTACCTGAACTCTAGGAGGAACTGGAGCTTTGGTACCTTTGATGCCAGCAGTGGCCCCTTGGGCCCATCTGCCTCCTTGGGGAGTAAAGACAAATTTAGGCAGATCTCTCCTGGTTCTCAGATATCCCATACTGGGGCCTGATTGACATACACTGGGGAATACCCACCCAGTGGGAAGGAACTGGATGGGGCTCATTTGAAAGATGCTGAGGAATACTCACCCAATTGAAAGATACTAGGGGGAGGCCTGGTTAAAAGGTATCAGGGGAACACCTACCCAGTTGAAAGATACTGGGCAGGGGTAAGGAGGCTGGTTTAAAGATACCAAGAGAATACCCATCCAGAGGAATGGCACTGGGTGGGGCCTGGTTCAATGATACCAGGGGAATACCCACCAGTGGAAAGGTACTGCGGAAAAGGGTACAATTTGTCTGGATAGAAGCGAAGAGCGAATTTTATCCATGACCAATACAACTTAAAATGGGAAAGAGAGCCTCTCAAACACAGAAACCAGGGGCATCAGAAGGCAGCCTCTGGCACTCCTTTCAGGGTTATGTACATACAAAGTTTATACCTGCAAGTACCTACTTAACTGGGAAAATTATGCTAAAGGAGATGTCAACCTAAAGTGTTCAAACGGAGTTCTTTTGATGTTCCAAAATATCAACTGTATGCACAGTTAAAAAAAAAAAAAAATCCAGTCGTAAGATCAAACAGACCAAGTGGAATGCATACTGTAGTATTTAGAAGATTCTAAAAGAGGAAAAGTGAAAGTGAAAGTGAAGTCGCTCAGTCATGTCCGACTCTTTGCGACCCCGTGGATTGTAGCCTACCAGGCTCCTCCGTCCATGGGATTTTCCAGGCAAGAGTATTGGAGTGGGGTGCCATTGCCTTCTTCAGGAGATCTTTCCGACCCAGGGATTGAACCCGGGTCTCCCTCATTGTAGGCAGATGCTTTACCATCTGCGTCACCAGGGAGAGTAACTTCTTTGCAAGAAACCAACAAGAAATTGCTTGAAACTCTATCTAAAAAAGGCCACTAGCACTGACTGCCAGGTCACAGGTCTAGTGGGACCAGGAAGTCATGTTTGGGGTATTTATGCCATTTGCCTTTTGACTTCTGGGCAACTCTTTGCCATCCTCTTGGGGTTTTTTGCCATTTGGCTTTCGATTTCTGAGCATCACTTTGCCATCTTTTGGAGACAGTCTTGCTATTTGGCTTTTGATTTCTGGGCATCTCTTTGCCATTTGTTTGATTTGGAGTGTGACTTCCAGCTGGTGAAGTTCTGGTTTGGTTTGGTTTGGTGAGTTTGGTTTGGTTACTTTTGTCTGAGAGTGCAGACATTTGATATGGTAAACTGCTTGAGCTAAAATGGCAAGTGCTTCGTCTAAGGTTCCATACCCCACCCGGGAACCCATTGGGAAAACTTTTAAATGACTAGTCAATCTATAGCTCTGATCCAATGACAAAGAAAAATGGCCTAAAAATATTGCATACCTTTCAAGGTCAGGAAGGGGTAAGGGGGGCTCTGATGGTCTGAGTTCACCTCGAGGATCAACTGGCAGTCATGTCCTCTCAACGACCTTTGCCAACACTGCACCCATTATGATCGGCTCTTTCATCTCACTTAGCCCCTTCTTCCACAGTGTGCACTGAGTGTGTTACTGAGTCCAGGCTCGTTCTGCTCGTATCACAACAGGCCAATTATCCAAGAGACAAGGTGGTGAGGCAAGGAATATGGCTTTTGAAAGCCAGCTGACCAAAAAGATGTCTCAAAATAGCCATCTTATTGGGGTCTGGATGCAGGTTCTTTTATAGGATAGAGAGGGGGAAAGAATTGAGGAAGTAAAGGCCATTATCTTGCAAATATCTCCTGGAATGGCCAACCTCAAGGAGGGGATGCATTAATCTCTTCAGGCAGAGGGGCAGGGTTCCCTGAGGCAGATCATCCTGTATGATTGTAATAACCAAAGCAATGAAAAACAAAGGCAGAATCAAAGAAACAGATCCATCACAGAGGCAGATTTGGCTCATCCCTGCAATAAGGGTTCAGTGAAGGATTTCATTAGCAAGGAGATGGCTTGTTAGACGGCTATCTGGTTCCACTGGAGGCAGGTAGCTCAGCAACAACATAGGCACGTGTGAGGGAAACATAGCTTAAGATAATGATTCCCAAAATAAGTAACAATTTTTTTCTACCAAGAGCCCCACTGAGATAGGATGGGCTCCAGGTTAGGCCTTTACAACTAGCCTCCTGTCCATATTTCTTGGAGCAGAAAAAAGTTGGGTTCCAGACTGGGCATTTACAACTAGTTACATTTCCTGAAGCAGAAGGCAGGTGGGCCCCAGGCTAGATACTTACAACTGGCCTCCTGTTTGCACTAAGAGATATAAATAACAAAAAAGTTCAGTTGCTCAGTCGTATCCAACTCTTTGCGACCCCATGAATCATAGCACACCAGGCCTCCCTGTCCATCACCAACTCCCAGAGTT
>NW_011494793.1:1443082-1459905 GCF_000754665.1 Bison bison bison | reverse complement strand
CATCCAGCCATCTCATCCTCTGTCGTCCCCTTCTCCTCCTGCCCCCAATCCCTCCCAGCATCAGAGTCTTTTCCAATGAGTCAACTCTTCACATGAGGTGGCCAAAGTACTGGAGTTTCAGCTTTAGCATCATTCCTTTCAAAGAAATCCCAGGGCTGATCTCCTTCAGAATGGACTGGTTGGATCTTCTTGCAGTCCAGGGGACTCTCAAGAGTCTTCTCCAACACCACAGTTCAAAAGCACCAATTCTTCAGCACTCAGCCTTCTTCACAGTCCAACTCTCACATCCATACATGTTTCATACATAACAATAGGAACAGGGTAAACCGCTCTGTCTCCTGTGAACACTTTAAGATAACAGTTATGCCAGGGACAAAGAGGGGCTCAACCCTATTTGAATAAACATCAAGGCACCACATATTTCCCATCCTTGGGGCAAGAGAGACACTGCACAGGAGTGGAAAGGCTTCTCAGGGGTCAAAAGGCAGGGGACACCAGACCATAATAAGTCAGGTCAATTCCCACCTCGCTGCCCCAGAGGCTATCATGCTATAGGGTATGGTTCTGAGGCAAATCAATTGTAATTCATCTGTCCACATGTACTCTGCCTTTCTGATAAACGCTTTACTTTCCTCTCTACCTTCCATGTCCTTGGGGGAATTTTTTCTTTTCAAGGTAGGCAAAGACGGGGACCCAAACTCTAGCCATGGGCCCTCATAGTCTAGTGGTTAGAACATGGAGCGCTCACCATCACAAGTATGGCTCATCCCCAGTCAGAGAACTAAGGTCTTACTTCAAGCTACTGGTCGTTGCTATGCGTGCCTGATCCGAACCACTGATGTATTGAGTCCCTGAGGCTGGGGATCATTCAGGGCATTGACTTGTGTCCTCACGTGCTTTAATGAAGACACTATGTTAGCAGACTCTTCACGTATGACCACACAACATCCTGCTTGGATAATGGCCCAGGCGCCTCCTTGGGAGGCAGTAGTGGTGTCTAAGTCCTTCTTATTTTGGAGGACAGCTCTTCTCATTTAAGGCTTTCTGGGTCAATTGAGTAGGGGCTTCTGTGTGTGCTATAACAGCTTCCAGGCCAGTAGAGGGTATAAAGACAGCAGCCAAATGATTGTACCGGGGTAGAAGAGAACACGTCCACCTGGGAGATGGCAGATGGGGGAGGGAGGCTGGCAACTTTTGTGACCGTGGGGTGGATCCTCCCCTCTACCCAGAGTGCAGCAGCCCAACCATCTAGGTGAAACTCACATCCAAAGAATTTTGTCACACATCCATTGGATCCTATTTATGACCACCCACTGAACATGTGGGTGACACGACCAGTCAGTGCCAGACCAGTTGCTGCCCTTTACTGTGTATAACAGAAGGCCTGCACAGTTCCAAAGATATCCTCCCTACATCCTTGGTGCAGTTGGTTTGGGTCCATTGAGAGCGTTTTTTGGTTCCAACATAGGGGTGCCTGGCTGTTCAAATGTCCATAACACAGACTAAGCCCCGTGACTCCGTCCTAGAGCTGGGCATAGTCACCGACGGCTCTGATGGTGGTATTTTCTTACTTACTTGACTGCACCGGGTCTTAGTTGATACGTGAGATCTTCAGTCTTTGTTGTGGCATGTAGGCTCTTTAGCTGTGGTACGTGAGCTCAAGTTTCCTGACCAGGGATCAAACCCAGCCCCGCTGCATTGGGAGCATGGAGTCTTCACCACTGGACTACCAGGGAAGTCCTGATGGTGGTATTTTTAGGACCCTTCTGGTCAGCAGTTTGCTAGACTGCCTTTGTTGACAGATTGACAGAAGAAAAACACTCCTGTCCAGTGTTACTGATGGTTTGTGCCCCAGGCCAAGCTTCTGGGTCAAAATCGATAATATCAAATGAATTAAGAGCATTCACCTTAGTTTGTTGTTTGTAATGTCATGTACTGCTCTAGTGCCTTCATTCATTCATTCTTGCACTGGAGTGTTGGTACCCAGCATGGCAATGCCAGTGAAGTAGTGAGGGGCAGCTGCCCACACACCCAACAGTTGGATTGATTCCTCTGCTGGGCATATGGGTGGGCTCACCTTTGGAACATATTTCCACCAGATCCCCATTTTATGACTAGACACCATAGGAGCAGCAGAAGTTTAAAGTCAAGAAGACAGATTATTTGGGAGTTCCCTGGTGACCCAGTGGTTAAGACTCCACACTTCTAATATAGGAGGGCGCAGGTTTAATCCCCAATCAGGGAACTAAAATCCCACAGGCTGAGTGACACGGACAAAAAACAGAGAAACAGAACAGATTATTTATTAGGAACTTGCATGGGGAAGTCTTTTTTTCTAGAAGAATTACAATTGTGACCTGATCCTTAGATATTTGATGTAGCTTCCACTTTAGGAACTTGGCCTGGTTGCACAAATCATACATGTTGGCTGGGAGAGGCCCACAGTCAGGCGTGAGGAGATGGGCTGGGGGCAGGATGTGTCAGATCAGGACCCCTATCTCCTCCTCCCTCTTGATGGTGCTTGTTCCAAGGCAGGGACAGGGCATTTCCATGGACACAGCTTGTATTTAATAGCAGGACAATGGGATCCCAGTGGAGATTAAGTAACCCACTCACATAGAGATGAGAAGCAACTCACACAATGCTGTTGGGATTTGTTGTTGTTGTTCAGTTGCTCGGTCGTTTCTGACTCTTTGCCACCCCATGAACTGCAGCGTGCCAGATTCCCTGTCCTTCACTGTCTCCCAGAGCTCACATCCATTGAGCCAGTGATGCTATCTAACCATCCCGTCTTCTGTCATCCCCTTCTCCTCCTGCCCTCAATCTTTCCCAGGGTCTTTTCTGATGAGTTGACTCTTTGAATCAAGCAGCCAAAGAATTGGAGTTGCAGTTTCAGCATCGGTCCTTCCAATGAATATTCAGGACTGATTTCCTTTAGGATTGACTGGTTTGATCTCCTTGCTGTCCAAGAATCTTCTCCAGCACCACAGTGGGATGTCCCATTGCAAAGTCCAGTAGATCACGGGGCTTGGTAGTCTCAGCAGCACAGCGTGGTCATCCATGGTGAGAGTCAGGGCTGTAGCAGTCTCGCATTACTTCCATACCTTTACAGTGTTATCTGTCTCATCAGGGTTCCCCAGTCTGGCATATGGGGCAACAGGCCCTATCAGTGGATCATTTAAACGTATTAAAGTCAGGGAGGGACTTCCCTAGTGGTCTAGTGGCTAAGACTCCACCCTCCCAATGCAGGGAGTTTGAGTTCGATCCCTGGCCGAGGAACTACCTGGCACAGCCAAATAAATAAATTAAAATTAAAAAATAATAATAACAGAAATGAAGCCTGGGGTAGTACAAGGTGGTTTTACCTGTTAGTTGTTTAATATGCTGTCTTAAAATTCCATCCTTCCTCTCCACCAACCTTGCTGCCTATGGCTTCTCGGAGAAAGGGAACCTCCGCTCCATGTCATGTGTTTTTGCCCAATCTTGCACAATATGACCTTTAAAATGTAACCCCCGGTCACGGTCTATGTGAAGAGGGTATTTTTTTCACTCTGTTTCTCTAATCCTCTAATGGTGGCAGTCTGGTTTGGGCAGCCGCAGGGGAAAGCTTGGGTTAGCCTAGATGCTGTGTCCACATAAACCAAGACATTTAGAACACTCACTTGGAGGGAGGGGGCCAATGTAATCAGTTTGCCACGCCAGTCCCTCACTGGGAACTCCAGTGAATGGTGCCAGATTCCGTTGCCCATTGCCTGGGGAGGGGGGTGGGGTGTGGGGGCAGTTATTTAGAACATGCAGGACATGCTGTTATGGTATTAACCAAGTCACTGTATTTCAAGGTAATACAGCATCCTTGGCAATACGTCATCCCATTCAGGCACTATGGTGGCTGTTCTTTCCCTGCGTCCAATCTGCTGTATTTACTGAGGAGTCCACCAGAGCTCATACTGGGCCAGGACATCAGCTCCCCAATTGCCAGTGGTTGTCAGTGTCTTAAGAGAGCCAGGGGCATGGAAAACAGTGAGGAATGCCGCAGGCTCTTGGAAGCAAACCCAAATGTCTTTCCAAAGGTCCTCTCCCCACAAGGGCTTATTCACGAGCATCCACCGCTTGGCTTCCCATTGTCCAAGCCAGCCCAACTGTCAGTTCCGTTCAGTTCAGTCGGTCAGTCGTGTCCGACTCTTTGAGACCCCATGGACTGCAGCAGGCCTGGCTTCCCTGCCTGCTGCTGCTGCTGCTAAGTTGCTTCAGTCGTGTCCAACTCTGTGCGACCCCATAGACGGCAGCCCACCAGGCTCCCCCGTCCCTGGGATTCTCCAGGCAAGAACACTGGAGTAGGTTGCCATTTCCTTCTCCAATCCAGGAAAGTGAAAGTGAAGTCGCTCAGTCGTGTCCAACTCTTCGCAACCCCATGGACTGCAGCCCACCAGGCTCCTCCATCCATGGGGTTTTCCAGGCAAGAGTACTGGAGTGAGTTGTCATTGCCTTCTCCGGCTTCCCTGCCTAAGGTTAGCAAGTAGCCTGGGCTCCTGAGTGCTCACCAGCCAAACTACTGCAGTTTGTCTGCCATCCACATGGTGTCAGTGTTGGACTAAACAGCCACTGCAATCCCTGCCGCTGTAGCTGGACAAGACAGACCCCTACATATAGCAGGCATATCTACCTAGGAATCGGAGAAGGTGATGGTACCCCACTCCAGTACTCTTGCCTGGAAAATCCCATGGACGGAGAAGCCTGGTAGGCTTCAGTCCATGGGGTCGCACGGAGTTGGACACGACTGAAGCGACTTAGCAGCAGCAGCATACCTAGGAATATGCTAAGTATGTATTCCTATATGTAGTATATAGAGGCTACCACAGGGACAGAGGCCGGGGTATTCGGAGGATCTATATACCCCACAAAGCCTGGTAGGACCCCCATTTCTAGAGACGGTGGGCTGGCTGACAGGGTGATCTTCTGCTGCACAAAGCGATGTCACTCAGCCAACGTGGGAGTCAGCCATGGCAGAAGTGGGTGGATGAAACATATTCTCAACATACCCCTTGAGAGTAAGTTATACCAGGATATGTGGTTTTTCATGAGAGACTCTACTAGGAGGAGGGTGATATACACTGCTAGGAGCTATTGCTTTATGGAGATGTGTCGGGTTTTCACCCCCTTCCAGATCTTGAACCAAAATCCTAGAGGTATCTCTCCTGCTGTCTCTGCCAGGGTGCTCAGCCCACACTTTCCAGAGTCACAGATACATCCAACTCAAATGGTAGCCCTGCTTAGGAGATGCCCAGAGCTTTAATCTGCTTCACCAGCATTTTTGCCTTTTCAAAGGCAGCTTGTTGCTCTAATTCAATCCCTATATGCCCTCTTTTTATTTTAAAGTGGCAATAACGGATAGAGGCACTATTATATACAGGATGGATTCACTATCCTGTGACAAACCATAATGTTCAAGAATATGAAAAGAGATTATATATATGTGTGTATAACTGAGTCACTTTGCTGTACAGCAGAAATTAACACACTGAGAACTTGCCTGGTGGTGCAGTGGGTAAGAATCCACTTGCCAATGCAGGAGACGCGGGTTCAATCCCTGATGTGGGAGGATTCCACATGCCGCGGAGCACACACATCACAACTCCCAGGCCTGTGCTCGGGAGCCTGCAATCCACAGCTACTGAGGCCTGCACACCCGGAGCCTGTGCTCCCCAGCGAGAGGGGCAACCGCAATGAGAAGCCTGAGCACCACAGCATAGAGTAGCCCTCGCCCGCCGCAACTAGAGAAAGCCTGCACAAAGCAACGAAGAGCCAGTGCAATCAAAGATAAATAAAATTATACAAAAACAGAAATTAACATATTGTAAATCAACTATATTTCAATAAAAAAAATTCCTTTGAAGGATGGACGCATTGCACCAGGTGGGGAATTAAAGTCCCCCAAAACCTCCAAACCCTTATGAAAGCTTGCAGTGCTTTCACATAATTAGGGGTTGGACAGGGTTGCCCCTTATCAATCATGGCTCCTGGGACAATGTGCCTCTCACCCAACCAAACAACTCCCAGATGGTGATGGGACTTGCATTTCCTGTGGGTTCATCCACATCGTTGTCTCCCTCACAGATGTTCCAGTCAAGTCTGCAGAGTGCCCTTGCAGCACAGGCAAGTCTTTACAAGACAATATTATTAGCATATTATCAGTGTAATGGGCTCACTTTAGTGTTGTGGGGAAGGAGAATAGGGAGTGGTCTGAGGCTCCCATGCTATGGCATATGCTGAGGGGTGCAGGTAGTCTTGGGGAAGCGCCTGAAAAGCCCACTGTTGCCCCTCCCACATGGAGACAAATTGATCTTGTGACTCAGTGGCCAGGGAGAGATTGAGAAAAAGCATTTGCTAAGTCCAGCATAGCATGGTATACTCCTAAGACTGTAGCCAAAGTATCTAAGAAGGTGGCAACTTGGGGCACAATCGCATGGATGGGGGACACTACCTTGCTCAATTCTCAGTAGCCCACCCGCCATGAGCCATCTGGCTTTTTGACCTGCCACACTAGTCTGTTGGAAACACTATGGGGAGAGTGTACGATAACCCGCTCAGGGCAGTTTGGGGATAGTTTCTCCTATTTCATTATGCCTGCCAGGCAATTTACATCATTGGACAGTTACCAGTCTTTGAGGAAGTGGGTAGACTTACTGGTTTCTAGTTGGCGTTTCCCCTCAGCATTGCTTTGATTACTCTAGCCCCAAGGTGGAATTCACAGGTAGGGGTCTGTGGACTTTGAACATGTAGGATGTCAATCCCCAATATGTTCTCTGGTATT
The DNA here is from genome assembly GCF_000754665.1 of Bison bison bison. NCBI lineage: Eukaryota > Metazoa > Chordata > Mammalia > Artiodactyla > Bovidae > Bison > Bison bison. The sequence goes on along the minus strand of NW_011494793.1, from coordinate 1,453,094 downwards.
GGAGAGATAAAAGCCTTGTATCCTCAGCAAGGAGACACCCAATTTATAATGTCAAAGGGACCTTCCTAACCAAAGATACTGCCCTCTGTAAATACCAAGGGTACCTGGCGTGGGGCTGAAAACTTCTGAGTGTGGCTGTGTTGTTGTTGTTGTTCAGTCGCTAAGTTGTGTCCAATTCTTTGCAACCCCACGGACTCAAAACTCCAGGCTTCCCTGTCCTTCACTGTCTCCCAGAGTTTGCTCAGGTTCACGTCCACTGAGTCGGTGATACCATCCAAGCACCTCATCCTCTGTCTCCCCTTCTCCTCCTGCCTTCAGTCTTTCCCAGAATCAGGGTCTTTTCCAATGAGTCAGCTCTTCACATCAGGTGGTCAAAAGTAATGGAGTTTCAGCTTCAGCATCAATCCTTCCAGTGAATATTTAGGGTTGATTTCCTTTAGGATTAACTGGTTTGATCTCCTTGCTGTCCAGGGGACTCTCAAGAGTCTTCTCCAGAACCACAATTCGAAAGCATCAATTCTTCGACATTCAGATTTCTTTATGGTCCAACTCTTACATCCGTAAATGACCACTGGAAAAACCTAGCTTAGACTATACGGACCTTTCGGTATAGGTCATTACTCAGCAAAGTGATATCTCTGCTTTTTAATACACTGTCTAGGTTAAACTCTTCAGGAACCTACAGGTGTCCACAGTTGCTTTAGGAAGCTCTTGTAATTCATAGGGAACTATGGCTTGTAATTCAGTCATAGTCCAGGGAACAGAAAAAAAAAAACTTGTGGGTTATCTAGATCCTCAGAAGACTTTGCTTTATTTTTTTTTAATTTTATTTTATTTTTAAACTTTACATAATTGTATTAGTTTTGCCAAATATCAAAATGAATCAATCACAAGACTTTGCTTTAAAGGGGCAGATTCTTTTTCCTTTTCCTTTTTTTCTAAAGGGGTGGATTCTGATGGTGGGGAGTGGAAGGGGGATAGATTTAGGGGAAAATGGAAGCTTAGTGACAGAATTAGGATGGGGAAGCAATGGATATGGAAAGAAAGTGAAAGTCACTCAGTCGTGTCCAACTCTTTGTGACCCCATGTAATACACAGTCCATGGAATTCTCGAGGCCAGAATACTGGAGTGGGTATCCTATCCTTTCTTCACAACCCAGGGATCTTCCCAACCCAGGGGTCAAAACCAGATCTTCCACATTGCAGGTGGATTTTTTACCAGCTGAGTCACCAGGGAAGCCCAAGAATAGGAAGAATGGGTATAGAGAAGATGGAAATAGTTTCAAGGGAAAAAAAGGAAGATGGCACCAGAGGCCAGGCCTGAGCACAAGATGATAGCTGGGCATCTGGAACCAAAGAAGATGAGGGAGTGGGAAAGAGCATCTTGACAGTTTTTGTCTTCAATTATTTGTTTGCCTCAGTTAATTTAAAAATTGTATTTTGCACAGAAGCTCTTTTAGACTCCTGATAACATATGGAAGCCTCAAAAATACCTCAAAAATAGGCATCCCATTCAGGTTGGACAGTTTTACAGCCTGGGCTGTCCAATTCACTTTCAAGAAAATAAGTCTGAAGAATTAAAAAATTTCCCATAATGGCCACCAGTGTTCTAATTATTTTTCGTTAAGTCAGTTTATTTAGTTAGAAATGGGCATGAAGAGGGACTGTGGGACTTTGCATCTTTCATTTCCCTCTATGTACAAGTCAAGGTATAAAAGTTCCTTTTGAAAATAAAGTTATGGGCCTCGCTCACCGAAGCTTGGTCTCCCCGTGTCATTCTTTTTTTCCTTTTCTCTCCTTTTCTCTCTCTATTCTTCTTTCAGGATGACTCCTTGGAACACAGGAGCTTTATTGGCTTTCTGTGTAAACCAAGGAAGATCAAGCCTCTTTTTCTTCTCTTTTATCTATCCCTAATCGCCTAGGCCGTCATCCTGAGGGTACCCCTGGATCCTGCTGGGGCTGGACCCCGACACGTGTGGCTACAACAGTTTCATAAACAGAAACCAAGCAGTTAAGAGAAGGAAGCAGGATTGTGGGTGGCCTTCCTGTTCTTTTTGGCGTCTGTTTCTTTAGTGTCTTACATTGCTGCTGCTGCTGCTGCTGCTAAGTCGCTTCAGTCGTGTCCGACTCTGTGCGACCCCATAGACGGCAGCCCAGCAAGCTCCCCATCCCTGGGATTCTCCAGGCAAGAACACTGGAGTGGGTTGCCATTTCCTTCTCCAACGCATGAAAGTGAAAAGTGAAAGTGAAGTCGCTCAGTCATGTCTGACCCTTAGCGACCCCACGGACTGCAGCCTACCAGGCTCCTCCATCCATGGGATTTTCCAGGCAAGAGTACTGGAGTGGGGTGCCACTGCCTTCTCCGCTTGTGTCATACATTATCCTCCTAACATTAACCATGAAAAGAAAAATCACCCACAGAGATTTCCCAGCACTCCAGTCATTAGGACTCCACACTTTCACTGCTGACAGCCCAGGTTCAGTTCCTGGTCTGGGAACTAATGTAAACATGATTCATAAATAAATAAATGAAGGAGAAGAGACAGACCCCCAAGGCAGAAGAATCCCAAACAATTTACACGAATGATCCACCCTCGAGGAGGTGGAATATGACTCCCGTGATTTAGCTGTGTGCTGAGTCACTTCAGTCGTGTTCGACTCTTTGCGACCCTATGGACTATAACCTGCCAGGCTCCTCTGTCCATGGGATTCTCCAGGCAAGAATACTGGAGTGGGTTTCTGTGTCCTCCTCGGGGATCTTCCCAACCCAGGGAGCAAACCTATATCTCTGTGTTGTAGCCACGAGTTCCGGGAAACAGACTCACTCAGAAGGACAATGCAGATAGTGGAGTGCAGTTTATTACACCGGTGGGCCCAAGGCACAGTCTCCTCTTAGCCCAGGACCCCGGCCAGTTTTTGTGAAAACCTTATATACTCTAAGTGTACGTGCTCAAACCCACCTTCCCAAATTCTCTGAAAAGAAAGATACAATCAAAGTTAACCTGTGATTCGTATGCCTTAAACCTGTGATTTGTATGCCTTAAGCCTAGGTAGTTAACAGTGGATAATTATCAATAGGCCTGTCGTCATACCCCAATAAGCATAATAGAATTTATGATTCTATTCAGTTACACAGGTAATTAGGGCATTCTTTTAGGCATTGGAGAGTCTAGGTATGAGCCTTGGGGCTCTTCCATCCGGGGGTCTGGCTTTCCAGTTGGTATTTCGTTTCCATAGATACTGGGCATAGAGCTCAAAGACGCCCAAGGACTCTGGCCGATGATGGAGTCCTGCTTGTCCTGTTTCCTCCTTCATCTTGTGTCTCCTGCATTGGCAGGTGGGTTCTTGACCACTAGCACCACCTGAGGAGCCCTTAGGTGTGGGCTGTAAATAGTGACTTCCTTCCAGACGGCACAGCACAGAAAGGGAAGAAGAAGGTAACTTCATGGTGGAGACCCCTGACTGACACCCAGGTGATCAAGGTCAACACCACAGTGACAGCCCACGCTGACAGCACGTGCCCCGGACACACGTGTGATGAGAAAGACTCTTATCCTCTATGCTCCTTCTCTCCAAAGCCTACCCCAACCATGGGAAAAACACCAGAAAAATCCCAAGTGAGGGCAACTCTACAGAACACCTGACTCCAAACTGTCAAACTCATCAAAACCAAGAAAGCCTGAGAACAGGCATAGAGGATAGGCTGTGGACATAGGGGCGGGGGTTGGCGGGAAGGGAGGGTGTGGTGAATAGCAGAGCAGCACAGAAACATATACACCACCATATGTAAAACAGACAGCCAGCGGGAATTTGCTGCATGACGCAGGGAGCTCAACCCAGTGTTCTGTGACAACCTAGAGGCGTGGGATGGGGAGGGAGGTGGGAGGGAGGGTCAAGAGGGAGGGGACAGATGTATATCGATGGCTGATTCATGTTGACATATGGCAGAAACCATCACAATATTATAAAGCAATTATCCTTCAATTTAAAATAAATTTTTTTAATTAAAAAAAAATAAAATAAACTTTTTTAATTAAAAAAAAAAAAGGCTTAGAAACTGTCTGAGCCCAGAGGAGCCTAAAGAAACATAAGGATAAAATGTCAGGTGGGGCTCCTGGGGCAGGAAAAGAACATTAGGAGAAGATACAAATAATGCATGGACTTCTGTTAATAATACTGTTATCAGGACTTCCCTGGAAGTCCAGCAGTTAAGACTTTGTCTTCCAATGCAGGGGGTGTGGGTTTGATCCCTGACTGGGGAGCTAAACTCCCAAAGGCCTGGTGGCCAAAAAACCAAAAAGAGACCAGAAACAATAATGTATCAAATTCAACAAGGCTTTTAAAAAGGTCTATATAAAAAAAATTTTTTTTCCTATGGCTGTTCATGTTGAGGTTTGACAGAAAACAACAGAATTCTGTAAAGCAAATATCCTTCAATTAAAAAGTAAATAAATTTTTAAAAAATTTAAATAAAACTGTTATCAATCACTACTGCTTCTATAACTGTAACATACGTACCATACAGATGTAAGATAGAGTAGGGAAAACGGACTGTGGGGTTTATGGGATATTTTTGTACTATCTTTCCTGTATTTTTGCAAACAAAAGGTAAAATGATTCTTCAAAAAATAAAACAGGTAAAATGCTGGAATAACTATTTCCTTTTGCCCAGAGTCCCACATGGAGGCGGGGCGGCATACATACACAGACTTGGCCTCTACCTGAAATCATGGTCCCAAGCTGACCTTTCCAACCCCAAGTTCGAAGGTCACCACAGTGGGGCACAATGTTAGCTTTGCCAAGGTTTCTGTCTTTGCACCTGGAGTCCTAGCCCTGGAGGGAGGCCCTACTGATGACACACAAGCTCTCCCTGGGCCTCCTCAGCAAGACAATCCCTGATCCCTTGTCATTTGGTTGCTAAGTGGCTTCAATGAAGGGGCTTCTAGGCAGAGGAATGAGCAACTGGAGACCTCGACCCTTGGCCTTGGGCCCACGCACCATCTGACCAGCTGACCACAAACACTGCAAACGGCGGTTGCAGCGGAATCTGGGTGGTGGTCAGGCTACGCCTGGAGAAGCCACAGGAAAGCACACAGTTGTCTTCCAGCGACAGGAAGTCTGCTGTCTTTTGGCAACAGGAAGGCTGTAATTAGGCCACTCTCCAACAGGAAGTTCTGGTTCCCTTGGTCATATGGAAGAGAGATCAGTACAACCTGAGTTTCCTGGAACGTCACTCCAGGGTCCAACCCCCTTTGGAAGTCTCTCCCCACATGTCCCCCATCCAGGCCCTTTGGGTTCAGAGTGTCCAAAGTGGATCTGATCATCTTTCCTCAAAATGTACTCCTTACTCTGGGGCCATGTTTCCATGTTACCCACCGCTCTTTCCCGGAGCCACATGCCAGCCCTCATATCCATTGAATGCCTTTGCTGTTGCTGCTGTCGTTTAGTGGCTAAGTCATGTTCCACTCTTTTGCAACCCCATGGACTGCAGCCCACAAGGCCGTTTGCCATGGGATTTTCCATACCTACTGAAGGTCAAAGATGGGCACAATAAAAGACAGAAATGGTATGGACCTAACAGAAGCAGAAGATATTAAGAAGAGGTGGCAAGAACACACAGAAGATCTTAAAAAAGATCTTAATAACCCAGATAATCACGATGGTGTGATCACTCTCCTAGAGCCAGACATCCTGGAATGTGAAGTCAAGTGGGTCTTAGAAACCATCACTACAAACAAAGCTAGTGGAGGTGATGGAATTCTAGCTAAGCTATTTCAAATCCTAAAAGATGATGCTGTGAAAGTGCTGCACTCAATATGCCAACAAATATGGAAAATTCAGCATGGCTACAGGACTGGAAAAGGTCAGTTTTCATTACAATCCCAAAGAAAGTCAATGCCAAAGAATGTTCAAACTACCGCACAATTGCACTCATTTCACATTAGCAAAGTAATGCTCAAAATTCTCCAAGCCAGGCTTCAGTGGTACATGAACCGAGAACTTCCAGTTGTTTAGGTTGGATTTAGAAAAGGCACAGGAACCAAAGATCAAATCGCCAACATACGCTGGATCATAGAAAAAGGGAGAGAATTCCAGAAAAACGTCTGCTTCTGCTTCATTGACTACGCTAAAGCCTTTGATTATGTGGATTACAACAAACTGGAAAATTATTAGAGATGGGAATACCAGACCACCTTACCTGCCTCCTGAGAAACCTGTATGCAGGTTGTTGACTAAAAAAAAAAAAATGTATAACTTGAGAGTTGTGAGTTAAGCTTTATTTGGGGCAAAATGAGGACTACAGCCTGGGAGGCAGCTTCTCAGACAGTTCTGAGAGACTGCTCCAAAGCAGTAGTATGGAAAGGTCAATATATAAGGTTTTGGTGAAGGGGGAGTTCAATCCTATGAAGCACTCATTTTACAAAAGGTTTTTGTTAGTCATGAGGATCTGATGTCACCATGAAGGGATTTAGTGCTTCTCTAGATATGAGGAGATGCAAGGATTGAGATCGTAAAATCTGTTCCTAAAAACATCCAACTATCTAAAGGCCTGTCCCACCAGATTCCCTGGAGCACAGAGTACCTCCCTCCACCCTGAACTCCCTCAGGGGTTGTTGAAGGTCAACAGATGTAGCAGCATGGGGTTCAATCTCCATAGAGGCAGATGGCAAATGCCTTTGCTGTTCAGTTCTTGGCAATGCTCTTGGTAAGTGCCAATTTGTAGTTGACATGGCCCCCTTGTGGTCATAAATCTGACCATATTTTGGGGGGCATTTCATGACCATTTTGCCCTGCGTTGCTGGGAAGACTTGTTCCCAGTTCTGAAGAAGGTTTTTGTTGATAGGCCACTCAATGTGCTATTATTGGACTAGGTCTTAATAGTCAAAGATCTCTGGACACCTGTCTTCTAGTTATGGTCCAGGAAAGTATTCCTTTCGTTGTATCTTTTCATACCTAGACTTACACTATTACAATCATTGATCATATATCAAGCTATACATTTGATCAACTGCTTCAAGTCTAGTCATCATTTTTGTTGGTGGCTCAGTCATACACTTGGTAATACAAGAAATAATAATCTTGTGAAACAAGCAAAATATAAATGGTATAATTAATAACATTAGTGGAATTAAAAGTAAATATTTTAACCATGAGCCTCCCACACCAAACCAGTTTTTTTTAAAGATCGTCAAGACTAGGGAATGGGTCACTTTAAGGCATAAACCTGATTTTTCATGTGGTTCATCAAATGTGTTGCATTAAAGGATTTATCAGATGTGAAGATATAGCATTCATTTTTAATTATAGCACAGATGTCTCCCTGAGATACTGTGAGGTGTCAGGGGCCTTGCAGTTATCTAGCACTGCCTTTCTCATCATAGAGATCTCAGAATTTAATAGGCTAATAGCCTGGTTACTATCATTTAAAGCTTATGAAAGTTGTTAAGGCTTTGATATGGCCAATTACATCCTCTAACTCCATTGAAGGCAGACACAAACACACACACACCCAAAAGCTGCTAAATGTTCATACCAGTAGAATACAGATCTTTGACCCATTGTGATCATACCAATGGTAGACTGGTTGGGGTTACCTCTAATTTGTTAATATGTATGACCTTAAATTCATGGGAATCCCAGGCGACACCTTCGTCTCCATCCCTAGAGATGTCAAGGCCATACATGAATGCCACAAATACACTGAATTCCATACCAATCACTCTCTCTAAGGGTAATAATAGGCATAGTTCATAAAGTACGGAGCCTTGTCTCATAATTAGTTACCAGGTTGATCATTTTTAGTATGATTTAACCCTTCCCAACATGGAGGAGCTTTTAAACTTAAATGACCATAGCCTTGTGTTAACCATGTAGATCTACCCCATAATCATGGGGTTTTCCTTTTAATAGATGAGAGGTAAATGTTTTTAATTGAGACTTAGCTCGTCACTCAGATTGAGTTTAAATGATCCTAAGATAAAACTTAAATCTATGGCCAGCATCACAGCAGGTACTATTAATTGGCCAGGTGAGAGGATCCCATCTAGTAATATCATGAATAGATAGAACAGGACTGAACATTCATCTGAAATAAATTTCCTAGGGAGTATCCAATCAGAGCCCTAGAGAACAGAAATCCACCAAGGTAACCCAGGAAGTACTAGACACAGGTAATTGGCCACAACCCAACGACTGGATTGAGTTTTAAACTAGCATAAAATCATGTCCATGATAGAAAACATTTGATTGATAGGCATAGGTCCAAGGAATCAAGAAAACATTATAAATGATCATACAAGTCAGATCAGCATCTTGGGCAAGCTGTCTGCTTCTGATGTCGTCTTCTTCTCATCCCAATGTAGTGTACTTTCCTCTGTTTGAGAATCATCTTAAGGTGAGTTTGAGGTCTGCAGTGTAGGGTAATGAAGAGAACGTGAGGTATGGAAAAAGAATGAGACTGAGACCAGCACTTTACAGGAACAGATCATCTTTAACGAGGCGAGAAGGGGCAGCAGATTAGTGATCTGCTGCACTAACCCAAGAAAAGAGTAAGTATATATAGGCATATATGTGGAAATCTACTGTCTTAAGGGGGTCTGTTCTTTTCCAAGGTTGTTCGGAGTAGTTATCTCTTAAACGGCTGGGTCAAGGAATTCAGGTGATCGGTCAGAGGCTGGGACCGGCTGAGAGCTGGGAGTAAATCAACCTTAATGTCCATTTTTTTCTTTGGGTGAGAGAGTTCTTTGTTTTGCATAGAATGGTGGGGAGGACCCAGAGGGGAGTTTTAACTTCAGGCTATTTTGAGCCGTGTAACTTTCCTTCAGTCAGGCCTCTCTATAGATCAGTCCAGCTAAGGGGCCTTTGGAAGCAGGAGTTAACCCCAAGAGTCAATTTCCCTTCGGTTTCACTCGGCCTGAGCTAGTTAAGAGAACCTGATAGAAAGGTCCTTCCATCCAGGTTGGAGACAGTTCCTTAAACTATGTCTTCTTCCAGTCTTGGTTGCAGGTCAAGATGCGTGAGGCATCTGATCTTCGTTCAAAGATAGGTTACTGAGATAAGCTTCAGAAACAACCCTAGGGTGTCCTTTAATAATTCAATTACATTTTACATTAATATACTCTAACAACAAAGAATTATCCAGGAAATTAGTGATCTGATCTGATCACTTGAGGTAATTTCCTTGCTGACAAACCTTTAACAGGTATAATGTTTAACTTATATTAAACCTAGATACAATGAAAATATTCTGCTTTAATGTTAATTACTCTTAAACGTGTCTACATTAGGTAGATCAACAAGCAAAGATTAATATCAAGTATTTAATACTGAATATTTCCCAGTTCAGGTGAACCTGAAATTCATTTAGGTTAATTTCTCTTGTATTTAGAACTCTTTGATTTGTAAGCACTTACTTTTTTCTTTTAGGCCAATTAAATTAGAGCTCATTTACAAATTGATCTCAGCAATCAGCAATATTATCCAAAAAAACAAACACAGACACACATTAAGACATCAGAACAGATCAGTCGCTCAGTTGTGTCTGACTCTTTGCGACCCCATGAATCGCAGCACGCCAGGCCTCCCTGTCCATCACCAACTCCCGGAGTTCACTCAGACTCACATCCATCGAGTCGGTGATGCCATCCAGCCATCTCATTCTCTGTCGTCCCCTTCTCCTCTTGCCCCTAATCCCTCCCAGCATCACAGTCTTTTCCAATGAGTCAACTCTTCACATGAGGTGGCCAAAGTACTGGAGTTTCAGCTTTAGCATCATTCCTTCCAAAGAAATCCCAGGGCTGATCTCCTTCAGAATGGACTGGTTGGATCTCCTTGCAGTCCAAGGGACTCTCAAGAGTCTTCTCCAACACCACAGTTCAAAAGCATCAATTCTTCAGCGCTCAGCCTTCTTCACAGTCCAACTCTCACACCCATACATGACCATAGGAAAAACCATAGCCTTGACTAGACGAACCTTTGTTGGCAAAGTAATGTCCCTGCTTTTGAATATGCT
>NW_011494793.1:1441097-1442412 GCF_000754665.1 Bison bison bison | reverse complement strand
TTTCAGAATTTTCCACAGTTTACTGTGATCCACACAGTCAAAGGCTTTGGCATAGTCAATAAAGCAGAAATAGATGTTTTTCTGGAACTCTCTTGCTTTTTCCATGATCCAGCGGATGTTGGCAATTTGATCTCTGGTTCCTCTGCCTTTTCTAAAACCAGCTTGAACATGAGGAAGTTCACGGTTCACATATTGCTGAAGCCTGGCTTGGAGAATTTTGAGCATTACTTTACTAGCGTGTGAAATGAGTGCAATTGTGCGGTAGTTTGAGCATTCTTTGGCATTGCCTTTCTTTGGGATTGGAATGAAAACTGACCTTTTCCAGTCCTGTGGCCACTGCTGAGTTTTCCAAATTTGCTGGCATATTGAGTGCAGCACTTTCACACCATCATCTTTCAGGATTTGGAATACTCAACTGGAATTCTATCACCTCCACTAGCCTTGTTCGTAGTGATGCTTTCTAAGGCCCACTTGACTTCACATTCCAGGATGTCTGGCTCTAGGTCAGTGATCACACCATCGTGATTATCTGTGTCATGAAGATCTTTTTTGTACAGTTCTTCTGTGTATTTTTGCCATCTCTTCTTAATATCTTCTACTTCTGTTAGGTCCATACCATTTCTGTCCTTTATCGAGCCCATCTTTACATGAAATGTTCCTTTGGTATCTCTGATTTTCTTGAAGAGATCTCTAGTCTTTCCCATTCTGTTGTTTTCCTCTATTTCTTTGCATTGATCGCTGAAGAAGGCTTTCTTATCTCTTCTTCCTATTCTTTGGAACTCTGCATTCAGATGTTTATATCTTTCCTTTTCTCCTTTGCTTTTTGCTTCTCTTCTTTTCACAGCTATTTGTAAGGCCTCCCCAGACAGCCATTTTGCTTTTTAGCATTTCTTTTCCATGGGGATGGTCTTGATCCCTGTCTCCTGCACAATGTCACGAATCTCATTTCATTGTTCATCAGGCACTCTATCTATCAGATCTAGGCCCTTAAATCTATTTCTCACTTCCACTGTATAATCATAAGGGATTTGATTTAGGTCATACCTGAATGGTCTAGTGGTTTTCCCTACTTTCTTCAATTTAAGTCTGAATTTGGCAATAAGGAGTTCATGGTCTGAGCCAAAGTCAGCTCCCGGTCTTGTTTTTGCTGACTGTATAGAGCTTCTCCATCTTTGGCTGCAAAGAACGTAATCAATCTGATTTTGGTGTTGACCATCTGGTGATGTCCATGTATAGAGTCTTTTCCTGTGTTGTTGGAAGAGGGTGTTTGCTATGACCAGTGCATTTTCTTGGCAAAATTCTATTAGTCTTTGCC
>NW_011494793.1:1429603-1440997 GCF_000754665.1 Bison bison bison | reverse complement strand
TTTTGTTGACCATGATGGCTACTCCATTTCTTCTGAGGGATTCCTGCCTGCAGTAGTAGATACAATGGTCATCTGAGTTAAATTCACCCATTCCAGTCCATTTCAGTTCGCTGATTCCTAGAATGTCGACATTCACTCTTGCCATCTCTTGTTTGACCACTTCCAATTTGCCTTGATTCATGGATCTGACATTCCAGGTTCCTATGCAATATTGCTCTTTACAGCATTGGACCTTGCTTCTATCACCAGTCACATCCACAGCTGGGTATTGTTTTTGCTTTGGATCCATCCCTTTATTCTTTCTGGAGTTATTTCTCCACTGATCTCCAGTAGCATATTGGGCACCTACTGACCTGGGGAGTTCCTCTTTCAGTATCCTATCATTTTGCCTTTTCATACTGTTCATGGGGTTCTCAAGGCAAGAATACTGAAGTGGTTTGCCATTCCCTTCTCCAGTGGACCACATTCTGTCAGATCTCTCCACCATGACCGTCCCATCTTGGGTTGCCCCCCGGGCATGGCTTAGTTTCATTGAGTTAGACAAGGCTGTGGTCCTAGTGTGATTAGATTGACTAGTTTTCTGTGAGTATGGTTTCACTGTGTTTGCCCTCTGATGCCCTCTTGCAACACCTACCATCTTACTTGGGTTTCTCTTACCTTGGGCATGGGGTATCTCTTCACGGCTGCTCCAGCACCGCCGCCCTTCCTGACCTTCAATGTGGGATAGCTCCTCTAGGCCCTCCTGCGCCCGCGCAGCCACTAAGACATACATACATCCAAATAGACACAAGAGAGCCTATAGCTTTGTTTTCCAAACTTAGTTATGAATACTAGTTGTAAAAAAATGGCTGGAACAAGATTTTAAAAGGCTTCATTCCCCCTTTTTTCCCCTTTTGGCTTCAGGAATTAGAGATGGTCTAGATAAGTGATACTGGAGAAGGCAATGGCACCCCACTCCAGTACTCTTGCCTGGAGAATCCCATGGACGGAGGAGCCTGGTGGGCTGCAGTCCATGGGGTCGCACAGAGTCAGACACAACTGAAGCAACTTAGCAGCAGCAGCAGCAGCAAAGTGATCCAGATGTGCATACCTACCAAGTCGCTTCAGTCGTGTCCAACTCTTCGCGACCCCATGGACTATAAACCACCAGGCTCTTCTGTTCATGGGATTCTCCAGGCAAGAATACTGGAGTGGTTTGCCATTTCCTTCTCCAGGGGATCTTCCTGACACAGGGATCGAACCCGTGTCTCTATGTCTCCCGCATTGGCAGGCGGGTTCTTAACCACTAGCACCACCTGGTGATCCAGACAGCTCTGTTCTAAAGGTATAGGAGTTATTTCCTCAGGGCCAAAATTCTTAAAGAGATATATTTTTTTTTCTTCAAGCTTTCTCTGGAGTCTAAAGAATATTGTGACCACTTTGTCAAAAATCGTTTTTCTGTGACCATCATTTTATAGCCAAAATTTAGACCAGATAGCACTCAACTTGGCCCTGATAACAAGGGCAGATTGGTCCCAGGAGGGATTGTCCCTCTGGGGAAGTAGAAGTCTCAGTTTGATCAGCCCCAGTATGTTGATTACAGGAGGAAGTCCTGGACATAAGGGAACTTCAGTCCATTTTTCTATCCTGTGTCAATAAAGATCAATATTTTTAGGCCATTTTTCTTGTCATTGGAACATAGCTTTAGATTGACCAGTTTTTTTTTTTTTTTCCCAAGGGGTTCCCAGGTGGAGTGTGGAACCTTTGGATGAGCAATTCCCGTATTAATTCGAGCAGTTTGTACAGGTGTCTGTGTGCTCAAACCAAACCAACAAAACCAAACCGAACCAGAACTTCAGTCACACTCCAAATGAAACAAAAGGCGAAGAGATGCCCAGAAATCAAAAGCCAAGAGGCATAAATGCCAGACATGACTTCCCAGTTCCATTAGACCTGTGACCCGGCAGAGTCAGTGCCTGCAGCCTTTTTAAATTCTGATATAGTTTAAAGCAATTTCTTGTTAATTTTCTGTGAAGAAGTTACTCTACCATTTCCTCTTTTAGAAGCTTCTAGAAGAATAGCATTGAAATATGTATAATATCATATATGAAATGAGTCGCCAGTCCAGATTTGATGCATGATACTGGATACTTGGGGCTGGTGCACTGGGATGACCCAGAGGTATGGTATGGGGAGGGAGGAGGGAGGAGGGTTCAGCATGGGGAACACATGTATGCCTGTGGCGGATTCATTTCGATATATGGCAGAACCAATATAATATTATAAAGTTTAAAAATAAAATTAAAAAAAAAAGAAGCTTCTAGAAACCATTCAAAGGAAGCATGGCAGGCCTTTTCTAATTGTGCATGCAAAAGTATCAATTTTGGAATATGAAAAGAACCCCAGTTTGACCATTTTAGGTTGAGCTCTCTTCTAGTATAATTTCTCCAATTAACTAGGTAATTGCAAGTATGAGCTGCGCATGTACTGTACATGAATCTGGCTGGAATGTTAGTCAGGCTGGCTTTCTGACACTCCTTTGTTTCTGTTTTTGAAACATTCTGTTTCCCATTTTAAGCTGGATTTGTCAGGGATAAAAATCACTAGTGAACTTGTGTAGTGGGCCTATGTGCTGCTCGTGAGCTTAACTCCTCTAGGAGTCACCCCAGAGTCGATTCAGCTCATCTTATGTGTCTTAGATTCTGCCTCCAGCAATCTAAGACCACTATGCCGTTCAGGTCGCTGAATGGCCAGTTCTTATGTGCGTTTAGTTAATGAGTGGGTTTCCCTACGGGCCCACTGCACGGTATGAGGACTAGGCCTCCACCACTCCCGCAAATTTCTCAGTCACCTGAGAGAACCAAAACCAGCCAGGGAGAGCCTTGTCCCTTTTCTTCAGAGCAAAGCTCTCATATATTTTCCTCACTTTTATCCTGACAAATTCTATAATGGCAGTCAAATTGAGGGAAAGTGTCGGATCAGCCTCTTACTTAACCACTTAGCCAAGACCATTCAGTCCTCCACAATGGGGCGACCGCAGCATCTTTCAGCCAAGCCCCAGGTATTCCTCGATTTATTTCACAATCAAGCCCCACCCCTCCCAGGGTGGGCAATTCCCCTGGCATCTTTCAGCCAGACTCCCACCCAGTATCTTTTGACTGGGTGGGAATTTCTTGGTATCTTCCAATCGAGCTCCACTCAGTGTCTAGACCACGAGTGGCTATGCCCTGGGTGTTTCACCCACCGCCCACCCCAGTGTCTTTCCTACCGGGAGCGGGCAGGTAACCTGTTCCACTGCCAAATAAAACTCAGAATCTCAATCAATATTGGAGATTCGAGAACCAGGAGAAATTTACCCAAATTTGTCTGCACTCCTTGAGGAGGCGGATGGGTACAAGGGGCCACTGCTGGTACCCGGTTCCTCGTGGAGTCCAGTCGAAGTAAGGAAGTCCACTCTGGGTCCCTTGGTGGTCGCCATAACTGTTGACTTAAAAAAAAAACGATGTACAACTTGAGAGTTGCGAGTTAAGTTTTATTTGGGGCAAAATGAGGACCACAGCCCGGGAGGCAGCATCTCAAATAGCTCTGAGAGACTGCTCCAAAGCAGTAGTATGGAAAGGTCAATATATAAGGTTTTGGTGAAGGAGGAGTTCAATCCCATGAAGCACTCATTTTACAAATGGTTTTTTGTTAGTCATGAGGATCTGATGTCACCATGAAGGGATTTAGCGCTTCTCTAGATATGAGGAGATGCAAGGATTGAGATCATAAAACCTGTTCCTAAAAACATCCAACTATCTAAAGGCCTGTCCCAGCAGATTCCCTGGAGCACAGAGTGCCTCCCTCCACCCTGAACTCCCTCAGGGGTTGTTGAAGGTCAACAGATGTAGCAGCATGAGGGTCAATCTCCATAGAGAGCAAATGCCTTTGCTGTTCACTACTTGAGAGTGCCTTTGCTAAGTGCCAACTTGTGGCTGACAATGGGGTCACAGAGTTGAACACAGCTGAGAGAACAAGTGGAGGCCAAAGCACTTTGCTCAGAACCCCTCACTGGCCCCTCCTGACGAGGCTGCCCTTGTTGTGGCCCCTCTTTACACAGGATAAAACGGAGGTTCCCTTAGCACAGGTCCATGTGCTCAATGCACAGTGAGAGGCCAGTCACATGGAAATTTTGGAACGTGGAACAGGGAAAGTTTTATTGCAGGGCCATCCAAGGAAGCTGGGTGGCTCAGGACCCACAAAAAACTCCTGAACTCCCAGAGGGGTTTCTGCAAAGCGTTTTTCAAGGCCAGGTGAGGGGACGTTGGGCACAGATTATGGGATCAGCTCCTGCACAGTTCTCCTCTTGGCTGATGAGGAGGTCACAGGGTGTTTGTCACAGGGATTAACATCATCCATCTTTTCCCACCAGTAGGTCTGGGGAGTAGACACTAATGGTCCTAAGTACTTAACATTTTCCATTAGGTTGGTGGGGCTTTTTCATTTGGAGAAGGACATGGCAACCCACTCCAGTATTCTTGCCTGGAGAATCCCAGGGACAGAGGAGACTGGAGGGCTATACCGTCTATGGGGTTACACAGAGTCGGAAAGGACTGAAGTGACTTAGCAGCAGCAGCAGCTTTTTCATTTGGAACCTGTGCAGGCAGGGGACAGCCCAGGCTTTGGGTTTAGGTTTTGGTTTCAGTTTCCTTTATCCTTTTCCCGGAAAAAACGGTGGGTTGCTGTCACCAGATTCTGGCCTTGGGCATTTCTGGGTTGGATGCTGGCCAGTAAGATCCTGTGAAAGGGGAGTGGGGCTCCCTGGGACATACCATAGGGCATGGGCGTTTTCATCTGTAAAAAACACCTCAGGAATGTGTACTAGATATTATTATCTCCATACTTCATAAAGGAGCTAAAACAGAAGATATGGGGGAGGAGTTTGCCCTGGGAAGGCCGCTTAGAGTCCTGTTCAGTTACAGTTCAGAGGGTTTTTGTGGGGTCCCGGGGTGGTAAAGGCAGTTGCTGGCAGAAAGAGCAAGTTCCTGCCTGGAGCCAGGACAAGGGCCTGGTGGTTGTTTGTTGCCTGGTGCGTCCCCTGGTGGCCATGTAGGACAACTGCAGTCTGAGTACTGTTTGAGGTCCAGCTCTTCTCCCCTCTTCCTGCAGGCTCTGGTTGGTCTTCTGACACCCTCCATGCCTCCTAATGGTCCGCTCGGCAGGGGACAGAGACGCTAAGTGAACCCCTCAAGGTCACCAGGAGATCCCTGAATTCTAAATCCAGTCGCCTCAGTCAGACACAACACCGCCCCAGTCACCACTCACGTCTCAGCCTTCATTTCTCCCAGTTGGGGACATGGCCCCCCCAAAAAGCCCTCTGCCTCTTCCGTTTTGTGGTACAGAACACAGAGCTGGCGTGCACCGGCCGCTCAGTAACTGCAATGGTCACCCTCAGAAACATGTAGGAGAAGGGCTAGGGCTTGACAGGGGGTGTCCCAGGGAGCCCCACTTCTTTCTCACAGGATCTCACTGGCCAGCATCCAACCCAGAAAGCCCCAAGGCCAGAATTTGGCAAAAGCAACCCACTGTTTTTCCCCGGGGAAAGGAAAAAGGAAACTGAAACCTAAACTGCAAGCCTGACTGCCCTCTGCCTGCACAGGCTCCATTCGAGTATCACCAACTCAGAGGATCCTCCTGGAGCTTGTCATTGGTCGGCACCGCTATTATGCTAATGAGGGGGCAGTCTTAGCCTATAAAGGTTCCAGCAGTTCAGTCAGGATGGCACTACTTCTTCTATTCACTACAGACCAGTGCTCATGGACACCGAGGAGGACATGAGTGAGTTCCTGATGCCCATAGACAAAGAAAAGGACTCGAGTGAGTCAGCGCTGTGTGGCCGAAAACTGCCGCTGTGGCTGGGGCTCCTGCTGCTCCTGGTGGCGGTGGGGCTGCTTGTGCCCATGATCTACTTCGCTGTCATTGCCAACAGCAAGGCCTGCGTGGATGGCCTCCAAGCACAGAAGGAGTGTCAGGAGGTCAACCAACACGTGCAGCGCCAGCTAACCCAAGCCCAGGAACTCTTAAACAAGAAGGAAGCTGAAGCTGCCACCTGCAAACAGGCTGTGGTAAGCCATTGCAGCCCCTCGAGAGGGCCCCGGACTTGGAGGTCTCTCCCGGGGTCTTTGTGGAGATCGAGATAGACCTTGAAACTGTGTCCTTTTTGCCACCACCAGGGTTTGGGAACCTCCAAACTCTCTCTGGGATGCTGGGGTACGTTGAGGGGGAGCCTTAAAACTCCCAATTATGTGCGTCAGTATCCCTTTAGGATATGAAGGATCTCTAAACTCTGGTGCTTGAATGGGGGGATCTAGAAACGCCCCTTGGGCCAATCTCGGGGAGCAGAAATCCCCTCTAGGGGCTGGGAACAGGACCTACCCAGCTCTTTCCACTGAATACTGAGAGCCTTTGAAATTTTCACTTCTGTTCTAACATGGAGACGTTGAAACTCTTATGGACCTCTAACTTGGGCTTTGAAATAATCACTCCCACTTCCCACCCCCAGCCCCTTGTTTCTGGTTATAGAAGGAACTCTTAATCTTATTGGGCTATAGCCCAGGGCATCTAGAAAATTCTCCTAGAGTCTGGGCATGGGGAACCTCCACATTCTCTTCTGGGGGGCCTTCAAACTCCCATTTTGAGGATCACACTCTTACCGGTGTCCCGGGGAAGGTGGGAAGTTGTGCCCATTCTTCAAGGTAGAAGACTGAGGGGCCGGGGGGTGGGGTGGGGAATGGGAAATGAAGGGTGTGTGCATCTGAGCGCCTCTGTTCCCAGGGCTCAGGGAGGGGCCAGAATCCAGGCACGGAGTCCAGGTTCTGACTCTCCCCTCTGACCCAGGTGACCCTGAGGGACTCTCTGAAGAAGGAGCAGGCACGAGTGGAGGAGCTTCAGGGTGAGAAAAGCAAATGACCAGGGTTCCTCACAGTGGGCTAGGGGGGTAGCGACAGGTCAGGTGTTGAAAGGGAGTCCGGAGGGAGGGTCCCAGGGTTGTGATCAGGCAAGAGGAAGGGGGGCCAGATTCCATTTCGGGTGGGGGAGCCCGGAGCCGGGTTTCCCAGCTGGGGATGAATGAACACCGCGCTAAGTCACGTGATGTCCCGGCTGGGTGTCAGGTGGCTTAGCGAGATCACTGTGTCCACGAGGCCCCTGAATCTGTACCCCATCCCTCAAACAGGAGAATTGGCGAGTTTGAACCAACAACTGCCAGACGCTCTGACGAAGGAAAGGTGCGAGACCACGCCCCGGCCACGCCCCTTTCACTCCACCCCCCAGACTCCCGAGTCCCTTCGGCTCCGGAAAAACCCCGACGCTCAGGGAACTAAGTTTAAGTCCCAACCGCGTCCCATCTGCCACACAACCCTGGGGTGGCCGCTGCTCACTGTCCTGCCCAGCGGCTTGGTGGGGGAGGAGTGTAGATTCTTAAGGGCAGAGCGCAGATCCCCTGGAGCCCAGGGGGCCGCAGCCTGAGTTCCCCGATTTCTATTCCAGAAGAAAGAGTGAGGCCTCAGCGGAGGACAACGGTTCAGTGTGGTTTTTCATGTTGCTTATGTGTACCTTCATCATCTGCAAGTGTCTGAAGAAATGAGGTCCCAGAAAGCTGGCCGGTAAGAAGGGGGCGTCTCGAGGGAGAAGAAAGCTCGGAGGGGCGGGGAGCTGGGCCTGGGTCAGGGTCTTGGGTGGTGGCCTGCCTGCGGGGCAGGGGGCTGGGCACCGGGGAGTGGAATCTGGAGACCGAGGGAGGGCTCAGTGAGTTGGGAGGGGCCCTAGAGTCTGGTGGGGCTGGGAACGGAGCCTGATCCGTCTGCCTCTGACTCCCTATTCTGATGTCTTTTAGGCCACAACCAGGACTGGGCCGACTCCAGCTCGGATTCCCGGTTTGAGGCTTCCGGACCTGGCCAGTCCCGACACGACCACATGGCAACACAGTTGTAGGGAGGATGGGGTAGCCTAAAGGGCCCAAGACAGGGCAGTCCTGAAAGGATGCCTTGAGAGTGGGAAAGTAGCAGAGCTGGCCCAGGGCCGCCTAGAGCTAGGGATGGCACGCGAGTCGGGTTGTGGCACCTCCATCTTGCTGACACTGCTCTGAGAAAGTCACTTTCCTCTTGGGTCTTTGGACTCGAAATGGAAACATCCCTTTTGGGGGGAAAACTGGACTCTCGAGTGTTTGGAGCGTTACTGGGTGACCTCCCAAAGCATCTGTGGCCTGCCCTGCAGACAAAGGTGGACATCCACTGACGTCCACAACCAGCCTTCCGTGCTCTAGAATGTTCCTCAAGATCTCGGGGGTTCCAGCAGGCACCATCCCCCTGCATCCCCAGCCCTCTTCTCTGCTGGCAGCCTCTAAAGGACCCTGGTCAGAGCTCCCTGTCTGCAGCTTTCTTCTCTCATCTCCTGGCTGCTCTCATCTCATTACCATTGCATCTTCTGATGACAGCGGTTCCACGAGGAAACCGACGCTGAGACTAGGGACACTTTGTCCTGGCTCCCAATCCCTTCTGGCAGAAAGTGCAGGGCTGGGACTCACACTTGGATGAGCAGACTCGGGACAGGTCTGTGTCACCTTGTCCTGCCACCTCCATCCCCCAAGCTCCTATTCATCCCACAGTACTCAGCTCTGGGAGCCCCTCCCCAGAGACTTCTCTGCTTCTCAAAATGAAGTCCTCGAAGAGTTCTCTGATGACTTGGTGGTTAGCATTCCAGGCTCCCGTGGCCTGGTTTAGTCCCTGGTCTAGGAACTAATATCCCATAAGCTGGGAGACATGACCAATAAAAAGGAAAGAACGCTCTCCCTGTGTGTGCCCCCTGCTCCTAAAATGGTGTTTGATGGTGGCTTTCGTTAACTGAGCCCCTTATAAGCGTATGGTTTCTACATGACTACAAAGAATGTTCCCGAATGCTTTAGTGGAATGAAGCTTGTGAAAAATAACAAAGAGCCAAAGTGGAAACTGTTTGAGTGACAAAATAAATATCATCACGTGTAAAATAAATATCCATGAATTCGCAGGAATATAAATACATGACTGACTAAAACAATAAATGAAAGAGAGGAGAAAAATCTCCCAGGCCGAAGAATATCAAATGACATTCACAAATATCTCACCCTCAAGAGGATGATGTGCGGGTCCCATGGCTTTGGTGTGGGCTATAAATGGTCACCTCTTTCCAGAAGGCACAGGTGGAAGAGAGGAAGGAGGTAGCTTTCTGGTGGAGACGCCTGACGGACACCACCTCAGCCAGGGCACCACGATCAACATCACAGGGTAAGTCAGGCTGATATCCCGTGTCCTGGGCACATGAGTGTCATGAGAACAGCACGTGCCCTCTCCGGTCCTTCTCGCCAAAGGCCAGTCCAACCATGAGAACAACCCCAGACCAATCCCACCCGAGGACCACCCTACAGAACACCTGACTCTCCACTCTCAAGGTCATCACGACCAGGAAAGCCTGAGACTCTGCCTGACCCAAGGGAGCCTACAGAAGCATCAGGACTCAGTGTCCTGTGAGGATCTGGGGGCAGAAAAAGGACATTAGGGGAAACTGAGGAGATGAGAATAATGCGTGGATTTCAGTTAATCCTGTTACTGGTCAGCGCTGGTTCCTACATTGCAACACGTGCACCTTAGAGATGAAAGGTGACCAAGGTGGTGGAAATGGAAACGGAGTCTATGGAATGTTTCTGGACTGTCTTTGCTGGATTTGTGCAAACCAAAATAAAGTGAGTCTTGAAAAAATAACAAAGCTTGGGACTTCCCTGGTGGTCTGGTGGTTAAGGCCCCTCACTTAAACTGCAGGGGACATGGGTGAGATCTGTTGTCAGGGAACTAAGATCCCACATTCTGCAAGTCACAGCCAAAAAACAGAAGGAAAAAAAGATAGATTAGGACTTTCCTAGTGATCCGGTGGGTGAGACTCCACTCTCCCAATGCAGGGGGGCCTGATTTGGCCCTGATCAGGAAACTAGATCTCACAGGCAACAAGTAAGATTCCATGTGTCCAGGCAAAGATTCAGCCTGCCACGAATAAGACCTGGCACAGACAATTATATATATACATATGTTTTTTAAAGCATAAATTCAGAAGAATATGAGTTACTTTTTCCGATCAAAATCTTAGAGGGAAAACTCACAAACTTCCTGTTTCCAGGGCTGAGACTAGAATGAGGTGAATACAGCACTGGCTTTGGTTGCAAAATGTGGGGTGGGGGGCACAAAAGTTCTCTTATGTTCATCCCCATTTTACAGCTATGGAAACTAAGGCTAGGATGAAATCACTTGCCCAGGGCTGGCAGGGAGGCAGGGCTGAGCACATGCAATCTTGACCCCTATCTCAAATCATGGTCCTAAGCTGACCCTAAAGTTCAAAATTCAGCCCAGTGGAGCTCAGATACCAGCTTTGCCAAGGGCCCTGTCTTTGCACCTGGAGTCCTAGCCTGGGAGGGAGGCCCTCCTCAGGCCCTCCTCTGTGTGTCCCTCCTCTGGGGACACAGAGGCTCAATGTCAGTCTCTACAGCAAGTCCATCCCTGATCCCTGGGTCTCTTGGCTGCTGAGTGGCTTTAATGGAGTTGGGGTGGGGGTGGGGTGAGGAAATTGTCATTATTCAGTTACTCGGTGGTGTCCCTGGCTTTGCAGCCCCATGGACTGCAGCTTGCCAGGCTCCTCTGTCTTCCACTCTCTTCCAGAGTTTGCTCAAATGAGTCGGTGATGCTATCGAACCAACTCATCCTCAGCTGCCACCTTCTCCTCTTGCCTTCAGTATTTCTCAGCATCAGGGTCTTTTCCAATGAGTTGGCTCTTCCAATCAGGTGGCCAAAACATTGGAGCTTCAGCATCAGTCCTTCCAATGAATACTTAGGGTTGCTTTCCTTTAGGATTGACTGGTTTGATCTGCTTGCTGTTCAAGGATCTCTCAAGAGTCTTCTCCAGCACTTCAGTTGGAAAGCATTGATTCTTCAGTGCTCAACCTTCTTTATGGTCCAACTCTCCCATCCATACATGACTACTGAAAAGACCATAACTGTAAATACACGGAATTCTGTTGGAAACGTGATGTGTCTGCTTTTTAATATCCTGTCTAGGTTTGTCAGAGCTTTTCTTCCAAGGAGCAAATGTCTTTTAATTTCATGGCTGTAGGAACCATCCCCAGTGACTTTGGAAACCAAGAAAATAAAATCTGTCACAGTTTCTGCTTTTTCTGATTTTATTTTCCATGAAGTGATGGGACCAGATGCCTTGACCGTAGTTTGTTGCTTGTTGTATTTCAAGCCAGGTTTTTCATTCTCCTCTTTCACTTCATCAAGAGGCTCTTTGTTCATCTCCCCTTTCTGCATTAGAGTAGTGTCCTCTGCATGTCTGAAGCTGTTGATATTTCTCCTGGAA
>NW_011494793.1:1429235-1429503 GCF_000754665.1 Bison bison bison | reverse complement strand
TCCTTGAAAAAGGCCTTCTTATGTCTCTTTGCTGTTCTCTGAAACTCTGCCTTGAGTCGGGTTTCTCTCCCTTCTCCCTTGCCTTTCACTTTTCTTCTTTCCTCAACTGTTTGTGAGGCTTCCTCAGACAACCCTGGTGGCTCAGACAGTAAAAATCCGCCTGCAATGCAGGAGACCTGGGTTCAATCCCTGGGTTGTAAAGATCCCCTGGAGGAGGGCATGGCAACCCACTCCGGTATTCTTGCCTGGAGAATCCCCATGGACAGAG
>NW_011494793.1:1425519-1429135 GCF_000754665.1 Bison bison bison | reverse complement strand
ATGACTGACTAAAACAATAAATGAAAGAGAGGAGAAAAATCTCCCAGGCCGAAGAATATCAAATGACATACACAAATATCTCACCCTCAAGAGGATGATGTGCGGGTCCCATGGCTTTGGTGTGGGCTATAAATGGTCACCTCTTTCCAGAAGGCACAGGTGGAAGAGAGGAAGGAGGTAGCTTTCTGGTGGAGACGCCTGACGGACACCACCTCAGCCAGGGCACCACGATCAACATCACAGGGTAAGTCAGGCTGATAGCCCGTGTCTTGGACGCATGAGTGTCATGAGAACGGCACGTGCCCTCTCCGGTCCTTCTCACCAAAGGCCAGTCCAACCATGAGAACAACCCCAGACCAATCCCACCTGAGGACCACCCTACAGAACACCTGACTCTCCACTCTCAAGGTCATCATGACCAGGAAAGCCTGAGACTCTGCCTGACCCAAGGGAGCCTACAGAAGCATCAGGACTCAGTGTCCTGTGAGGATCCGGGGGCAGAACATCAGGGGAAACTGAGGAGATGGGAATAATGCGTGGATTTCAGTTAATCCTGTTACTGGTCAGCACTGGTTCCTACATTGCAACACGTGCACCTTAGAGATGAAAGGTGACCAAGGTGGTGGAAATGGAAACGGAGTCTATGGAATGTTTCTGGACTGTCTTTGCTGGATTTGTGCAAACCAAAATAAAGTGAGTCTTGAAAAAATAACAAAGCTTGGGACTTCCCTGGTGGTCTGGTGGTTAAGGCACCTCACTTAAACTGCAGGGGACATGGGTGAGATCTGTTGTCAGGGAACTAAGATCCCATATTCTGCAAGTCACAGCCAAAAAACAGAAGGAAAAAAAGATAGATTAGGACTTTCCTAGTGATCCGGTGGGTGAGACTCCACTCTCCCAATGCAGGGGGGCCTGATTTGGCCCTGATCAGGAAACTAGATCTCACAGTCTTTGCACCTGGAGTCCTAGCCTGGCAACAAATAAGATTCCATGTGTCGCAACAAAGATTCAGCCTGCCACGAATAAGACCTGGCACAGACACTATATATACACGTATATTTTTTAAAGCATAAATTCAGAAGAATATGCATTACTTTCTCCAATTGAAATCTTAGAGGGAAAACTCACAAACTTCCTGTTTCCAGGGCTGAGACTAGAATGAGGTTAGTACAGCACTGGCTTTGGTTGCAAAACGTGGAGGTGGGGGGGGGGGCACAAAAGTTCTATTATGTTCATCCCCATTTTACAGCTATGGAAACTAAGGCTAGGATGAAATCACTTGCCCAGGGAGGCAGGGCTGAACACATGCAACCTTGACCCCTATCTCAAATCATGGTCCTAAGCTGACCCTAAAGTTCAAATTTCAGCCCACTGGAGCCCCGATATCTGCCGGTATCCAGCTCCAGCAGCCAGGGATTCAACCTGAAGAGATGAACGGTGTCGGTGATGAGACAGCCTCTCAGTTTTCTTGGACTGCCTATTTATTTCAAGTTTAAGATTCTCTATACTTTTACAAAAACATTAGGTCAGAGGTTTGACATTTTCAGTCCGCCCTCAGCCACATTTATTATCTCCATAAATCATTGTTGCCCTTCAAACAGAGTTCCTGCTTCAGGATTCTCTCGGAATCAGCTTTACGTCTATTATCCACTTCCTCTTCTGTGTCCTATAGTTAACTTGTGATTACATTGTAACTCATGCTACATTCCTCAGTTTATTTATCTTTCTAAATCCTGTTTGCCCCTAACGTCCTAAGCTCACTATCTCTTAAAAAGGCTTCTGGCTATAGTATCTCTAAAATTCCTAACCTCTATAAGCTACAGTAAAATATGCTAACATTACAACATTCTTTAAATCTTCAACTTCTAACTATTTTAATTATTTCTAAGCCTTAAATTCAGTAAACTCCTTTGCCATAAACATTCTCCTCACAAATAGGCTTCAGATAGCAATCCCTCCCATGGCCTCAAGCTGCGGCCTATGTGCTCATCCTGGAACACTCTTTTGTAAAAGTCCTTGAACAAATGTCCATGATTAACTTTATGAATTATTCTCTGAGCACTGCTGCAGAAGGCTTTGTACCTTCTCAAGCTCCTCTCAAGAACAATAAGCACCTTAATATTCCTTTTTGGTCAACTCAGCTGAGGAGAGGAAAAAACAAGTCAGAGTTACAAGGCCTAACTCCTTCATCGCGGGTCCATGCGTGCGGAATGAGGAGAGGGGTCTGGGGCGGTGCCTCCATTTTGTCAGTAATGCCTAACGCGGCTTCCGACATCTATCAGCTTTGCCAAGGGCCCTGTCTTTGCACCTGGAGTACTAGCCTGGGAGGGAGGCCCTACTCAGGGGACACACAGGCTCCACGTCAGTCTCCACAGCAAGTCCATCCCTGATTCCTGGGTTATTTGGCTGCTGAGTGGCTTTAATGGAGTTGGGGGGGTGGGGTGAGGAAATTGTCATTGTTCAGTCACTCGGTGGTGTCCCTCGATTTGCAACCCGATGGACTGCAGCTTGCCAGGCTCCTCTGTCTTCCACTGTCTCCCAGAGTTTGCTCACATTCATGTCCACTGAGTCAGTGATGCTATCGAACCAACTCATCCTCTGCTGCCGCCTTCTCCGCTTGCCTTCAATCTTTCTCAGCATCAGGGTCTTTTCCAATGAGTTGGCTCTTCCAATCAGGTGGCCAAAGTATTGGAGCTTCAGCTTCAGTCCCTCCAATGAATATTCAGGGTTGGTTTCCTCTAGGATTGACTGGTTTGATCTGCTTGCTGTCCAAGGATCTCTCAAGAGTCTTCTCCAGCACCTCAGTTCGAAAGCATCGATTCTTCAGCGCTCATCCTTTCTTGTGGTTCAACTCTCCCATCCATACATGACTACTGAAAAGACCATAACTGTAAATACACGGAATTCTGTTGGAAACGTGATGTGTCTGCTTTTTAATATCCTGTCTAGGTTTGTCAGAGCTTTTCTTTCAAGGAGCAAATGTCTTTTAATTTCATGGCTGTAGGAACCATCCCCAGTGACTTTGGAAACCAAGAAAATAAAATCTGTCACAGTTTCTGCTTTTTCTGATTTTATTTTCCATAAAGTGATGGGACCAGATGCCTTGACCGTAGTTTGTTGCTTGTTGTATTTCAAGCCAGGTTTTTCATTCTCCTCTTTCACTTCATCAAGAGGCTCTTTGTTCATCTCCCCTTTCTGCATTAGAGTAGTGTCCTCTGCATGTCTGAAGCTGTTGATATTTCTCCTGGAAATCTTGATTCCTGCTTGTCATTCATCCAGGCCAGCCTTTCACATGTTGTACTCTGCATAAAGTTAAACACGCAGCGTGACAATATAAAGCCATGTCTCACTCCTTTCTCAATTTTGAGCCAGTCAGGGTTCCAGGTCCAATTCTAAGTTTGCTTTGTGACCCGTATATGGGTTTCTCAGGAGACAGATAACATGGTTGGGCACTCTCATCTCTTTCAGAATTTTCCAGTTTGTTGTGATCCACACAGTCAAAGCCTTTAGCACAGTCAATGAAGCAAAAGTAAATTTTTTTATGGAACTCCGTTGCTTTCTCCACAATCCAAAGAATGTTGGCAATTTGACCTCTGGTTCCTCTGCCTTTTTGAAA
>NW_011494793.1:1423273-1424099 GCF_000754665.1 Bison bison bison | reverse complement strand
CCCGGGGCACGCCCCTTTCACCCAACTCCCGACCCCCTGGGCACGGGGCAAAAAACCTCGATGCTCAGGCGACCAAGTTTAAGTCCCAGCCTCGTCCCGTCTGTCACACAGCCACTGGGGGCGGGGGGCGCTGCTCACTCTTCTCCCCAGCGATTTGTCGGGAAGGAGTGCAGGTTCTTAGGGGAGAAGCTTTGAGCGGCCCGAGCGGGCCCGGCAGCTGCCTGAGTGGCCCTGATCTCTACTCCAGAAGACAGAGTGAGACCTGCTCCAAAAACAACGCGTCCAGCTGCTCGAGCTTCCTATTCGTTGTGATCGCGGTCTTGGTCCTCAACGCTCTGCTGACATGAGATCCCAGAAAGCCGGCCGGTAAGGATTGGGCAGCTCCTGGGAGAAGAAAGCTCGGAGGGGCCGGGAGCTGGTCTGGGTCAGGGTCTGGGGAGGTGGCCTGTCTGTAGGGCGGAGGGCTGGACCCGGAGAAGGATCTTGGAGAGGGAGGGAGCATTCAGTGAGTAGGGAGGTCCTGTGGGGGCGGGGCTTGGGGCGGGGCCTGTGTTCTGTCAGCCTCTGAGCCCGTTATTTTGTTTTTTCTTTTAAAAATTTTTTTTAATTTATTTTAATTTTTGGTTTTTGGTCGCTCTGCATGACATGCGGGATCTTAATTCCCAGACCAGGGATCGAACGCGCAACCCCAGCATTGGAAGTGCAAAGGCTTTACCAGCCAGGGAAGTACCTGAGTCCCTATTTTGATGTTTTTTAGGCCATAACCTGGACTGGTCTGGCTCCCTGTCTGCTTCCCTGTGTGAGGCTTCCTGACTCGGCCAGTTCT
>NW_011494793.1:1421085-1423173 GCF_000754665.1 Bison bison bison | reverse complement strand
GAGTAGTATTTGAGGTCCAGCGCTTCTCTCCTCTCCCTGCAGGCTCTGGTCGGTCCTCTGACACCTTCCATGGCTCCTGATGGTCCGCTCGGCAGGGGACAGAGTCGCTAAGTGAACCCCTCAAGGTCACCAGGAGATTCCTCAATTCACAACCCTGTCTCCTCAGTCACACACAACACCGCCCCAGTCACCACTCACGTCTCAGCCTTCATTTCTCCCAGTTGGGGACATGGCCCCCCCAAAAAGCCCTCTGCCTCTTCCGTTTTGTGGTACAGAACACAGAGCTGGCGTGCACCGGCCGCTCAGTAACTGCAATGGTCACCCTCAGAAACATGTAGGAGAAGGGCTAGGACTTGACATGGGGTCTCCCCGGGAGCCCCACTCCCCTCTCACAGGATCTCACTGGCCAGCATTCAACCCAGAAAGCTCCAAGGCCAGAATTTGGCAAAAACAACCCAACGTTTTTCCCCGGGGAAAGGAAATAGGAAACTGAAACCTAAACTGCAAGCCTGACTGCCCCCTGCCTGCACAGGCTCCTTTCGAGTACCGCCAACTCAGAGGATCCTCCTGGAGCTTCTCATTGGTCGGCACCACTATTATGCTAATCAGGGGGCAGTCCTAGCCCATAGGGGTTCCAGCAGTTCAGGATGCTACTACTTCTATGCACTACAGACCAGTGCCCACGGACACCGAGGAGGACATAAATGAGCTCGTGATGCCCATAGACAAAAAAACGCTGTGGGTGGGGGTCCTGCTGCTCCTGGTGGCGGTGGGGCTGCTTGTGCCCATGATCTACTTCGCTGTCATTGCCAACAGCAAGGCCTGCGTGGATGGCCTCCAAGCACAGAAGGAGTGTCAGGAGGTCAACCAACACGTGCAGCGCCAGCTAACCCAGGCCCAGGAATTCTCACATAAGAAGGAAGCCGAAGCTGCCACCTGCAACCATACTATGGTAAGCCACTGCAGCCCCTAGACAGGCCCAGGTCCTTGAGAGGCTCTCCCAGGGTCTTTGTGGAGATCCAGAGGGACTTTGAGACTGCCCCCTGGATGTCTCCACCAGGCTTTGGGGACCTCTGACTCTCCCTGAGTTGCTGGTGTGGGGAGCCTTAAAACTCCCATTATGGGTGTCAGTATCCCTGTAGGGTATCAAGGCTCTCTAAACTCTGGCGCTTGGATGGGGGGACCTAGAAACTCCCCTTGGGCCAATCTTGGGGAGCAGAAATCTTCTTTAGGGACTGGGAAGAGGACCTCCCCAGCTCCTTCCACTGCATCCTGAGAGCCTTTGAAATTTTCACTTCTGTTCTAACATGGAGGACCTTGAAACTCTCAGGGACATCTAAGTTGGTCTCTGAAATCTTCCCCTACCTGCACCCTGCCCCATTTTCTGGTTTTAGGAGGACCTCTTAATGTTCTTTAGCGACTTCCCTGGTGATCCAGTGACTAAGACTTTGTACCCCCAATACAGGGGACATGGGTTTGATCCCTGGTCATGGAACTAGATCCCTTGCAGCAATTAAAGATCTAGCATGTTGCAACTAATACTCAGCCCAACCAAATAAAAATTTTTTTCAAATAAATATTAAAAAATTTTTTTGTGTGCAATACCCCAGTGGATCTGGAAACTTCTTCTAGGGCATAGGAAACCTCCAAATTCTCTTGCGGGGGCGGGGGGCCTCAAAACTCACACTTTGAGGATCACGCTCTTATGGGTGGCCCGAGGAGGGTGGGAGGTTGTGCCGTTTCTTCACGGTGGGAGACCGAGGTGCAGGGAGAGAGTTGGCGGGGAAATGAAGGGGGTGTGGATTTGAGCTCCTCTGATCCGAGGGCCTAGGGAGGGGTCCAGCGCCCAGGGACAGGAGTCCATGTTCTGACCCTCCCCTCTGACCCAGGTGACCCTGAGGGAGTCTCTGAAGAAGGAGCAGGCCCAGGTGGCAGAGTTTCAGGGTGAGAAAAACACAGCCAGGGTTCCACGGTGGGGGGCGGTGGGGATCAGGTGTTGAAAAGAAGTAGGGAGGGAGGGTCCCAGGGCTGGGGTCCAGAGACAGGGAGGGGTGGAGTTGGGGAGGTGGGGGGGCTCCAGATTTCCCA
>NW_011494793.1:1418853-1420287 GCF_000754665.1 Bison bison bison | reverse complement strand
GCTCTGGAGGGATGTCTTTCGTGGAGAAGTAGGGGGTTGCCCCAGTCTGCCCTAGAGTTGGGGAGGGCTCAGGGGTGAGGCGTAGGACACCTGCTTCTTGCTGACAGCTTCTGCTGACATCTAGAAAGTCACTTTCTTCTGGCGTCATTTGGCTCCAAAAAGTAAACACCCCTTTGGGGGGGAAAATTGTACTCTCAAGTTTTTGGAGTGTTATCGTGTCACCCCCAAGCACCTGGGACCTGCCCTGTGAGCAAGCGTGGACACCCATTGACATCCAAACTCAGCCTCTGTGCTCTAGAATGTTCCTTGGGATTTCTGGGGTGCTGGCAGGCATCACCCCACTGCCCCTCCCCCAGCCCTCTTCTCCTCTGAAAGTGAGAGAGAAAGTCACCAGTCATGTCCAACTCTTTGTGACCCCTATAGTCCATGGAATTCTCCAGGCCAGAATACTGGAGTGGGTAGTGTTTCCCTTCTCCAGATCTTCCAAACCCAGGCTTCCAAAGCAGGTCTCCCGCATTGCGTGCAGATTCTTTACCACCTGAGCCACAAGGGAAGCCCAAGAATACTGGAGTGGGTAGCCTATCTCTTCTCCAGGGGATCTTCCCGACCCAGGAATTGAACCAGGGTCTCCTGCATTGCAGGCGGATTCTTTACCAACTGAGCTACCAGGGACCTACACCCTCATCAATGCTCCCTGCCTGCAGGTTTCTGCTCTCATCTCCTGGCTGGATCTTCTGATCCAGTGGTTCCATGAGGAAACTGTGGCTGTGATGAGGAGCACTTTGTCCTGATTCCCAGTCCCTTCCAGTAGAAAGTACAAGGCTGGGACTTAAACCTCGATGTGCAGACACGGGACAGACCTGTGTCACATTGCCCCGCCACCTCCGTCCCCAAAGTCTTATTCATCCTGTAGTACCCAGCTCTGGGAACCCCTCCCCCAGAGAGCCTCTCTGCTTCTCAAAATTGAAGATTAGGTATGGGGAGTTCCCTGGTAGCTTAGTAGTTAGGATTCCAGGATTTCACTGCCATGGCCCAGATTCAATCCCTGATTGGAGAACTGAGATCCTGCAAGCCACATGGCACTACCAAAAGAGAAAGAAAGAAAGAAAGGAAAAAAAAAAAAAAACTTGGGAGGGGCTCAAAGTTGAGGGGTTCTGTCTCATAGACCATTTAACCCACTTCCTTGACCCTCCCATGGCCCCTATTTCCTTCCTCCCCGGTTATCTTCCTTCCTCCAAGTTTTCCTGGAATGCCAACTATTGTCCAGGCAACTTTTTGTGCGTAGCACTAGGGGCAGGCTGCTTGTGTTTGCCCAGGATTCTGCACTGCCCTCTGGTCCCATGGGCCCCAACCCAGATGGTCTTAGACTCCCCTTCCACGGCTCCTACTGTCTTCCCAGTGTCCCCAAACCCCATCCCTGCCACAGCCCCCCCT
>NW_011494793.1:1397289-1418745 GCF_000754665.1 Bison bison bison | reverse complement strand
ACCATTTCTCTATATATTGATTCGTCAAGTTCCTTCCTGCCTCACAGCCTCGGCCAGTCTCTGCCCTCTGCTCGGAGCTCCTGCTCCTCACTCTGAAGTTCTAGAGCAGGGTTTCTCGGCCTCTCAACTCTCACCATCTGGGCTGGACCGTTCTCTGTGGTGGGGCTGCCCCGTGCACTGTGGGATGCTGAGTACCATCCTTTGCTACCAGATGCCCGTAGCACCTTACTGCCAGGTTGTGACAACAACAGAAGGCCTCTAGACATTACCAAATGTCCCCTGGGGGCACAGATTCAATTCCAGTGAGAATCTCAGCTCTAGAAGGTGAGGCTCAGGTCTCCATCACTTCTGTGCCCCCAGCTCACAGGAGGGCTCAGTAGGCGCTCCTGTGGAGTCCCTTGCCAATGACTGAGGCATTTTACCCCCCATCAGCAGCCCCATCTAACAGATGAGGAAACTGATGTCCAGAGAAGTAACTGGACTTGCTCAGGGTTTCTCAGCTGCTCAGGCAGTGGTGTTCAGTCGTTCAGTCGTGTCCGACTCTTTGCAACCCCATGGACTGCAGCACGCCAGCCTTCCCGGTCCTTCACCATCTCTCGGAGTTTGCTCAAACTCATGTCCGTTGAGTCGGTGATGCCATCCCACCATCTCATCCTCTGTCACCCCCTTCTCCTCTTGCCCTCAATCTTTTGCAGCATCAGGGCCCTCTGCTTCTAGCAGGTTCTCTTGATTGCCAGGAAGCCCTTAAAACATGACTTCAGCCTTTGCCACTTCCACCCAACATCCGCCACCCCCCGCTCCCAGCTTGGGCTACTGGAAAGTCCCAAAACAGCACCGCCCCTCCCCCTACTCTATGTGTACTGTTTCACAGATGAGAAGGCAGTTTTGCCTGATGTCATGGGTTTGACCTGCTCAATTTCTTCCCCCAAACTCCTACCCAGTGGCCGGGGTATAAACTTCTCTCCTTCCTGAAAATGTCCCTCTTCCCTGGCTGACTGTGACCCAGCCAGGAGCTGGAAACCAGGCCTGAGGGGTGCTGCAGGGCCTGCAGGATGGGGAGGGGTTCCAGTTACAGCAGGAATGTGGGAGCGACTTGTAGCTGCTCCGTGTCCCTGGCCTGAGACTTGGCCTCTTTGGGCTCTGTTTTCTTCCTGTGGAATGGGCGGGGCGCCGTGGAGGGGGAGGGCTGTCAGGAGGAACACGGATTCTTGTTCTTAGTGTTCACTCAGCTCACATTTACTGCACAGCTACTGTGTGCCAAGCCCACGCGGTGGCAGTGGGAACAAGGCAGGCAAAGGCTTGACTTTTTCAGGGCTCGCCCAGTCTGATGCCCCAGTGGCTCAGCGGTAGAGAATCCACCTGCCATACATGAGACATGAGATGCGGGTTTGATCCCTGGGTTGGGAAGATTCCCTGGAGGAGTGGCAACCCACTCCAGGATTCTTGCCTGGCGAATCCCATGGACAGAGGAGCCTGGTGGGCTACAGTCCATGGGGGTCGCAGAGTCAGACACACACATACACACACATACCCCAGTCTGATGGGAGAGGCAGTCAGGAATCAAACACAGTAAAATGACAGCAGAGCTGAGAGATCAAAAGGGGTCAGAGTTAGTGGGGAAGGGAGAAGAAGAGACACACTGGTGGACAGGGAAGTAACTGGTAAGGAAGTTAGCTGAGCAAAGAGGGAGGAAAGTCCGGCTGGCAACCCCGGGATAGGAATGCGCTGGCCGGAACAGCACCCAGCAGGGCTAGAGGGGGCGGGGATGACACTTAAGACCTGCTGGGGGCCTCGCCGGGGAAGGAGAAAGGAGAGGGGGAGGATGGGGAGTGGGGAAGGATGGAGGAGGAGGAAAAGCGGGGAGTAGGGTGGAGGAAGGGGAAATGGAAATGAAAGAGGGTAGAGAGGGAAGAGGAGGATTTGACTCCGGCAAGTCAGGGCAACGGTGTAGACGCGCCTGGCTCTGATGCACGTTGTAAGGTCGCCCCCTGGTGGCTTAGTGGAGAACGGGCAGGGAGATGGGACGCATCTACCCTTGGGTCTGCACTCTGGCCCGCACATCCAGTCACAAAAAAGTGCGGCCGCCCGAGCCAGGCCGACCTCAGTTGTTTCGAACAGCCTCCCATCTTCTAGGCTTGGTCTCTCCATGAACAGAATGGGGGACAGTATACCCCCAGACCCTTGCCAAGGGCCCCTGCTGCAAAGGGGGGCTTTGCGCAGATATGCTCAGGTGATTCCTACAGAGCCCTACAAGGCAGGAGCTACTGTCATCCCCAGTTTACAGAGGAGGAAACTGAGGCTTAGCGGGTCACATGGGATGCAGAAACAAAACTGGAACCCGGGATCCCCAGCCTTGTCCTCGACTCCGGTAGCTTGGGCTGGCCCTTGGCGTGGGTCCAGCCCCTCCCAATAAACTCGAAACCACCGCCAGGAGGGGCGGAACCGTGGGTGTCCCTGGCTGCCCAAGGTGCCAATTAAATGCTCGTGGCCGTCTGGGGCCAGAGCTATGGACAGCGGCATGGCCGAGCCCGGGCCGGAGCCCGAGCCGGGGCGCGCCTGGCGGGTGTTCGCCCTGTGCGGGGCCGCAGTCTTCCTGGCAGCGGTTGCTGCCGGAGCAGCCCTTCTGGCCTGGAATCTGGCCTCCTCGGCCTCCCGGAGGCCCCGCTGCCCAGAGCCGGCCGCCAACACCACGGCGCCGCCTGGAGACCCCGGACCCGAAGTCGAGGAACTTCGGCGCCGACTGGCAGAGGCTGCCCGACTCGAGGAGGCCCTGACGAAGCGGCTGAAGCAGGCCGAGCGTGTCCGCCGGGAGCTGGAGGAGGCCCTAAGGGCCTGTGAGGGCCGCCAGGTAGGTGGGCAGGCTGGAGGGCTGGGGAACCCCAAAAATGAGGGGGAGAGGGTGCGCACACACACCCAACCTTCTCCCTCGGTGCCTTGGTTTCCCCCGTTCTTCAACTGAGGGAGGAAAATGAGAACAGCACCATTCCTTCCAATTCCTACAGGGCCAATTCCCCCTTGTGTCTACCTTCTGCCCAAGAAGGTTCCACTAACACAGCTCATTCACTTCGTTGTACACCAGAAACTAACAACGTTGTAAGGCAATTATAGTCCAGTTGAAAAAAAATACGACATAAATGAACTTTAAAAAAATAAAAAGAAGGCTCCACTGTCCTCTGCTATTTGCTGGTAGAGGCTACCCCAGACCCCTGAGCCCCGCTGGGGAGGCCCTGTGCTAACCCTCCCCCTAAGTACCCACTCAACAACCACCCCCCAGTCAGTGTCCAGCAGCCCTATTTTGAGAGAGGGACATTCGTGTCACCTGTAATTAGGAAGCTAAAGTTGGCCTCTCGGAGGAGGTACCAGCCAGGTCCTCCCTTCTCCTCTTGCTACCCCCTTCAAACTCTTTCTTAACCCTTTCTTAACTCTTTCTCAACCCTGGGCCTCGCAGAAGAACCATCCTCAAAGTCCCAACCACTCACATTTACTGAGTAACTACTGTGTACCTCTGTGTACTGGGCCCAGCAGAGGTTGGGCAGCATACGAATTCTGGAAAATTCATGCCTTTTGAAAATTAATCCCTATGCCTTTCCAGCCTGCCTAAGGGAAGGGCCTGGGGCAGCTGAAATTAAGAGCAGCCTGCCCTGGATTCAAATTATGGTTCTCCCCCAGCCCCCATGAAAGAGTCTCAGAGGAGACCAAGCCAGTTGCTTTGCAGAATGTCCTACAGAGGTGACCGATACCCTAGAAACTCAATCATCAACCACCATATTGGCTTGTGCTGGTCTGAAACCCCAGTCCCAGGAATCTAGATATTGCTAGGATTGGAACCCGAGCCGGTCGGCAGAACTAAACCTTTCTATATCCAGTTGGCCTGGAGCGGGGTCAGTGTGCTCAGTCCCTCAGTCATGTCCGACTCTGTGACCCCATGGACTGTAGCCCACCAGGCTCCTCTACGGATTTTTCAGGCAAGAACACTGGAGTGGCTTGCCATTTCCTCCTCCAGGGGATCTTCCCCACCCAGGGATCGAACTTGCGTGTTCTGAGTCTCCTACACTGCAGGCAGATTCTTTTATCATTGAGCCACCTGGGATGCCCTAGGGGTCAGTGGACCTGGGCAAAGATCTCCTTGCAGGCAGGCACCTTTCACCCCAGACTTCAGAGGCCACTTCTGTGTTTTACAACTACAGGACTCCAAACGACATTCCAAATAAAGCTCAAGGAACACCAGGGTGTTCTCATTCCAAATAAAGCTCAAGGAACAACAGGGTGTTCTCGTCTCCCCTAGAAAGGGCAGAGCCCATTCACTTTCTCTCCCTTCCCCCGTCATTTCTACTCCACTCCACAGAGTCGGCTTCAGACCCAACTGATGACACTGAAAACTGAGATGGAAGAAGCCAAGGCACAGGGTACCCAGATGGGGGCTGAGAACGGGGCGCTCACAGGTGTGTTGGGATGCAAAGGGGTGGGCATGCTAGAGATGGGAGGAGCCTAGACGGTTCCTAGCTAGGCAAAAGACACAGACGGGTGTAAACGTAAAGCAAAGCAACGTGAAAACTTGTGAAAGAAATGCACATGATATGCAAAGGTCAGGCAAATGTCACAGAATAATGCAAACGCAACAAAATATGCACAAGCCATGTAGAGACTCCCCAAAGACATGTAAACCTCTGAAAAGCTATGCAAATAACATGTAAAGGTCATGCAAACAGCACACAGATTTAATTCCAATACAACAAACCACATAGACAGTATGCAGACTATAAACTCGGAGTTGATGTGTGCGGAGTAGGAGCCCGGGCTCCATCCTGATCTCGCGCCTTGCGTCCGCAGAAGCCCTGGCGCGCTGGGAGGCCGCGGCCACTAAATCTGCGCAGCAACTGGACGAGGCGCAGCGGCGCGCACGTACGGCCGAGGCGGAGCGCGAAGCCTGCGCAGCCCGGGAGGCGGCGCTGCGCGATCACATGTGAGTGAAGGGTGGGAGGGAAGGGTCCAGGGCTCGGGGAGGGGCGGGGCTGGTCGTGTGGGCGGGGCCTTGGGAGAGGATCTAGATGAAGTCTGAGTGTGAGGACCTAGCGGCGGGCTCTATGGGGCGAGAATGCCCACATTGGGGTTGGCACTCTTGAGGCATGGGTCCCTGGGGTCGGGCGTATATGGGGGCTCCGAGGGGAGCGGGGAGTGAAGGTGAACGTTGCAATGAAAAGTATCAAGGGAGGGATCGGGGGCCTGGAGGCGGAGCTTCCGTGGAAAAAACTGGGAGTCCCGGAGGACCGGTCCTGGAAAAGACCAGGGGAGAAGGGATGGGGGATCCTGAAGCCTGGAATCTTTGGGGATTGGAATACCAGGAAGAATAGATGAATCCCGGAGGGTCTGTGGGGATAGGTGTCCTGGTGCCGACGGCCCCTCTACCCTCTTCCCGGCAGTAAAGCCCTGGAAGCCCAGACGAGCGCCCAGCGCAGAGTTTCACACCCCCGGACCCGCGCCGGGTCCCGACCCCGGCCCAGCCCCCGCTCGCGCTCTCGCCCAGGAACTTCCGGAGGCTGCAGGCGACCTACGCGGCGCGCACGAGGGTGAGTCGGCCCCCAGCTGAATGAGGGCTGGAGACCAGGAGGACAGACCCTGGGAGCCCTGCAGGGACACTCAGAGAGGTGCCCAAGCTGGATGAGATGCTCAGTCGACACCCATCCACGCTCAGCTTTTGACCCAGAAGCAACCCTGAAACTGCTGAAAGAAGACACGACCTTGTCTTTCTGACCATCTAGTGCCTATCTACAGACGGGAATACTGAGGTCCATTGGGTCTCAAGGTGAGATAGTGCAGAGCCGGGACTTAGGTCCCCTCTAAAGACAAGGCCAGTGTTGCCCTCATCCCTCAGACATGAGGACTCAGGGTCCAGCCCTGATCTGGAAGTGACCTGAAGGGGTCGCTTCTCCTCTCTGGTCCTCAGTTTACCGTGTCTGTAAAATGAGTGATTGGAATGGTGAGAGCCAGCATATCCTTGACACCAAAACCTAGCAAAAATGGCACGATAGGAAAACTCCACACCCCTCTCCCTGTGAGGGTACAAAGCTCCCAAATGAAGTTTTAGAAGAGAACCAAGTAATCATTTGAAAGATACACCATAGCAAAGGAACATAGGCCTGAGATGCAAAGATAAATCAGTATTGGGAAGGAAGTCTGTTAATAAAATTTGCCATGCTAACGGATCAAATGAAAAGCATTCTGAAAAGGTCATCAAAATAGCAACAATTTCATGTGAGATTATACAGTGTTTGTCTTTATCTGATTTACTGCAGTTAACATAACACCCTCTAGATCCATCCATGTTGTTGCAAATGGCAAGATTTCTTTTTTATGAGACTATTATAATTAATATTCCATTGTGTGTATATATAAATTGTGTGTGTGTGTGTGTATATATATATATATTACATCTTCTTTATCTATTCATCTGTCAGTGGACACTTAGGTTCTAATCTCCAGACTGTAATCAGATTTTGCCAACTATTTTGATGATGTCCTCTGTAACAAAAGATTATCCTGATTTACACATCGTATTAATCTGGAACATTTCTCAATCTGTCTTTGCCTTTCATGACATTGGTTGGCATTTTTTTTAAAGCCCCAGGCCAGTCATTCTGTGGTGTCTGAGTTTGGGTTTTTGTGGTTTCCTCATGATTAATTTGAGGTTGACATTTTTGGCAGGAATGCCTCAAAAACAATTCAACTTAATATTATCTTCTGGTGGTATGACTATATATAGAAAACCCAAGAGAATTAACGGAAACTTTCCTATATCTAAAACAACGAGGTAGAAAATCGTTTGGAAGAAAAGAAAGATCCATTGACATAGTTTTTCATATCCAGGAATAAACTACTTTGCTTATTATGTAAGAATCTCTTCTAAATTAAATTTTCAAAAAATAATTCAGTAGAGGG
Organism: Bison bison bison; assembly: GCF_000754665.1. Classification (NCBI taxonomy): domain Eukaryota; kingdom Metazoa; phylum Chordata; class Mammalia; order Artiodactyla; family Bovidae; genus Bison; species Bison bison. Next base: position 1,411,809 of record NW_011494793.1, on the reverse strand, counting down.
ACTTCCCTGGTGATCCAATGGCTAAGACTCGGGGCTCCCAATGGAGGGAGCCTGGATTTGACCCTGGCTGGGGAACTAGATCCCACAAACATCAACTAAGAGTTCCTGTGCCACAGTGAAGATCCTGCATGCTGCAACTGAGACCTGGCGCAGCCAAATAAATACAATTTTAAAAATAACTCGATAGAAAACAAGCAAAGAATATGGGCAACCAGTTCATAGAAGCATGCAAAAAAAGGTGCCCAGTCTCACTGCTAGAGAAGAAATGCCAACTGAAACGATGACACGGTACCACTTTCTGCCCACTGGTTTGGCAAGGATAAAAATAAAAGCAAAAGTTTGTGAATATACACAGTACTGGTGAAACAGCTTGTTGGTATGACTACTTGGGAGGGCCATTTTCTAGAATCTCTCAAAATTAAAAGAGTGTTTGACCCATTAGTTCTTCTTCAAGCAGTTTCCCTGCAGCCATATTTTTTATTAAGAAAAATTTAATCTACAGTCATTTTTTAATTATAGTCTTGGATACTAAGAACCCAACAGAGTACTTTATTCACTTTTCACTTTTTTTGGCCACACAGCCTGAAGAATCCTATTTCCCTGACCAGGGTTAGGGAAGTAACCCTCAGAAGTAAAAGTTTGGAGTCCAAACCACTGGACTGCCAGGAAATTCCCAACAACTATATTTAAACGCATGCAAAATAATGGACTGCATGCAGTGGAGAGTCCTGGCTTTGGATATTGGAACAGAAAAACATTTAGTAAAGAAATCAAATAAAGTCTAGAGTTCAGTTCATTGTAATATACTAAGATTAATTTCTTAATTTTGACGAATGAACTATGGTATATAAGATGTTAATGATAGAAGAAGCTGTGTGAGGGCTATTCAGAGACGGTATTATCTCTGCAAATTTTCTGTAAATTTAAAACATTCCAAAAAACAAAACAAAACATTCCAAATAAACAGTTTACTTTTTTAAAGTAAGGGTGGAGGAGAGGAGAAATGAAGACATTATTACCACATTCTTGGTAATTGCAAAAAATTGGAAACAACCTCAGTGTCCACCAACTGGAGTCTGTTTAAATGAGTGTGCATACATCCACACCACGGAATGCTGTTCAACTGGTTCGTATGGACCGGGGCAGCGGGGGATGGGGATTGTTTTGTTTGGGGCAGTGGTAGCCCACTCCAGTACTCTTGCCTGGAAAATCCCATGGACAGAGGAACCTGGTAGGCTGCAGTCCATGGGGTCACACAGAGTCGGACACGACTGAAACGACTTAGCAGCAAGTTGCCCTACTTACAGATCTTAGTTCCCCCATCAGGAATTGAACGCGAGCCCTCAGCAGGGAAAGCACAGAGCTCTAATCACTGGACCTCCAGGGAATTCCCACTGTGCAACTGTTAAAAAGGCCAAAACTGACCTTCGTTGAGACACAGTAATGTAATACGCAGAAGCATTATAGTCTGTGTACATCTTTGAAAAATTGAAACTGGGGGAAACTTGTCCAGATATCTCTAAAGGAAACCCTAGATACAGCAGTGGCCCCTGGAAAAGGAATCAGGGATCTAGGGATCAGTGCGGGGAGGAAGCCTCATGTTCCTTTGTATTAGTTCAGTTCAGTCGCTCAGTCGTGTCTGACTCTCTGTGACCCTATGGGCTGCAGCACACCAGGCTTCCCTGTCCATCACCAATCCCGGAGCTTGCTCAAACTCAAGTCCATCGAGTCGGTGATGCCATCCAACCGTCTCATCCTCTGTTGTCCCCTTCTTTTTGTAAAGTTTGCGTTTTAAAACTCATATGCATGTGTTGCCTTTAAAAATAATTAAAATTCGTCTTGAAAAATCTAAGAGGCTGGTGTTAGAAGCCCTTGAAACTCTGATCCCCACCTCAGGCAGTTCTGCTCATAATCTCCCACTCCCGCCCACCTTGGAGGTGGCTTTAAGGGCCTTTACTGGGAAAGGATCCACCTAGAGGGAGAATTGGACCCCATCTCTCGCGCCAAAGGAGGAGGTGAGGTTGAGGAGAGGAATGAGTCTTAAGAGTTTTGTTCCGCTACCGACCACCAGGGGTCGCCCCAGTCTTCAGACCTAGTTGCTGGCTGAGGGCCCAGACCTTGTGAGGCTGGAAGGATGGGTCTGAGACGCGCTCCCCCTCAACCCACCCTCCGCCTCTGCCCCCTGCCCTCCCCTCCAACTCTGGCGTAAATCCAGAAATGAGCAGGAAACAGCTTCTCCTTCTGGAGTCAGCTAGGTCTTGACACTGGCCTCGCCTTGTCTGCGGCCCCAGGGATTTAAGACCCTTCACTGTGCAGCTGTGGGGTCCAGGGCTGATCTACACAAAGGGTTGGACTCAGCGCTGTATCCGAAACCTAAAATATTATCGTTATTATTCACTTATTCTGCCAACTTCACCTTGGTCATAACTGTCAGATCACTGAAAATCAGCTCCAGGGAAACGGAGAGCCATGGGATGTGTGTGAGCAGAAAGGGACCCATCAAATCTGGTGTCTGGGAGAAAAGAGGGAGGTGGGAGGCTGGAAGCTGTGGATCCCCTGGGGAGGCCAAAGGACAGGGAGTGGATGAGGACTGGGGGCAGCTGGGAGAGAACAGACCCCAATCCCAGACCAGGACTAAGAATCCCCCAGCTGCCCTGCCTCCCAGACCTCATATCCCTCCCACTCCACAGGGCCGGTGCCCTACCGCCTGCCCTTGCTCCGTTCTGTTTCCCTGTCTCCACCTGTCTAATTACCACTCAAAGTCTCCATCTCTCTGTCTCTGAGTCTTTTCTCTGTGTCTCCACCTTGTCCCGTCTCTCAGGTCCCTGTCCTGGCCTCCCTGTTAATGGTGACCCTGGGATCCCTCTCTGGCTGCAGCAACAGGAGTCAGTGGGGCGGGGTGAGGGCCGGGGGCGAGGATGAAAAGGGAAAACCTGGGTGGAGGGCACTGGGGGACAGCAGCAACTTGATCTTGTAACAACAGTCCCAGTTGTTCAACCAGAAGGCCCAAAGAGGACAGGCTCTTCCCCTCCAAAGGGCTCTCTTTGCCTCCTCTGTCAACACCCAAAGTCGCAAACTTCATTTCCTTTGCAGTTAAACAAAACCCGAAGACGTTGGCAAAAATGTGGAGGGTTTTCTGAACTTTGCTGAAATTTTTCTTCACCAGAATTATCACTTCCTCCTGAACCTTCCTGAAGCTCCATGAGAGTTTTTAAAAAACCTTGTGTCTCCTTGAGAACATCAGTGTTCAGTCTTCAGAGTGACATGGAATTGACTTCCTCATGACAGTTTTCCCATCTCTGACCAAACAATCAAATGAAACCAAATGGATTGTTTTTGATTTAGAAAAAAAAAATTTTTAATTGGTGTTGGGTTTTATGATGACCCCTCAAGGGAATTCAGAGAGATTCGTACACAAAATTTCCTGTGACTATGACAAATGGTTTTCAGGAAAAAACCAAATTCTCCCATCATTTGATGTATTTGACCTCATGTGAATTCAAGGACCAGTTACTCACCTCCCCCCTCTGGAATTTTCTGGTCAGGAATGCAGGCAGAAAGTGTTCAAAAGAGTCTGTTTTTAGAAATTTTAGACACTGCTGGCAAGGGTGTCAATGGAAACAACCTTTTTGGAGGACAAATTGATAACAGCTGTCAAAATATAAGATGTTATTGCTTCAGCACCCAGCAATTTCACTTGTGGAGATTTGACTTCAAATCTTATTCTGTTCATTGAAACAAAAAAATTTAGAAATATTCTAAGTTCCCCTTGATAATTATCATGATAGTAAAATATATGTGCTGAAAACCTAAACAGTGGTCAAAGGAATCCTCAGTCTCAAAAGTCATAATGTTGAGCAAAAAGAAGTTTCATCATTACCGTTTCCATTAAAAAAAAAAATCCAACTTAAAAAAAAAAGTTATTGTAGGAAAAAAAAAACTTACTGAAAAAGAAACATTACAAATCTAAGTTGTGAGACCAAATTGCCAGAAAGAGTGTTATTTTTGAGCTTGACCCAAAAGACATTTGTGTGTAGATTTCAAACTTTTGTTCTTAGACTGTGACAATTGCTCAAAATTGTAGCACATCGGTACTGTCAGTTCTAGAGTGGCTTTTCAGTTTTCTGGGAGTTTATGGTTGCTTATCTTTTTCTCTTGACAACAGATACAGTATTCATACATGCTTACGTGCAACATCTTCCACATAAGATGAAGAATAGCCAGGATCTTAAGTTCACACCAAGACTGTAACATCTCCGGGCACTGTCGCCATGCCTGAGCTCTCAACTGGACCCTTGTCACTCAGGCTCTCCCCCTGTCATGCCCCCTTGCCCCCGGTGATCCCATAGGACCAGGGCAACAGCACCTGGAGCAGTGCCCACCATTGCATCTCAGTTCCTCAGCCCAACATCAGAGGCTACCCATGATCCAGCCCCACCTTTGAAAAACACAGCTGTTTATTAAGGCTGACTGTGTGCCAGGCACTGAGACCAGTGTTTCACTGCTGACTGTCAGGAGAAAGCTGAGGCTCGCAGGGGGAGAAGTCACTTGTCCCAGGTCACGCAGCAGTAGGTGGCACAGCCGGAACGTAACTCCGGAGGCCTACAGCAAGACCATGGAGTCCCTGTGCCCGCATGGCCCTCGTTAATGAAGAGGGGCGATCTCCTCCTCCCACCAGCTCCAGGGGATTCTGGGTGGGCCTGTCCAACCTAGAGAAAGAGCTGGTTGGGCATCACTTGCAGCCCCCAACTCTCTTCCCTCCCAGTAGTGGCTGAGGAGGGTCCGGAATCAGGAATCAATGGGTAGCTGCAAAGGCCAGGGTCAGACAGGGGTTTCCTGCCCACCACTGGGACTTCTTCCTTCCCCACCCAACTCCTGCCTCCTTGATGAACATCACCCTGGAGGATCCCTCCCCCTCAACAGCTCTGCCACCCTGTTCCCCTGGCTGATAGCGGGATGTTTCCCCATGCCACCACTCTTGCCCTGCTATGCCCCCACACAGGCAGCGGAGAGCAACTGCGTTATCGTTGCCCGCCCATGTTCCAGCCCCCTTTCTATCTCCTTGCCTCATTCCCTTTGGCTCCTGCCCCTCCCTGCTATCAGCCTTGACCCCATGGGGCTAGGGTCTGTGTCCCACTCTGTTTTCCCAAGACTGAAGACTTCTCAACGCTCCTCTTGGGGAAGGGTTCTGGTGTCACCTACAGAGGAGGCTTACCTAGAGTGCCTGTTTGGTGGGGCGGGAGTGGGCAGGAGGGCATACCCAGAATCCTTTGCTCCTTGGTCCCTGAATCCCTTCCCACAGTGAAGTTTGACCCCCACTATCTTGTGCTTCCCATTCACCATCTCACAGAGCTCGAAAATGAGGTTTCAAACAGAAAGTGGTAGTGGTAATAGCAACTGGCAAATCTTTTCTCCCAGCCCCCTCCCCCACCCTGGGGCCTGGCACCATGCAGAAGGGAAAACTGAGACTCCGACGTGAGAAGCCCATCATGGGCACGCACACTGGCCCCAAGTTCACTGCTGCTTGCACTTACTAAGTGCCTACATGAGCCAGGCATGTAGGATGGCGGGATGACAGCCTGGGGAGCCCCCGCCACCGCCGTCCACGGATCAGCCCTCGGTGATGTGCGCCAATTACTGAGTGCTGTGTATGCCTGGCCCCTGGCAACGCGCTCTGCACAATTTAGCTCCTGTAACAGCACTGTCCCTTGAGGTGGGCATACATCTGTAGCCAGCCCTCTCCAAGGAGAGTTAAGGCCAGCTCTGTGAATGACCAGAGGGAGACCCGACGCCCACCCCCCAAAACAGTCCTTTCTCCTCCCTGCATGTCTGTGTCTTCCACACAAGGGGGATGTTGAAAAGACGTCATACACAGCTGAGAACAGCTCTGGGTACAGAGCAAGGGCAGAAGGGGAAACTGAGGCTCAGTAAGACCAAGGATGCCTGGCCACTCCAGCCTGTGCCCCACCCGTAGTTAATCAGAGAGGCCAGACGTGCCTTGGTGCCCTCCCCCCTTCCCTTCACAGCCCGGGGTGGGAGTGTTGTGATAACCCACAGCCCCCGTTTCCTCCTGGCCAGGAAGGAGCCAGGCAGAGGAAGTATTAAGAGGAGTAATATAAACACTTCCCCCTCCCCCCCGCCGTGGCGAGGTCTAGAAGGGGCAGCGGCCACCACCCTGAGCAGGCCAGCCAGCCGAGCAGCGCTAGTACACGGGGCAGACGCTGGGAGGAGATGGGCTTGGCAATGGAGCACGGGAGCCCCTACTCACGGGCCGGGAGCAGCTCCAGGGGCTGCTGGTACTATCTGCGCTACTTTTTCCTCTTCGTCTCGCTCATCCAATTCCTCATCATCCTTGGCCTCGTCCTCTTCATGGTCTACGGCAACGTGCACGTGAGTACCGAGTCCAACCTGCAGGCCACCGAGCGCCGGGCCGACGGCCTGTACGGCCAGGTGGTGGGGCTCACGGCTTCCCAGGCCAACCTGACCAAGGAGCTCAACCTCACTGCCCGCGCCAAGGAGGCGATCAACCAGATGATGCTCAGCGCCCGCCGAGACTTGGACCGAATCAACGCCAGCTTCCGCCAGTGCCAGGCCGATCGGGTAAGACCGCAGGCTAGACGCTCACCCTGGGGACCCCGGGCTGGTCACCTCACCTCTCTGAGCTTCGCTTTCCTCATCCGTGAAGACGGGGACATTTTGGAGGACAAGCCCATGTAGAGAAGTGATGCGTATTTTGTTCCTGTATCTCATGCAATATTTGGGACTTTGCTGCTGTTGTTCTGTCACTAAGTCGTGTCTGACTGCAACCCCATAGACTGCAGCACACCAGGCTCCTCTGTCCTTCACTATCTCCTGGAGTTTCCTCAAACTCATGTCCCTTCAGTCGGCGACGTTATCTAACCATCTCATCCTCTGCGGCCCCCTTCTCCTTTTCCCGTCAATCTTTCCCAGTGAGTTTGACAGGAGCTGAGGGTGTGAAATGGGTGACAGTCTCCACAAGACCCAGGGGTAACTGTTTCTGCTCACCTGCCTTTCCCTTCACCAGGGGATCGTCCCAACCCAGGGATCAAATCCAAGACTCCCTCATAGGGGTCTTTTCCAATGAGTTGGCTCTTGGCATCAGGTGGCCAAAGTACTGGAGGAGCTTCAGCATCAACCTTTCCCATGAATACTCAGAGCTGATTTCCTTTAGGATTGACTGGTTTGATCTTTTTGCAGAGTATTTGGGACATACTTAGACTGAAAAAAAATGATTTGTGGTCTGTCTGGAATTCAAGTTGAACTGGGCATCCGGTCTGTTACCAGACATAGATGCTAAATACATACTTAATATGTATACGGCACCCAGAAGGTGCCAGCACACACTAGCTGCAAATAAGAGCTGACTTAATAAACCACACAGAGAGTTGAGTTCTTCATAATTAGTATGAATGGCCCAGGTCTGCCTGAGGCTGGATGTCTCCTTTGGAAATGTTATTTTGTCACTGAAGGCCGGGAGGTAGGGAGAAGCTTTAAAACCCTTTTGCAGAGGGGAAATGGCCACCTGATGTGAAGAACTGACTCACTGGAAAAGACCCTGATGCTGGGAAAGATTGAAGGCAGGAGGAGAAGGGGACGACAGAGGATGAGATGGTGGGATGGCATCACCCACTCAGTGGACATGAGTTTGATTAAGCTCGGGGAGGTGGTGATGGACAGGGAGGCCTGACGTGCTGCAGTCTATGGGGTTGCAAAGAGTCTGAGCGACTGGACTGAACTGAACTGAAGAGAGGAAGTGGTTTTTGGGAGGCAGGGGAGCAGAAACGGCACTTCCCTTGTGGCTCAGCCGGTAAAGAATCTGCCTGCAATGAGGGAGACTTGGGTTCGATCCCTGGGTTGGGACCATCCCCTGGTGAAGGGAAAGGCAGGTGAGCAGAAACAGTTACCCCTGGGTCTTGTGGAGACTGTCACCCATTTCACACCCTCAGCTCCTGTCAAACTCACTCAACAAGATCCCCTGGGGTCTCTCTCACACGCAGCTCCTCTGGGGAGGTCCAGCTGGGTATAAGGACGCCTCCTCAGGCTTTGGCTGGAACGGGGTGAGAGCTGGGGTGAGCAGGGGAAGGGACATTTGGTGGGGGGTGAGGGAACAGCCTCGCTTTCCCCCACAGGAGGTCTCTGGGCTGTATGGGGCAGGGGACAGCCCCAAATGGGAAGAAAACGTCTTTTCTGGGACTTCAAACTACCCAGTCCCTGCCCCTGGGCAGGAAGGATGTGCGTGCCCCACCCCCATGAAACTGCCCAGTCAAGGCGGTGTCTCCCCCCTCTCATGCCCCAGGGCAGGGAAGGTCCCCCTCAGACCCCCAGAATGGGGTGAGTCCCCCCTCAGAACCCTTCATGAGGCTAGGCCCTCCTCAGACCTCAGGGCAGGACCATGTACCCGCCCAAGAGCCCCCCAGGCCAGGGCAGCCCCCTCCATCTTCTTCGTTCCAGGGGAATTGGCTCGTTTGGATCTTTCAGGACACAGATGGCCTTCCGGTCCAGGAACTGTTAGGGATCGCAGGATCGTAAAGTTTTATAGTTTTGTTTTTTTCTTTTTCTGCTTTCCTTTTTTGTTCTGTTTTGGTCCCACTGCACAGGGATCTTGGGGCTTCCCAGGTGGCTCAGTGGTGAAGAATCCACCCGCAATGCAAGAAATGCAGGTTTGATCCCCGGGTGGAGGAGATCCCCTGGAGGAGGGCATGGCAACCCACTTCGGTATTCTTGTCTGGAGAATCCCATGGACAGAGGAGCCTGGGCGGCTACAGTCCACAGGGTCACAGAGTCGGACCCGACTGAGCACGAGCCCAGGGGTCCTAGTTCCCTAACCAGGGACTGAATCTGTACCCCTTGCAGTGGAAGTGTGGCGTCTTAGCCTCTGGGCCACCAGGGAAGTTCCTTTTTTTTGTTGGTTTATTTTTTTATCATAAAGTTATAGACTTACACATCTTTGAATCCCAGATGCCCCCATCGTAGAATATTAGAAATCTAAGAATCTGGATCTTTACAACTTTGAAATTTGAAAATCATAGCTTTTTTCCCCTTTAAATTGACAAATTCTTCTGGCCTGGAACCCCTCAGGATTTTCTCCAAGGATCCCCAGAAAGTCAGGGCTAATGCTGGGGAAGAGCCTCCACCCTCGCCACAGCAGCCCCATGTGTCTGATGGTAGCGGGTCTTAGCCACTGGACAACCAGAGAAGTTCCCAGAATTTTCTGTATTTGGAATTTGTAATAATATTTTTTAAAAATCTTATTTTATTGAAGTACAGTTCATTTACATGTTGTGTTAATATCTATTGTACAGCAAAGTGATTCAGTTACACATATGTATATAGTAACATATTCTTTTTCCTATTTTTTTCCATTGTAGTTTATTATAGGATATTAAATATAGCTCCCAGTGCCATACAGTATGTGATAATCTTTTTGATGGTCAAATTATTCTGAAATAGGTCACTAGGTATCCTGCATTCTGGCTCCTGTGTCTTTAAGCGCTTCCCAGCTTTATGTCCTAACAAATATTCTAGAAAATGCTTCAGATTGTTTATACTTGTTTACTAATCGGTGAGTTCTTTTCCTCTTAGTTCAGGGCAGCTGCTAGAAAGTGAGGGAGGGACTCCTGACTTGCTTCAGAAAGATGTACCTCAACACTCCCTAACAAGAGAAGGCGCTTTTTTTGTATTTTCAGACTGTGTTTGCCATTGTTTTTTAGTCACTAAGTCGAGCCTGACTCTTTGCAACCCCATGGACTGTAGCCCGCCAGACCCCTCTGTCCATGAGGTTTCCCAGGCAAGATACTGGAGTGGGTTGTCATTTCCTTCTCCATCAGATTGCATTATTTCTAAGTACATGTTTTTCTTCTCATCATCTTGGCATCTGGGAACCTGTACAGAAACAGAACTTTTGTATTTTGGGGAGCCACTTCCTTCAGCTGGAAGAAAACCTCTTTCTTACTTCATCTTTGGATCCAACTTACACCCTTAGATCTTCCCTTTCTGTAGTTAAAGCTTTTGAAAACAGCACTTCCAGAGCCCTTTTTTCTTTTTTAAATTAATTAATTCATTTGGCTGCGTGGAGTCTTAGCTGTGGCACACGGCATCTTCTGTCTTCATTGTGGCCTGCATGATCTTTAGCTGTGGCATGTGGGATCTAGTTGCCTGACCAGGGAACAAGCCTTGGCCCCCTGCACTGGGAGGGGGGAATCTTAGCCACTGGCCCACGAGGGCAGTACCCCCAGAGCTACTTTTGTTCTCCCCCATCCCCAGGTCATTAGCACAGGGTCAGCTTCCGAAAGGAGGAAGGACAAAAAGCGAGAGAAAAGCAAACCTTCTTCACCCCTCTCCTACCTTTTCTTGTTATATTTCTACAGAGGCTTCTGTTTCAAAGTTTGAAAGGCATGCCCTTTGTTTATAAAGAAAAGTTATTTATAAAACGTTGTAAACTTAAAATGTAATGCACAAGCCATACAGTTGACCCATTTAAAGTGTACAGAACCAAAAAAAATGTAGATGAAAGAAAAAAATGTACATAACAATGATTTTTAGTACACTCACGGAGTTGGGTAACCATCTGTACAGTTTGATTTAGAACATTTCATTACCCCCAAAAGAAAGTGTATCAGCAGTCACTTCCCTCCCCCGCCCCCAGCAGCTGCAAATCTGCTTTCTGTTTCTATGGATTTACTTATTCCGGATATTTCATTCAAATAGAGTCGGGCACTATGTAACCTTTTGTGTCCGACTTCTCACACTCAGCGTGATGTTTTCAACGTTCATCCATGTTACCACGTGTGTCAGCGTTTTGTTCCTTTTTTGTGGCAGAATAACATTCCACTGGGTGGCTGGGTCACGTTTTATCCATTCATCTGTTGATGAAACACTTGGGTTCTTTCTACCTTACGGATACTGTGTCTACTGCTGCTGTGAATATTTGTGTACAAGTTTCTGTCTGAACATAGACTTCCATTGCTCTCAGGTGTATATACCTAGACCTAGAATTGTTGGGTCACCCCACTCCAGTACTTTTGCCTGGAAAATCCCATGGACAGAGGAGCCTGGTGGGCTGCAGTCCATGGGGTCGCTAAGAGTCAGACACGACTGAGCGACTTCCCTTTCACTTTTCACTTTCATCATTGGAGAAGGAAATGGCAACCCACTCCAGTGTTCTTGCCTGGAGAATCCCAGGGACGGGGGAGCCTGGTGGGCTGCCGTCTATGGGGTTGCACAGAGTTGGACACGACTGAAGCGACTTAGCAGCAGCAGCAGCAGTGTAATTCTATGGAAAATAGATGGGGAAACAATGGAAACAGTGACAGACTTTATTTTCTTGGGCTCCAGAATCACTGCAGATGGTGACTGCAGCCATGAAGTTAAAAGACGCTTGTTTTTTGGAGAAAAATCTGTGACAAACCTAGAGTAAGTATTAAAAGGCAGAGATATTACTTTGCCAACAAAGATCTGTATAGTCAAAGCTATGGTTTTTCCAGTAGTCATGTATGGATGTGAGCATTGGACCATAACGAAGGCTGAGCACTGAAGAACTGATGATTTTGAACTGTGGTGTTGGAGAAGACTCTTGAGAGTCCCTTGGACTGCAAGGAGAGCCAACCAGTCCATCCTAAAGGAAATCAACCCTGATTATTCGTTAGATGAACTGGTGCTGAAGCTGAAGCCTCAATACTTTGACCACCTGATGCAAAGAGCCAATTCATTGGAAAAGACCCTGATGCTGAGAAAGGCTGAAGGCAGGAGGAGAAGGGAACAATAGAGGACAAGATGGTCGGATGGCATCACTGACTCAATGGACATGAGTTTGAGCAAACTCCGGGAGATGGTGAAGGACAGGAAAGCCTGGCATGCTACAGTCCATGGGGTTGCAAAAAGTGAGACAGAACTAAGTGTCTGAACAACAGCAGTGTAATTCTATGTTTAGCTTTTTGGAAAACTGCCAGACTCTTTTCCACTGTGGCTCCATTATTTGTACAGTTCCACCAATACTGACTGAGAATTCTGTTTCTCCACATCCACACTAACACTTGTCCCTTCTTTTTTGTTTTATTTATGGCCACTCTATATCATTCTGAGGTGATATCTTATCATGGTTTTTATTTGCATTTCCTGCTGTCTAAAGATGATGAATATTTGTTGATGTGTTGGTTGACATTTTGTTTATGTCTTCTCCTGAACAATGTCTATTCAGATGCTTGGTCTGTTTTGCAATTGGTTTGCTCTTTATTATTAATTTCTAAACAGTTTGCTTTTATATATTCTGGTTACTAGTCTCATCATCAGACACATGATTTGCAAGTATTTTTCCCATCTATGAGTTTTTTCCCCCTTTCTTGATGTTGTCCCCTGAGGCACGAAAGTTTTTAATCTTGGTGAAGTCCTATTTAGCTGTTTTGTCTTTGGCTGTTTGTGCTTTTAGTATCATACCTAAGAAAACATGCTGGGACTTCCCTCGTGGTCCAGTGGCTAAGACTCCAAGCTCCCAGTGCAGGGGGCCTGGGTTCAATCCCTAGTAGGGGAACTAGATCCCACATGCTGCTACTGAAAAAACCCACATGATCCCACATGATGCAACTAAGACCCGGCACAGCCAAATGAATAAATATTTTTTAAAAAGAAAAGGAAAGAAAGCACTGCCAAATTCAAACTCGTGCAGAGTTAACACCTAAGTTTTCTTCTATGGAATTTTTTGGTTTATGCCCTTACATTTAGGTCTTCGACGTGTTTTGAGCTAATTTTTGTATATGGTGTGAGTTAGGGTCCAGATTTATTTCTTAGTATGTGACCGTCCAGTTGTGCCGGCACCATTTATTGAAAAGAATCATCTTTCCCATGAAATAATCTTGTCTCCTGTATTAGTTTGCTAGGACCATCCTAATGAAGAACCACAAATCAGGTGGCTTAAATAACAGAAATTTATTTTCACAAAGCGGAGGATCAAGATGTAGGCAGAATTGTTTCCTTCTAGGACTTCCCATTCTGTCAGATCTCTCCACCATGACCCGCCCATCTTGGGTTGCCCCACGGGCATGGCTTAGTTTCATTGAGTTAGACAAGGCTGTGGTCCTAGTGTGATTGGATTGACTAGTTTTCTGTGAGTATGTTTTCAGTGTGTCTGCCCTCTGATGCCCTCTTGGAACACCTACCGTCTTACTTGGGTTTCTCCTGCCTTGGGCGTGGGGTATCTCTTCACGGCTGCTCCAGCAAAGCGCAGCCATTGCTCCCTACCTTGGACGAGGGGTATCTCCTCACCGCCGCCCCTCCTGACCTTCAACGTGGGATAGCTCCTCCAGGCCCTTCTGCGCCCGCGCAGCCACGGCTTCCTGGACGTGGGGTTGGTCCTCCCGGCCACCACCCAATTGCACTCATCTCACATGCTAGTAAAGTAATGCTCAAAATTCTCCAAGCCAGGCTTCAGCAATATGTGAACCGTGAACTTCCTGATGTTCAAGCTAGTTTTAGAGAAGGCAGAGGAACCAGAGATCATGGAAACATGAACATCCGCTGGATCATGGAAAAAGCAAGAGAGTTCCAGAAAAACATCTATTTCTGCTTTATTGACTATGTCAAAGCCTTTGACTGTGTGGATCACAATAAACTGTGGGAAATTCTGAAAGAGATGGGAATACCAGAGCACCTGACCTGCCTCTTGAGAAATTGTATGCAGGTCAGGAAGCAACGGTTAGAACTGGCCATGGAACAACAGACTGGTTCCAAATAGGAAAAGGAGTTCGTCAAGGCTGTATATTGTCACCCTGTTTATTTAACTTATATGCAGAGTACATCATGAGAAACGCTGGACTGGAAGAAACACAAGCTGGAATCAAGATTGCCGGGAGAAATATCAATAACCTCAGATATGCAGATGACACCACCCTTATGGCAGAAAGTGAAGAGGAACTCAAAAGCCTCTTAATGAAAGTGAAAGTGGAGAGTGAAAAAGTTGGCTTAAAGCTCAACATTCAGAAAACGATGATCATGGCATCTGGTCCCATCACTTCATGGGAAATAGATGGGGAAACAGTGGAAACAGTGTCAGACTTTATTTTTCTGGGCTCCAAGATCACTACAGATGGTGACTGCAGCCATGAGATTAAAAGATGCTTACTCCTTGGAAGGAAAGTTTTGACCAACCTAGATAGCATATTCAAAAGCAGAGACATTACTTTGCCAACAAAGGTTCGTCTAGTCAAGGCTATGGTTTTTCCTGTGGTCATGTATGGATGTGAGAGTTGGACTGTGAAGAAGGCTGAGCACTCAAGAATTGATGCCTTTGAACTGTGGTGTTGGAGAAAACTCTTGAGAGTCCCTTGGACTGCAAGGAGATCCAACCAGTCCATTCTGAAGGAGATCAGCCCTGGGATTTCTTTGGAAGGAATGATGCTAAAGTTGAAACTCCAGTACTTTGGCCACCTCATGCGAAGAGTTGACTCATTGGAAAAGACTCTGATGCTGGGGGGAATTGGGGGCAGGAGGAGAAGGGGCCGACAGAGG
>NW_011494793.1:1392023-1397189 GCF_000754665.1 Bison bison bison | reverse complement strand
AGAGACAGACATTACTTTGCCAACAAAGGTTCGTCTAGTCAAGGCTATGGTTTTTCCTGTGGTCATGTATGGATGTGAGAGTTGGACTGTGAAGAAGGCTGAGCACTCAAGAATTGATGCCTTTGAACTGTGGTGTTGGAGAAAACTCTTGAGAGTCCCTGGGACTGCAAGGAGATCCAACCAGTCCATTCTGAAGGAGATCAGCCCTGGGATTTCTTTGGAAGGACTGATGCTAAAGCTGAAACTCCAGTACTTTGGCCACCTCATGCGAAGAGTTGACTCATTGGAAAAGACTCTGATGCTGGGGGGAATTGGGGGCAGGAGGAGAAGGGGACGATAGAGGATGAGATGGCTGGATGGCATCACTGACTCGATGGATGTGAGTCTGGGTGAACTCCAGGAGTTGGTGATGGACGTGCTGCGATTCATGGGGTCACAAAGAGTCGGACACGACTGAGCGACTGATCTGATCTGATCTGAAGACTTCCCAAGTAGCTCAAAAGGTAAAGAATCTGCCTGCAATGAGGGAGACCTAGGTTCAATCCCTGGATTGGGAAGATCCCCTGGAGAAGGGCATGGCAACCCGCTCCAGTATTCTTGCCTGGAGAATTCCATGCACAGAAGAGCCTGGTGGGCTACAGGTCATAGGGTCACAAAGAGTCGGACACGACTAAAGTGACTAACACACAGGACCATCAGGGAAGGAGCTGTTGAAGGAGCTGTTTCGTGCCTCTCTCCCCGGCTTGCAGACGGCTGCCTTCTCCCTGTGTCTTCATGTCACGTCCGTGCATGTCTGGGCGTCCAGATTTCCTCTTGTAGGAACTACAGTCATTGTGGATAAAGGCCCACCCTAATGACCTCATCTTAATTTAACCACCTCTTTCAAGATCCTGTCTGCAAAAAAATTTACATTCTGAGGTCCTGAGGATTACGACTTTGACATGGAAATCTGGGGTAGGGGACACAATCCAGCCCATACTAGCATCCATGTTGAACATCTTTTTTTTTTTTTTTAAGATATTTATTTATTCACTTTATGGCTGTGCTGGGTTTTGGTGCTGCACGCAGGCGGTCTCTGGGTGCAGTGCATGGGCTTCTCACTGCAGTGCCTTCCCTTGTTGCAGAGCGCAGGCTCTGGGCATGCAGGCTTCAGTGGTTGTGGCATGCAGGCCAAGATCAGACCCCTTGGCATTTGGGGTCTTCCAGGGATTGAACCCATCTCCCCTGCACTGGCAGCCGAATTCTTTACCACTGAGCCACCAGGGAAGCCCTTAAACGTCTATTTTTGATTGGCTGTAAATGTTTTCAAGATTGCTCCAGGTTGTAAAATGCATCAGTATATAAAACTTTTAATTGCCAAATAGTATTAATCACAAAACTTTTTTTTTTCCTAGTTGACTAGAATGCCTAGGGGAAAGGGTGGGATTTTTTTTTTTAATCTTCTTTTTTTTTTTGAATGAGAGGTTCTTTAAATTCTATAATGTTTTACAATTTTCAAAAGTTTCACACACATGATTTCATATAATCCCATAATAACCCATTTTAAAAAAGATTTCCAACTCTGATATTGGCCCTTCCCTCTTCCTTCTTCCCACTGGTAACCACTAGTCTGCTCTCTGCATCTGTGAGTCTGCTTTTGTTCTGTTATATTCACTAGTTTGTCGTATTTTTTAGATTCTGCCTATCGGTGATACCATACAGTGTTGATCTTTGTCACAGATGCCCCTCGAGTCCATCTGTGTTGGAACTTATGGCAAAATGTCATTCTTTTTTATGACTGAGTAGTATTCCACTGTCTATACTTGTAACAACTTTTGAAGATCAGACCAGCATCCCCTGTGAAGAAGCTATTGCCCTTGTGAACTGTGCCAACACAGACCACCTTATTGACAGACCTGGGTGCCCCGTCCCAGCGGTCTGGGCGGACCTGGGGGCAGGGGCCCCACGTGCTGGACACTGAGCTCTGTCTTGTGTCCCATTCTGGCAGGTGATTTACATGAACAACCAGCGATACATGGCCGCCATCATCCTGAGTGAGAAGCAGTGCCAAGAACACCTCAAGGAAGCTAACAAGAGCTGCGATGGTGAGTGGGTGAGGGCTGGAGTCGGGGTTATGGGCCGTGGAGAGCAAGGTGGCAAGATTCCCCGGCCAGTCTCTTGGCAGCTCCCAACCTTCCTGAGTCTTCTGGTCCTATACCCCTAGCTTTGGCTCTCACGCTGACCCAGAAAGCCAAGACACTGGAGGTGGAGCTGGCAAAGGAGAAGTTGGTATGTACCAAAGACAAGGACGGTCTAACGGTGGGCAAGCGAGTGGCAGAGGAACAGCTGGCCGAGTGCGGCAAACCCCGAGACCAGCAGCAGCAGGAACGGCAGCTGGCTGAGGACCGGCTGCGGAAGGTGCAGGCCTTCTGCATCCCCCTGGACAGGAACAAGTTTGAGACGGATCTGCGAAACCTCTGGAGGGACTCCATCATCCCGCGCACCCTCAGTACCCTGAGCTTCAACTTGTACCATCCCCTCGGCTCGGAACTGCCTTCCATCCAGAGAGCCTGCGACAGCCTGCCCTCCATCATGACCTCCAAGGTGGAAGAGCTGGCCCGGAGTTTGCGGGCTGGCATCGACAGCGTGACCCTCGAGAACGAGAAACTCCAGCGCCAGAAACTGGAGGTCGAGCAGAGCCTGCGCGCCAGTCAGGAGGCCAAGGAGAAGGTGGAGAAGGAGGCGCAGGCCCAGGCTGTCAAGCTCCAAGCAGAATGTGCCCGCCAGACCCAGCTGGCCCTGGAGGAGAAGGTGGCACTGCAGAAGGAACGGGACAGGCTGGTCAAGGAGCTGGAAGAGAAGAAGCGTGAGACTGAGCACCTCAAGTTGCAGTTGGCAGTCAGCAACTCAGCCCTGGACACCTGTATCAAGGCGAAGGTGGGTAGGGGGCCCTAGATTCTGGTTACATTGGAGGGATGGGTCTGGAGGCCAAGTTGATGGTGATGTTGAACTTGGGTTTGAACTTGGCTTTTTTTTTAACTTCTTTTAGAGGTTGGCTTCCCAGTGTAGATTGAGTTTGTTAGGACTCGCTTCAGAGTTTCACTGATGTTAGGATTGAGGCAGAGCTTAGAAAGTGTATCAGCACTGAGAAAGGGGATGGGTTAAGACTGGAGTCGGAGGTAGGGTGTCCATCAGGTCCAGGGTTGAGTGAGGGGTGAATCTAAAACTGTGATTCCTTTGGGACTGGGGTGAGTTGAGACATTGAGGGTGGATTTAGACTTGAGGCTGGGATCAAACATGGGTGCCCATGAGTCTAGAATGGCTTTAGGATTATGATCATGTATTGACACAGGATTTTATTGGCATTAGGACTGTGGTGCAGTTTGGATTGGAAATGATATTAAGAAAGAGATAAAGATTGGGGAGTTTAGGAAGGCGGTGGGCCTCAAAATTGGCTTAGGGTTAGAATTAGGGACTCATTCAGTGTTGGGGTCAGGGTCGGGATGGATTTGAGTTGAGTTGAAGGATCAGAGGGTGCTGGATTAAGGATTGGGAGTGACACTGGGGTTAGCATGAGGGTTAAGGCAGGTCACAGGAAAGGCTTGATGTGGATGCTAAACTTGTGTAAACTTGGATCAAGGTGAATTATTGGTGACTCCTGTGTCTAGAGTTGATTTCCGTTAAGGTAAGGGTTTCAAGTAGAATTTCATTAGTCTTAGAATTAGATTGAGTTTGGAAGGTGGATTGTGAGGAAAGGTTAAAAGTTGGGTCAGAGGTTGCATGCAGAGTGGTCATTGTATCTAGGTCAAGTAAATTTCAGTGGTTTTGGGATTGCATTGAGTTAAGGCTGGAGTTGAGGTTTAGGTTGCTATAGGTGGTTGGTGGGGCTAGGGATGATTAGAAGTTTGGGGCTAAGGGTAGATTCAGCACTTTGTGGGCATTAAGATTGGGGTTGGAATTGACCATGGGTTAGGAGTTGAGACTAAGTTGAGTTTAGGGTGGTTGGTTGGGGCCAAGTTGGGTTGGCGTTGGGATATATTTGAAGGGAAGGATTAGGTGATCCTGAGTTAGAGCAGGGATATACCAGGGTTCCAGTGAGGGTCAGTGTTGGGTCTAGTGTAGAAGCTGGGTGACTATTGATCTTGGGCTGAGGTTGGTTAGAATTCTAACTCAGGTAGAGGCTGAGGTCTAAGGTTGAGTTGGGGTTGAGTGTGGTATTGGGAAAGTATTTATGGGTGGTCATAGGGGAATACAGGGCTGGGGCTCAGGGAATGAAGTTGTGGAGTAGATTTTTCATAGCAGCTGGGTCTAGGGGATGGGTTATGGTCAGAGTTAGACGTAAAGTAATATATCAGATCTGTCATTGAGATTGGATTTGATTCTAAGGGAGGTCCTGTTTTCAAGTTAGGACCCAACTTTAGGTAACTGAGTTCAGGACTGGTTGGATCTCAGGTTTGGAGGAGCTCCTTTAGGGCTGTTTGATGGCCTTGAGGGCAGAAGTCCTGGTGGTCTGCAGAGCGGGTCAGCTTCGGTCTGGGACAGGATTGGCTAGGTAGGCTCAGCTGGGGCCACGGGTCGGAGTCAGGGCGGCACTGAGACTGTAGTGGAGACCGAGGCAGGACCCCCGCAGAATGGGGTCTCTGGGCAGCTCCCAGTCATTTCAGGGCAGATGGCTGCAGGTGATTATGTATCCGTCATCCTGCGTGTCCTTCTTCCATGGGTATCTGTCGGTTTCTCTGCCCTGGAAGGACCTCAGGTCTCTAAGGGTGTAGAAAGGCAGGAAACTCCCTAGGACTCGTGTTTGGGGGCACTGGCCTCCACCAGCCTCCCTTCACTCTTCTTCCCACAGTCGCAGTTGACGATTCCTGGGCCAAGACCTGCAGTCCCCGTCCCCAACCCTCCACCTATCGGTGAGTGACAGGGCAGGGCCAAGATGGGGGGCGGATTCCACCTTGTATCCCGGGTTGCCAGCCCATCCCTGGCCCTGGAGGCAGGGCTACTAAGGCACCCAGTTAGGCCTGACCCCTCCCTCTTTCGGCAGACCCAGCTAGCCTGGAGGAATTCAAGAGAAGGATCCTGGATTCCCAGCGGGCCCCTGCCAGCAACGTCTTGGTCTCAGCCAGGTGAGGCTCTGGGCTGTCTCAGGCTGATGGTGCAGTCTCAGGGTATGAGCGAGGCTGGGTACAG
>NW_011494793.1:1374547-1391811 GCF_000754665.1 Bison bison bison | reverse complement strand
GATCCCTTGGAGAAGGGAATGGCAACCCACTCCAGTATTCTTGCCTGGAGAACCCCATGGACAGAGGAGCCTGGGCGGCTACAGTCCATGGGGTTGCAAAGAGTTGGACACGACTGAGTGACTAACACTTCATGCTGGGCCCAGGGTCAGAGCTGTGACCAAGACACATTCATTCATGAAAGTCTCTGAATATTGGGCCAGAGAGACAATGAAGGAGGCAGGATAAGAAGAGTGAACAAAAACCCGCCGTGATTGGGTGCTTACTGTAATCTTGGCGTAGTCCTAAGCACTCTGCCCATTTAACTCATTTAAGCTTTAGAATCCTAACCCGTGGGTGAGCTACAGTTACCCCCACATTCTGGAGGAAGCAAATGAGGCATGGAGGGTGTGTGTGTCATGCCCCAGGTAACACAGCCAGAGCTGGGACGTGAACCTAGGTGATCAGACTCCAGACAGGCAAGGGAGAGCCTCTGTGAGGAAGGGATCTTTGAGCTGGAAGGCGGACAGGAGGCAACCTGGGCGACGCCAAGGGGGAACAGTCCCTGCAGGTGGCAAGAACTGCTGCGGCAAAGGCCCTGTGGCCAGACGAGGGTAGCAGAAGTGAACGTAGCCCAGGAAGGGTATGAGGGAGAGCAGTGTCTGAGGGTGACCCTGGCCCTCTCACTCTACCCTTCTGAGCCACACTTTCTCACTCTACAAAAATGTTGGAGGGTGAGGGTCTCTGAAATCATCTTCCCAGGTGTTGCAGTGGTAAAGAACCCGCCTGCCAAGAGATGCAAGAGATAGGGGTTTTGTCTCTGGGTCAGGAAGATCCCCTGGAGTAGGAAATGGTAACCCAGTCCAGTATTCTTGTCTGGAAAATTCCATGGACAGAGGAGCCTGGCTGACTATAGTTCGTGGGGTCACAAAAGAGTCGGACATGACTGAGCAACTGAGCATGCACACTGAGATTAAGGGCATGAAAATGCTTTGCCAGCTATAAAGTGCTGTCCACTACTGGCTAGAACAAGGGACCCAGAGCCTCCGTGGGGAGCATCAAGGTTGCTGGCACGTGATCAGGTCATAGCTCCATGCCTTTGCCCCCGTCACCTCCTCCCAGAGCCCAGTCATCCTTTGGACAACAGCCCGTGCGTCATGGGGAAGGTGACTCAGGCCGTGGCCCCTAGAACACCCTGTGGTCCCACCAAGGTTGCTGCTACACCCCCCTTTCAGGACCACACTGCTGACCTAGGAGTCAAGGATTGGCTTTCCATTTGCAGTTTATGACCTGAGGTTCAGAGGAGTGTGTGGGATTTTTTTCAGAGCCCTCTGACCCCAAAGCCTGTGCTGTCCAAGGTTTTGCCATGCGGCTATCGTCAAGCTAGATCTGTTTCAGCCCCAGGGTGCTAAACAAAGCCCATAGGATCCAAAGGGCTTCCAAAAGTCTGTCACTGACTCTCCAGAGTTCTCTGCACCCAGCTCCATCTTCACTGTGTCTTCTTACATACTGCCCCTGACGGGGAGCTCACCCCCCTTGCGGAACAGGTCCCCTCACTCTTTGACTAGAGTTTGAGCCTGCTTTTTGAACAAACAGAGCTTTCCTTTCTGCATCTTGGCCTGAAGCCATCATGGCAAGGAAGGAGGTTCTATTATTATCCCCATTTCTCAGAGGAGGGAACTGAGGCCCCAGGGAAGTGATCAGCCTGGGGTCATGCGTCAGCAACTCAGGGTTGGAGCCAGGCTTACCGTCCAAGCATGTCTGGGTCCCAGCTGAGAATGGGGAAGCTCTTGACATTGTTTACCCCAAGTGACGCACCCCACCCCCTCCCCTCCGAGGAAACAATGTGTGCTTAAGCCTGGCCCCTCCTGCTTCTCTCTGCAGGATCGCAGGAAGAGCCTCTGGCCCATGGGCTCCGGCTTGATTTGCCTCCCTCTGAGAGAGGGGCCAGGGACGGGCAGGCTGGGGTCTTCAGCTCTGGGTTTGAGTCCCAGTTCGTCCAGTTACTCACTGGACAAGCTGTGAATGACTGAGTTGTAACATCTGAATTTTACAGGCACCCAATAGGGAGGTAGATTCGAGGCAGGCTTCAAATCACCCATCCCATGGTGGAGACTGTTGATTGCTTTTCCACTCTTTTTCCTTCTGGGGCTCCAGAAAGTCTGTGCTGTTGCTAAATCACCCCCATGCATCCCAGATCCTTGCAGCTTGCCTGTGCTAGAGAGGGAGGGAACATCCAGGCCTCTGCCATGGCTGGGCTTGACAACTAGGTCATGCTTCTTAAGTGAACATTGTTATGTGGTTTTCTAATAGTGGCAAAGACTACTGAAAGTGTTAGTTGCTCAGTCATGTTCAACTCTGAGACCCTACTGACTGTAGCCTGCCAGGCTCCTCTGTCCATGGAATTCTCCAGGTAAGAATACTGGAGTGGGTTGCCATTCCCTTCTCCAGGGGATCTTCCTGACCCAGGGCTCGAACCTGGGTCTCCTAAATTGCAAGCAGATTCTTTACCATCTGAGCCACCAGAGAAGCCAAATGTTCCAGCTTTCCTCTACTTAGTAAGACTGAGCTTCCTTTGGAGATCAATTTATATAATCAAAAAAACCCACAATGGACATGAAGACAAATATTAAGTAAATGTTGGTTTAGGGGCTCTGTGGTTGAAGATGGAGAAAGTCACAGAGTGGAGGGTTGAAGATGGAACTTCAGCCTTGACAGTGAGCCAGGCAGACAGCAAGTGTCAATTCAAGTTCACTACCATCACTATGATGATTCATTTTATTGTTCAACCCATGTTTCTTGAGCAGCTATTGGGTGCCAAGGACACAGGGAAGAAAAAGGTATAGATATTCAAATTCCCACGCCCTGTATGACTGCCAGTCTAGTCGGGGAGACGGATAACAAACCAGATGAATGAGCTATGACAGGGCCCCTTGGTAATGAGTGAGACAGAAAAGGGATGAGGGAGCTTGACGAGGTTGGGATTTTCCACCAGGGGCCAGGGCAGGCTTCACTGAGGAGTGATACTGGAGCAGAGAACTGAAAGTGAGGGAGGAGCCAGGAGGGGATTCCCTGCAGGGTGCCCCAGGCAGTGGGGCAGCCTGTGCAAAGGTCCTGAGGAAGGACCATCCATGCCTGGTGAGTGAGTGAGGAGTTAGGTGTGGCTGGAGTGGAGTGAGGAGAGGGGAGTGGGAGGAGGTGAGGTCAGGGAGCTGGCAGGACAGATCAGGCAGGGCCTTGGGGCAGTGGTGAGGACTTTGGGAGCCCTGCAAGGGGCTGTGAACAGCAGAGGGCATGACCCGGCTCAGGTGTGCACAGGCTCTTTCTGATTGCTGTTCTGCGGGGTGAAGGCAAGGACCTGGGACCAGGTATGAGGGTGACAGCCCCAGTCCAGGTGAGCAGTGAGGCTTGGAAATTGGCCAGGGACGACCCTCCCTTGCAGGCTGGTGGGCAGGAATGGTTAAAGATGTCTGATCTCTGTTGGGGTTGGCTCGAAGCCAGTGGATCCTGGTAAAGGACAGAGGCTGGAGCTGGTTATGGGACGGGGGTGGGGGTGGCGGGGGCGGGGGGTGTGGAATCTACGAACGTGAGGCTGTGAGGGCCCCAGGGAAGAGCCGGGGAAGGAAGGGAGAGGGCCAGCGGAAGCAGGACTTGGCTGAGGCCCCCACCTCCCCCATCAGGAAACAGCCTCCGCGTCAACCTCTGACCCCTCACGAGAACCTTTGCCAGGCCAAGATGGGGGAAGGGCATTCCAGACAGTGAGACGGCTCCTGCAGAGGCAAGGCGGAGGGGCAGAGTTGAAGGGATGGCTCTGAGAATTTGGGCGATGCTTGGACAGGTTTTGATTCCCCAGTGGGGAGGTCTGGAAGTGGGGGGTGGAGTGGGTGGAGCCTTGAATCCCAGATATAGAAGATTTGGCTTTAAAAAGAGCTGTCTTTGTCCTGAGGGTGCAGAGGAGCCAGGGAATCCTGTGTAAAGGGGCAGGCTCATTAGAAGAACCTTCCTGGGAATGGGTGAGGGGCTGGCTCTAGGTCAGTTCTGTATGGACAAAAGAGGGAAACTAAGGCCCTGCCTGGGGAGTCGGGGGTGGGGGTGGAGGGCGGACTGGGGCGGCAGGGGCTTTGGACAAACTTCCAGGATCCCAGGGCCTTAGGGAGCAAAGGGGAGAGCCAGACAGACTGCAGCAGAAACCTGGAGGTGGCCTCTCTGAACCTCAGTCTCTTCAGCTGTATAATGGACAGGCACATACCTCAGTCCCACAGAAGTTCAACAAAACGAAATCTAAGGGGAGGTTGATACTGGTGTCAACTAAAAAAAATGTACAATGTGAAATGCAAATTAAGTTTTATTTGGGGCCATGTGAGGGCTGCAGCCCAGGAGACAGAAGCTCAGATAACTCTGAGCAACGGCTCCAAAGAGATAGGGAGAAGACGGTGTATATGTGATTCTGGCAAAAGGGGAGTACATGAGATCAAGCACATATAGTTTTTGCAGAAAGCTTCTGCTCGTCATGAGAAACAGTTGCCACCATGAAGGATTTTAGTGCTTTTCTAGATATGAGGAGATATAAGAATCGGGCTCATAAAATTAGCTCCTGAGAATATATAACTATTAAAGGCCCATCCTGCCAGCTTCCTGGAGCACAGAGTGCCTCATTTCTGCTTTCTCCTCCGAGCTCCCTCAGGGGGTGTTGGAGGTCAGCAGCTGCAGTAGCACATGATTTAATCCTTGCAGAGGTAGATGGCAGTGCCCACGGCAAGTGCCAATTTGTGGTTGACACCAGGAAGACCCCTAGGGTTCTTGGGAGCAAGAAGGGGCCCAGAGTAAGAGGCAGGCCCAGGCAAGGTTTGTCCTGTTCTCTGCCTGACCGACTACTGTATTCTCATCTCCTTCCTGCTCCAGTGGCTGAGGAGGCTCCAGGCCCGCTGACTGAGGGTGGCCCGACTCACCTGTCTGGAGACCAGGTGCAGCGAGACGCCCGCAGTGTGGGACACAGCCAGGGTGGCGTCAGATGACCTCCCACACACACACACCAAAGTGGGCGCCCCGGGCCGGCGTCCTCTGCTCACCCTTACCCACACCCTCCCTGCACGCCCCGATACTCTCACACAGACTCACACCCACACCACACAATCCCTCACGCCTAGACACCGTGATGACGTCACAGATGCACTGACATCACATGGACAGCTTGGTGACATCACACAGAGACAAGGCGATGACATCACAGAGATACATGGCGGCATCACACGTGCACTTTCTGCCTAGCCCTTGCCCAAAGTCACACCCCTTCGTGCACCCAGGCCAAGGCACCCACCGTATCCCACTTGTTTAGAGCGTTGTAGTGCTCCAGGTCTGAGGAAGTGAGAACAGGAAGACATTCACCTTCGTCCTCCCCTGAGAGTTTCTAGGCCTGCCCTAGAGAGGGAATATCTCTGATCCTGGGGCCCCCTCAGAGCCCGAGAGGGGGCTGCCCCTTCACCCTTTCTTCCCCTACACCCAGTCCTGCCTGTGGCCTGTATAAATGTTAGTAGCACTAAATAAATGTTATCGAAACCCTTCAAAGTCTCCTGAGTCGTGATTTCTGCTTTGAAAAGCCACCAACAGGCTCTGAGTGGCCAAAGAACTAGGAATACGATGAAAGTCGCAAAACCCCATCCCCAGCATCCCCAGAACAGAAGACCCTTCAACTTGGAACAAACATGGGTAGACGCCAGCTTCCCTCAAGACGCGGGCATCTCCATGTGCGTGTGCATGCTAAGTCACTTCAGTGGTGTCCGACTCTTTGCGACCCCATGGACTGTAGTCCACACCAGGCTCCTCTGTCCTTGGGATTCTCCAGGCAAGAATACTGGAGAGGGTTGCCAGGCCCTCCTCCAGGGGATCTTCCTGACCCAGGGATCAAACCCACATCTCCTGCAGCTCTTGCGTTGCAGGCAGATTCTTTACCACGGAGCCAACGGGGAAGCTTGAGGCATCTCTATATGTGAAGAGAAATGGCAAAATCATATAATCAATAAGGGTTATATGAAATGCCTTCAAAGCCCCCCATTATGACAGCAATAATATGAATTTAGTACTTCTTTAAAATAGATTAAAAAAAAATTTTTTTTTTTAAACAGAAATTGAAAAAGCAGTTTCTTTTTCATTTTTTATTGTAGTATAGTTGACTGGGGCTTCTCCTGGTGGCTCAGCAGTAAAGAATCGCCTGCAATGCAGAAGACGTGGATTTGATCCCTGGGTAGGGAAGATTCTCTGGAGGAGGAAATGGCAACCCACTCTGGTATTCTTACCAGCAGAATCCTATGGACAGAGAAGCCCTTGCATCCATGGGGTCGCAAAGAGCTGGACATGATTGAGCAACTGAACACAAAACACACACAGTTGATTTATAATGTGAAAGTTTCAGGTGTACAGCACAGTGATTTCAGCTATACACATACATAACTATATTTAAAAAGCAGTTTCTTGGACTTCTTTGGTGGCCCAGTGGTTAAGAATCCTCCTGCCAAGGCAAGGGACACAGGTTCGATCCCTGGTCCGGGAAGATCCCACATGCTGTGGAGCAACTAAGCCTGTGTGCCACCACTACTGAGCCTGAGTGCCGTAGAACACGTGCTCCGCCACAAGAGAAGTCACTGCATCTACAGAGTGGCCCCGCTTGCCTAACTCAAGAAAGCCCGTGCGTAGCGACAAAGACCCGGTGCGGCCAGAAGTAAATAAACACATTTTTAAGGCAGTTTCTTAAATAATACAAATCGGTTTCTGAAAAAGCAGATTGTCTACCTGTAGCTTTTGTTTTTGGTAGGTTTGCAAAGATTTCCCCAGGTACAGATAATTACTGAGGAACTGTAGCCTGTTTTGCAGAAACTCCTTATTGCAGAACAATTTCACAAAAGTCCCAGGCATTTGTTTTTTGAGGGGATTTTTGATGGGAAGGTAGATGTTAGAAAGGGCATCAGTGTCCAGTTTGGGAGCACTTCAACTCACTGATCACTAAATAAGTAGGAAGCCAGGGAAATTTTGCACATTAGAGGGACCCAGGGAAATCATATCATGCCAATTAGACTGGGGTGGGGGAAGGAAAAGGATAAAAAGCCATAATCCCTACTGCTTGTGAAGATGTAGAAAAAAGGGCATTTTCCTACAGGACTGGTAGAAATGCCCATCTCATCCAGGCCCTTTTGGAAATAAGTTTAATGATATTTAATAAAAGTGAAGACAGGGAATTCCCAGGCAGTCCAGTGGTTAGGACTCCTTGGTTTCACTGCCAAGAGTCCAGGTTCAATTCCTAATCGGGGAACTAAGATCCCACAAACTGTGGAGCACGGTGGGGGGCGAGGGGGCGTGGAAAGTGAAGACATACAAATCCTTTGATTCTGCAACCCCATTCCTAGCACTTTGTCCCTGAGAAGCAAAAACTCCAGGAAACAAAGCAAATGGTCATCGGGCGGAGAACAGCCTAAAAATTGTCATCTAGAGTCTCAGCTTGTCTGTCCCCCCAGCCCAGCCCATCCCCTGGGACCTTGACAGGGAGGAGATGAATCACGAGGAGCCAGAGCTGGCAATGCCACGCTTAGGGCAAGCTAGTCAGGAGGGACAAAGGAGCGATATTTCCTGGATACGGAAACCCGGGCGAGAGACAGGCCGCTGCAGGAAACACTCGGCTGGGGCCCCGCCAAGCAAGGGCAGGAGGGTCAGCCAGGCCCAGCCGCCCAGACGGGCCAGTCTGGAGGCCCCAAGGAAGCCGGGACGTCCCTGACCCTGAGCCTACTGCCTGAGCAGCCAGGAGTAAGGAGTCCTGGGGAGGACGCTGACAGCAGCCAGTTCTGAGTTTGGGTTCCAAACCCCGACATTCCTGCATTCAAATTTTGGCTCAGTTGATCTCAGCCTCCATTTACTCACCTAGAAATGAATATAATAATAATAACATGAGGGAGGGGGATTCAGGATGAGGGGGACACACGTATACCTGTGGCCGATTCATGTTGATGCATGGCAAAAAACATCACAATATTGTAAAGTAATTATCCTCCAATTAAATAAATAAATTAAAAAAAAAATCATCATCCTAAACTCTCTGGACCCATGGATGCAGGTCTTTGACTCTTGGTTGGTCTCTCCCATTCAGAGCATCCCAGGATATCAATCTTCCAACCAGCTCGGTGGGCTATAGTTCATGGGGTCGCAAAGTGTCGGACACGACTGAGGGACTAAGCACAGCACAGCACAGTACCAGGTCAGTCCTCCAACACCTGGGCCTCAGCCTCTGCCTCCTTTGTAGTCTCCGTGCTGGTCCAGAGGGATCCATTCATCCCAGGATCTGACCGTGTGTCTCTCCCACTCACACCCTCCCTGGCTCCTTAGTGCCCTGGGAATAAGGCCTAATCCTCAGCTGTCTTGTGCCTTCCTCCCCACAGCCAGTGCAGCTGTTCCAGACATTTGACTCTTTGACCGAAGACTCAGTGACTTTTAATCTGTATTGTGCCCTCAGACTAGAAGGCTTTGTTCTCGCCTGCCAATTCCCCAAGGCCCCGCCCTAGAGATCGCTCCCCCTGGCAGCCCCTCTGGATGCCCCAGAGTTCTTGTTCCTTCGGGGTACTTCCCCTACACCATCCCTCCCTCTTTCCAGTCCTGATCCTGGAGCTCTGACTTCTCCAGGCTGAGGCCCTATGCGGGCCCCGCCCTGCCCTGAGAACCAGGTGGGGGTTGAGTCCTAGTCAGGGAGCAATTGGCAGACCCCCCTCCTTGATCCTGTGGTCCAGCCACTGGGTGAGGTTCTGACTCTTTGGGGATTTCCTGTGACCTCTATAAATAACCCCCATGCCTGCTTCCCACAAACCACCTCCCCCTTCTTGGAAAAAAGGGACTGTAGCCAAGGACCTCAGTCCGTGATGTGCCAGGGACAGGGTAAGTGGGCGGGGCCGAGGCATCCTTTCCCAAGAGCATCTTTCTCCCCACCCGGACCCCACTCCTCCCTGCTGGGAGCCCTCCAGACCCTCCCCAAGCAAAGGACATCTGGGCACCCACCCTCTCTACGCCTACATTGCTGCTTCTTGTCTTTCTGCAAAATGGACCTAATAGTAATATCCACGGACAGAACTGGGGTGACCCTTCCCTTCCAGGAGCCCCCCATTCAGGGGGGACCCCAGCTGTCAAACAAACAAATCAACAGAAAGTGACATATTGCAATGAAGCCATGATGAAATGGAGTCAGAGGGTCCCTATAGTTGCGTGATGGGCCCTGGAAACTTCCCAGCCTCTGCTCCTGTGTCCCTTGAAATCTGAGAGTTTGTATCTTCAACTACTGGAGGTGGAGATTTTTTTCTGATTCTGGAAAAGAGCTTGACCCTACTTGAGACTCCATTTCCACCTCTGGCAAAAGGGGAGTTAACTATTCATATTCCATCAGGTGGGTCGTGGAAGCCTGGATCCCTGGGACCTTAGGGGGCCGGAACGTCACTGGAGTGTCAGGCACTTTTTTTGTTAGGGCAAAGCGCCCTCTGCTGCTTCATCACCTCAACAGCTGCTGCTAAGCTGCTAAGTCGCTTCAGTCGTGTCCGACTCTGTGTGACCCCATAGACAGCAGCCCACCAGGCTCCCCCGTCCCTGGGATTCTCCAGGCAAGAACACTGGAGTGGGTTGCCATTTCCTTCTCCAATGCATGAAAGTGAAAAATGAAAATGAAGTCGCTCAGTTGTGTCTGACTCTTAGCAACCCCATGGACTGCAGCCTACTAGGCTCCTCCATCCATGGGATTTTCCAGGCAAGAGTACTGGAGTGGGCTGCCACTGCCTCAACAGCAGATCCCCCATAAGTGAAAGTCACTCAGTCGTATCCAACTCTTTGTGACCACAAACCGCCTCGTCCTTGGACTATAGTCCCCCAACCATGGACTATATAGTCTATGGAATTCTGCAGGCCAGAATACTGGAGTGGGTAGCTGTTCCCTTCTCCAGGGGATCTTCCCAACCCAGGGATTGAACCCAGGTCTCCTGCACTGTAGGCGGATTCTTTATCAACTGATCTATCAGGGAAGCTCAGATCCCCCATAAGTCCCCATAATCAAAGGCTTCACTATCAGGCTCTCCTCTCTGGGATTTCTTTCTCCCTTCTAGCACTCACTCATTCTACTTCCAGCCTCACTGGCCACCTCGCTGCCCCTCAAACACACTGTGATGTTCCCACCTCAGGGCCTTTGCACATGCCCTGCCCTCTGCCTGGGATGTTCTTGCTGGCCTCTTCCGTCTTCTTCTCACCTTTCAGATGTCAGAGTAAATTCCATATCTACCCTCACATCCATCCCTGACCAGGTCAGGTCTCCTTATCATACGTTTGCACAGCAGCCTTCAGAACTCAGGTTTCCCAGGTGACTCGGTGATAAAGAATCTGCCTGCTGATGCAAGAGTTGGAGGAGACGTGGGTTTGATCCCTAGGTTGGGAAGATCCCCTGATGGAGGCAATGGCAAACCACTCCAGTTTTCTTGCTGGGATCATCCCATGGACAGAGGAGCCTGGAGGGCTACAGTCCATTGGTTGCAAAGTGTTGGACACGACTAAGGGACTGAGCAAGCAAGCATCCGACCTCACCAAAAGGAGCTGTGTCTCTTCTTTAATAAGGGCAGGAGTGCGGACTTCCCTGGCGTTCCAGTGGTTAAGAATCCCCCTTCCAACGCAGGGGATGAAGGTTCGATCCCTGGTCCAGGCACTAAGATCCCACATCCCGGGGACAACTAAGCCCGCCCACCACAGCTACTGAAGCCAGCACACTCTGGAGCCCATGCTCCGCAACTAGAGAAAGCCCACGCATCGCAATGAAGACTAAGAACAACTGAAAATTAAAAAAAAAAAAACAAACAGGAGCAGGAGCAATGCCTACTTACTCCCCTCTGTTTCCAGCCCCCTGCACTCAGTCTGTCACCCAGAAGGCCCCCAGTGAACTCAAACTGAAATCTAACCTTATGTGCAAATCCCCTGGGGGCTTCAGCAACTAAATACTTCTCTGAACCTCAGTTTCCTCATCTGTAAAACTATGACGACATAACCGCTGCATTGTGCTGTTACGAAGATGCACTCAAATGATGGGTGCGATTCTAACACATCGTAGGGACTTGATAAATATCCACTGAGTGGATGACTAAGCTTGGAAAGGAAGAAGGGATTTTGCAAGTCAATTTGAGCAGAAAAGCAGCAAAGTTTCAAGATTAATACCACAAAAGGAATGACAGCTTGGGACTTTCCTGGCAGTCCAGTGGTTAAGATTCCCAGCTTCCACTGCAGGGGGGCACTGGTTCAATCCCTGGTTGGGGAATTAAGATCCTGCACGCTCTGTGGTGCAGGGTGGTGGTGGTGGTGGTGAGTGTTGGGGAAGGACAGTTTGCAGAGCAATAAACACCAATTTGTGTACAAAATACAAGACAAAATATATTTTATAGGCACAAATATGCAAATATATACAGAAAGTTCTGGTAGGATACAACCACCAAGGAGAGGGTGTTCAAATATTTCTGGATCACCTGTTTTTTACCTTCCTTTGGTATTTGCAAAATAAATTAAAAACTATAAAACAAAAACCTCTGAGACCTTTCAACCTCCGTCTTGATCCTCTACTCCTCTTCCCCCAGCATCATGGGCCCAAAAGGACCTCCTTTCAGCCCCACTCAGCGCCAAACCCCCGAAATCTGGCCGGCTGCCGCTCAGTCACTACCAGCAACAGAGGCTTTGTGGTTTGCGGTCAAGGTCCCCGCCTTGGCCTAAGCTGTTCCCAGATACCCCAAGGCTTCCGGGTGCTCCTCCAGCCTGGGTCTGAGCTTCCGCTGTCCCCTCACTTGCCCACGCAGAAGTCCCGGAAGATGATATCCAGAATTTCCTCAGTGCCCCCTCCACCAGTGAGATGACTCAGATGCCCTCGGGCTACCCGAAGTGCCTCGGCTGCCAGGGCTAAGTCTTTTGCCTGCTTGTACTGACCAAGGGCATCCAGGCAGCCCCGGAGGTGGTGTTGGTGCCTCGACCGTGTCAGAAGTGGGCCTGTGGAAGGGTCCCCACACCTGGAAGGGACAAAGGATAAGGTCTCTCTCGGCATTCAAAGTGGGGGGAAGGGGAACAATCGTACCCCGTTTTTAGATACAGAAACTGAGCTGGCAGGGCCAGCTGTGCCCAAAGCCAGTGGCTTAGCCCCCAAACTTGGACAGAGCGAGGTTGCCCAGTGGGCAAGGGGGCTCACAGTGCAGCCAGCTCCTTCTTCAGTGCTTCTAGGAGGCCGTCCAGCCCCTCACCCGTCAGGCAAGACAGCAACAGGTGGGAGGGGAGGTCAGGATGGAGGTCTGAGCGCCCAGCGGGAAGCAGGTCTGATTTATTCAGCACAAGCAGAAGGCGCTGGCGGCTCCCATTGGGGTTCCTGGCTCCTGCCGGGATGACAACGGTGTCCAGGAAGTTGCAGCTGGCCGGAGAGGCCAGGTCAGAAGCATCCAACACGGCCAGAATGAGGTCAGCCTGCTCCAGCCTGGGAGGCGGGAAAATGGAGCATGGACCCCAGAGCTGCGCAATGAAGAGCATTCGGCAGGGACGGAGTAAAGGCCAAACCCAAAAGCTGCCCTCCCCAAAGAACTGAGGCCCCACCTAACGGGGTTTAGTAATCTCTCCTCATTAAGGACTAATGAAAGAGAAATGCAACTGGTAGAAACAGCAAAGGGCCCGCGTTTCCCCCTCCTACCTCCCTCCTGCCCACCTTTTTTGGGCACGCCGCACGCCCTCCTGCTCCACAGGCCCCACGCCTTCCCGCAACCCCGCAGTGTCGCTCAGCAGCGCTGGGAACCCGGCCAGGTCCACGGGGGTCTCCAGAACATCTCGGGTGGTCCCCGGCTCCGGGGACACGATGGACACAGGCTTCCGGCCTGGGGGTGGGGGTGGGCTCAGAGGAAGCGGGTGTGGTGGAGATGAGAGGGTCCCTCCCTTAGGCTCCACCCCCGGGACGGACAGTTTTCAACCTCCCAGGCCCCTTCCCTACCCCAGAAAGCTCAGCAGCTTAGCTCCCAGCCCCGCCCCCTGCCCACGCACTGAGCAGGTTCACCAGGCTGCTTTTGCCGGCGTTGGGAGGTCCCGCAACCACCACGTGCGCCCCTGAGCGGAGCCTCTGCCCGCGCCTGGCATCTCGAAGATGTACGCCCAGCGCCACCTCCAGCTTCCGCACCTCACTATCAGCTGTGGATGGAGGAAAGGAGAGAGAGAGTAAGAGGACCTGGGGGGGCTGGATGCCAGATGTCTCCACCTCCCACCCCCAGGGGGACCCACCTTGATCCAGGACGCCTTCCTCCAGGTTGTCATCCTCACTAAAATCGATATAGGCCTCTACATGGGCCAGAGCCTGAGGGAGGGAGAGGTGGGTAGTGTGGTCATACAGAAACTCACCCCGAGTGGGTGCCCGGGTCCAGCCTGACCTTAAGGGACCAGATTGGAGGCTCATAGACAGGAAACTCTAACACAGGAAAAGGTTAGGTAGTGTCTCTGCGGCAAGGTATGAGTGTACTTGCTTTAGTGAGGGTCTCGGCCCAGCCGCGACAGAGGTCACCTAGCTCCCCATCGAGCTGCCTCAGGGCCTGTCGCCGCTGCGCCTCGGTTTCTGCATGGATCAGGTCTGCCAGCCCCTCCACCTCCGTCAGGCTCAGCTTCCCGTGGGCAAACGCCCTCCTGGTGAACTCGCCTGCCTCCGCTGGCCTCAGCCCTGGCACACTGCCTGCGGGAAGGTTCAAGATCCTGAGGCCCCTGGCCCGTACCCAGGTCACCGGCGTAGCAATACCTCAAAGCCAAGGCTGCAGACTTACCCAGGGCCTGCAGGACACCACTCACCACGGCCGGCCCTCCATGCACGTGGAACTCCGCGCAATCCTCACCGGTAAAACTTTGGGGACCTAGTATGTTGAAGAGATGGGTGTCAGCAGGATACAGCCTGGGCGACCGCCTGGAAGGAGGAAGTTGGGTCACAGGAGCTACTTGAGGTTCCGGATCTGAAAGTCCCGTACCTGGAAACCAAAGCACCAGCGCGCGGTCCAAAGGCTCCCCAGAACGGGGGTCGCTGAGCAGGCGCAGGCAGGCTTTGCGGGCCGGAGGTAAGTCCCGCGGCGCCGTGAGGCTCTGGAGGGCGTGGCCGCTGGCAGGGCCGCTGGTTCGGATCACCGCGATGCCGCAGCGGCCTTGGCCAGAGCTCAGAGCGAAGATAGTGGCTCCGGAACCGGGGGCCCGGTAACCACTGCCCTGGCGCGTGCACAGTCTGGGACTGGAGAGGAGGAGAGTCAGTGCATCTGAGAAGCTCTGACGCCAGAGTGGCAGGTGGATAGATGGCTCGATGGTCGCGTGATCCCCCAAGTGGAAGTTTTGTGGCTAGGGGATGGACTGATCGGAAGTTCTGAGGCCAGAATAAGACTGGATTGCGGTGGGCTCTGCGGCAGGGGGTGGGGCTTGGACGGAAGCGAAAGGTGGTCCTGCCGCAGGGAACCGGGCCCCCAGATCCCAGGGAGAGGGTTTGGGGCCCGAGCAACACCCTACGCTGTCACAACCCTTGCCCAGATCACCCCACCTGTGAGGCCCACGTGCAGCCCGGGATACCAGGGTCCACAGCCCCCGCCACATGGATTCACAATCAGCTCCCCGCCTGCCCACCCTGCCGCGGGGGTCTGCAAGTCCTCGCAGGAGGTTCCGCCCACTCCGCGGCGTGACTGGTAAAGTGCTCAACAATTCTCGATTATCATTGGGCCCCGTAGAAAACGTACCGCCCATCCACTGAAGATCTTCGCTTCTACTGGCTAATGACAGGGAAAGAAGCCGAGGGCTCGCACGCTGCGGTGCAGTGAAATGGTGTTCCTCCAGCAACATTAGACAGAATTTTTAGGATCCTAGAGGGACCAGGTTCCTAGACACCGGAAATGAGGAGTGGTACAGGGCAATGGAAATTATAGGAAGGCGAGGGTTTGAGTCGAAGCAAGAGCATCTCGGGGGCTTCCCTGATAGCTCAGACAGTAAAGAATCTACCTGAAATGCAGGAGACCCATGTTCGATCCCTGGGTCGGGAAGATCCCATGGAGAAGGAAGTGGCCATCCACTCTAGTATTCTTGCCTGGAGAATCCCAAGGACAGAGGAGCCTGGTGGGCTGCAGTTCATGGGGTCGCAAAGAGTCGGACAGGACTGAGTGCCTTTCATTTTCAAGAGCATCTCGGTGGCCTGGAGAGATGAGTTCCGGGGAACCTACGCCCTGGCCCTGGGGAAATCTATTCCAAATTTCTGGGAAGACTTCTCCTTTTCTCAGAAGTCTACAGTTTCTCGCCCCTCCCCAGCTTTCCCTCCCGCCGTCCTTCTGCCTCAGACACCCTTCCCTTGACAAAGAGCCTCAGTGCCTAGCTCCAAGGTCCCCTCCGCTAGGAAGCCTCCCTAGGATCCCCAGCACAGTCCTCTCTCCTCTCTGGGCTACTCTGGCCCCGGTCTCCTCGTGCGGAGTTGTGTGTCCCGTCTGTCTCTGGCTCCCCGAAAGCCAGAAAGGGGAGATTATTTTCAGGTTAACCCGGGACAGCTCCGGCCGGCGAAATAAAGCGCTGATGGTGGAATTCCAGGCACTGGATAGGCGGGGTCTCCGGGGGTACTGTCACGCGGCGAATTCTCTGGTTCTTGGACGAGCGGGCGGGTGGCGCGACTATCCTTAGGGAAGACTGGAACAGAGTACAGTTCTAATGGTTAGCTCCACGCCTCGCTCTGTTCAGTTTTTTCATTTGTCAGTTAGGGAGTTTGGGATGGACATGTTCACATTGCTGTATTTAATATGGATAACCACCTAGGACCTACTCTATAGTACATGGAACTCTGCTTAATGTTGTGTGGCACCCTGGATGGGAGGGGAGTTTGGGGGCGAAAGGATACATGTATATGTTTGGCGGAGTCCCTTGGCTGTTTACCTGAAACTATCACAACATTGTTAACTGATTATACCCCTCTACAAAATAAAAAGTTAAAAAAACACTTTCTTTTCATTTGTAGAAGAGGAGTGAATGATGACGTTCGCTGTCTCCAAGCTGTTCCATCTGTCAAAAGTATACATCAAATGACTACCGTGTAACCACGAAGAATCAGTCTGGGCCCCTGCCCTCGCTGATCTATCAGTCCAATGGAAGAGGCTACAGAGGATGGTCAGGGGGTCAGACAACAGAGAAAATACAGGGCCCCCAATTAAATGTAAATTTCAGATGAACAAGGATTATTCTGTCAGTATAATTAGGACCCATGCAATATTTGTGTGTGTGTGTGTGTGTGTATGTGTGTTAGCTGCTCAGTCATATCCAATTCTTTGCAACTCCATGGACTGTAGCCCTCTAGACTCCTCTGTCCATGGGGATTCTCCAGGCAAGAATACTGGAGTGCGTTGCTATGCCCTTTTCCAGGGGATCTTCAAGACCCAGGGATTGAACCCGGGTCTCCTGCACTGCAGGCAGATTCTTTACTGACTGAGCGACCCGGGAAGCATGTAATATTGGGGATATACTAAAAATTTATTCATTTATCTGAAATTCACATTTAACTAGGAGAACTGTATTTTTATTTGCTAAACTTGGAAAAGGCAGAGGAACCAGAGATCAAATTGCCAACATCTGCTGGATCATCGAAAAAGCAAGAGAGTTCCAGAAAAACATCTATTTCTGGTTTGTTGACTATGCCAAAGCCTTTGACTGTGTGGATCACAATAAACTGTGGAAAATTCTGAAAGAGATGGGAATACCAGACTACCTGACCTGCCTCTTGAGAAATCTATATGCAGGTCGGGAAGTAACAGTTAGAACTGGACATGGAACCACAGACTTCTTCCAAATAGGAAAAGGAGTACATCTAGGCTGTATATTGTCACCCTGCTTATTTAACTTATATGCAAAGTACATCATGAGGGATGCTAGGCTGGATAAAGCACAAGCTGGAATCAAGATTGCCAGGAGAAATATGAATAACCTCAGATATGCAGATGACACCAGCCTTATGGCAGAAAGTGAAGAACTAAAGGGCCTCTTGATGAAAGTGAAAGAGAAGAGTGAAAAAGTTGACTTAAAGCTCAACATTCAGAAAACAAAGATCATGGCATCCAGTCCCATCAATTCATGGCAAATAGATGGAGAAACAGTGGAAACAGTGTCAGACTTTATTTTGGGGGGCTCCAAAATCACTGCAGATGGTTGACTGCAGCCATGAAATTAAAAGACACTTACTCCTTGGAAGGAAAGTTATGACCAACCTAGACAGCATATTAAAAAACAGAGA
>NW_011494793.1:1373690-1374447 GCF_000754665.1 Bison bison bison | reverse complement strand
GAATTGATGCTTCTGAACTGTGGTGTTGAAGACTCTTGAGAGTCCCTTGGACTGCAAGGAGATCCAACCAGTCCATCCTAAAGGAAATCAGTCCTGAATATTCGTTGAAGCTGAAACTCTGATACTTTGGCCACTTGATTCGAAGAGCTGACTCATTTGAAAAGACCCTGAGGCTGGGAAAGATTGAAGGTGGGAGGAGAAGGGGATGACAGAGGATGAAATGGTTGGATGGCATCACCGACTCAATGGACACGAGTTTGAATAAACTCCGGGAGTTGGTGATTGACAGAGAGGCCTGGCGTCCGTGGGGTCGCAGAGCCGGCACGACTGAACTGAACTGAAATTTGGGAACTCTATCGGGTCCTCTCTGAGGACGTTACATCCTGAAGGGTGCAGCAGTTCACTGGACAAAGAGGGCTTGAAGAGTGTCCGAGGTAACAAAGATGGTGTTACACATCCAGCATGCACTAAGACATGATACACTTATTCTCACTCTCCCTGTGGTGGTTGGAGTTATTGCTACCGAGAATCTCCCGCGACCAGGCTCACCACCCGCTCCCCCCAACCCCACCCACACCACCTACCCGCAAGACCATCTCAGATTCCAAACCGACGGGGAAACTAAGGCTTTAAGGCAGAGAATCCAGGCCCAGGGCGGGCGGTGTCGAGACCGAGCACCAACTCGGGCGGGGAAAGGGAGAAGAATGAAAATTCGGCGCGGGCGGGGACGAACACCAGAGAACGAGGTGGGCGGGCG
>NW_011494793.1:1367778-1373576 GCF_000754665.1 Bison bison bison | reverse complement strand
GGCGAGAACGAAACTCGGAAAACATCACGGGCGGAGTCGAGAACCAGAGAACGACGCGCGCGGGGCCGGGAAGGAGAATCGAGGTTCCGCGCGGGCGGGGACGAGAAGCAGCGCTCGGGCACGCGGGGACGGCGGCCGGCGCGGGCGGGCGCGGCCTTTGTCTCCTCCTCAGGCGCGATCGGTGGCAGCACCGGCCCCATGAGACCGCGGCCCCAAGGCGCCTGGGCCGCCCGCAGCCCCTGACCTGACCTGCCCTCGCAATGGCGGAAGCCACCTCCGGCGCTGGGGGCACGTCCCTGGAGGGTGAGCGTGGCAAGAGGCCCCCGCCGGAGGGCGAGCCTGCAGCCCCGGCGTCCGGAGTTCTGGGTACGTGTGCAGCGCCTGGATCTGACAGGGTTGCAGGTGCTTGGGGTGTTCGCGGCAGGTCTACGGGGAGGGATATTGGAGTCAGCCGTCCCGGGCCTGGAGTCCAGTCGAGGCACCGGCTCTTCCTGGCACTGCGGCTGCGGCCGGGCGAGCGCGGCTGGAACGGTGCAGCGGGTGTGGGGTCCCAGCGCAAAGATATGGACACGCCCCTCCTAGAGCCCCGGTGCGGGACTGAGCCCAGTCACCCCTTGGGCTACTCGATCGCTGCTGAGCAGTGATACGCTTAAGAGCGCCTCTCCACAGAGGATACAGAATCATACGGTCTTGGGTTCAAATCCCTGCTGGGCTCTGTGACCTTGGGTAACTTAAATGCTCTGGGTCTCAGTTTCCTCGCCTGTGAAATGGGGGTAAGAGCCGCACCCAGCTATGAGGAGACGCTGACATAATGTAGTGAGGTGCTCAGAGCTGTTAGTGAGCACCCCATCGATTGTGGTTTCGGAGGCAGAGCTGGGCCTCAAGAATGAGTAAGATTTGTAAGGGAGGACCTGGGGGAAGGGCATTCCTGGAGAAGGGCCTGGCTGGTACAAGGACGTGGAGGGAAGGAAACAAGCCAAGACCAGAGCTCACAGGGCCTTGAATGCCAAGCTGAGTGCCAAGGAGCCCTGGCGAATGTGTGATCAGAGGCAAGGGTTGGAGGGACTAAGACTGGAGGCTAGGCCATCTGAGAATGACCTGACCCCAGCCTGCGCTGCCTGCTCCCCAGATAAGCTTTTTGGGAAGCGGCTCCTGCAGGTAGGTCGGTATCTGGTGTCCCACAAAGCGTGGATGAAGACGGTGCCCACGGAAAACTGTGACGTGTTGATGACCTTCCCAGGTACTTGTCTGTGCTCACCCGCCCAGGGCCTACACTGAATTCCCCCGAGCCGGGCTCCCCTGTCACTCCTGGCAAGAGCCATTGGTCCCTGTGCCCCTTGGCAGATACGACCGATGACCACACGCTGCTATGGCTGCTGAACCACATCCGCGTGGGCATCCCCGAGCTCATCGTGCAAGTCCGCCACCACCGCCACACACGCGCGTACGCCTTCTTCGTCACTGCCACATATGAGAGGCGAGTCCCTGTCCCTGGCCTCTCGCTGACCCTGCTACTCAGCTCCCCGCCCTTCCAAGCGCCAACTGCGAGGTCCAGCCACCCTGCATTTGTCCCAGACGTCCACCAGGTACACCATCCCTAGTTCCAGGATGGTGAGCCAGGGTCTCCCCGTGATCCCACCTCCCCTGCCCTTCCCGCAGCCTACTCAGAGGGGCCGACGAGCTGGGTCTGCGCAAAGCAGTGAAGGCCGAGTTTGGCGGGGGCACCCGCGGCTTCTCCTGCGAGGAGGACTTCATCTACGAGAATGTGGAGAGTGAGCTGCGCTTCTTCACCTCCCAGGTGCGGCCGGCTCTGGCCCCCAGCGCACATTCCTAGCCCGTGGGCGGCTGCTCCCTGTGCTCACGCCCTGTCCCCTGCAGGAGCGCCAGAGCATCATCCGCTTCTGGCTGCAGAACCTTCGTGCCAAGCAGGGCGAGGCACTACACAATGTGCGCTTTCTGGAGGACCAGCCAATCAGTGAGTGAGGTGGTCCCAAGCTTCCAATCATATGTGGGGAGTTGGCTGGGGCTCTTAGAGGACTGCTGTCAACGTAGGAGGGTTAGGAAGGCGGGGCCTAGATAAAACCAATCAGAGTCTCCTGAAGAGTTGGGCGGGGCCTGGAGATCAATCAATAAGCTGAAGGGTGTGGCCTTAGCAAGGGGTGGGGCTTGTCTCCTTGGAGGCAGGTCCAGGAGAAACCCGTTTCTGGGTCTGCGATTAGGTTGGGGCAGGACCATGGACAGCACTCCACACATTGTGTGGTGAGCTCTGGGCCTCAGTATCCCCCAGGAAACCAGCCGCTGCAAGTTAACCTTCTAATGCCAGCTTTGCACCATTCTTCAGACGTTTGGAGGAATGAGCTGAAACCAAGCAGCTCTGTTTAAAAACGAGTTTCCCCACTGGGATCACACCTCCCAGGTTTCGAGCACCCTTCCCCACCTGCCCCTGCACCTCCCAGATTTTGAGGAATGATGTTCCTTTCACCCAGAACTCTTCTCCTGGGAAAAGCGTTTGCTAGTTTAAGAGCAGGCAAAAAGTTATAAGTTGGGTTTCAGCCGAGGAGGACCGAACAGGCAGACGGGTGGGGTCACCCATTCTTGTTCCCCAACAGTCCCTGAACTGGCGGCCCGCGGGATCATCCAGCAGGTGTTCCCAGTCCACGAGCAGCGCATCCTGAACCGTCTCATGAAGTCATGGGTGCAGGCTGTGTGTGAAAACCAGCCTCTAGGTGTGGTCCTGGCTGGAGTGGGGGGTTGGTGGGGGTCCGAGGAGGCAGGCAGGGCTGACTGGCACCGCCCCCTCCTCGTCCCCGGCAGATGAGATCTGTGACTACTTTGGTGTGAAGATTGCCATGTACTTTGCCTGGCTGGGTTTCTACACATCGGCAATGGTGTACCCAGCGGTCTTCGGCTCAGTCCTGT
Source organism: Bison bison bison (assembly GCF_000754665.1). Lineage (NCBI taxonomy): Eukaryota > Metazoa > Chordata > Mammalia > Artiodactyla > Bovidae > Bison > Bison bison. The sequence goes on along the minus strand of NW_011494793.1, from coordinate 1,370,657 downwards.
ACACATTCACAGAGGCTGATCAGGTGCCGGGTGTGGACTGGACAGGGGGTGGAACACCTCAGACAACTTCCTCCCTGGACTGGGCCAGCCAACACTGCAGCCCTCCTCTGTCACCCTCAGACAAGCCGGGATGTATCCTGCGTGGTCTTTGCCCTCTTCAACGTGGTCTGGTCAACGCTGTTCTTGGAGGAGTGGAAACGGAGGGGGGCTGAGCTGGCCTACAAGTGGGGAACACTGGACTCACCCGGGGAAGCTGTGGAGGAGCCACGACCCCAGTTCAGGGTCAGTTGGGGCAGTCTGAGTTTAGGGACTTCGAGAATGGGGTAAAAAAGAGAAAACATACTGAGCAAGTGCATTACAAGAACAAAGTGGGAGGTGAAGTAGGGCTGCAGCTTCTGAGAAGGTTTGCCAAGTGAAGGGATCTGCATGCCCGAAGGGAGAGGTGTGGAAAGTTGGATTTGAGAGACTAGGGAGGATGCATTAAGTGGACACACCCTGATAGCAAGGATGAGATGGCTGGATGGCATCACCTACTCGATGGACATGAGTTTGAGCAAACTCCAGGAGAAGGTGAAGGACTGAGAAGCCTGGCGTGCCGCAGTCCATGGGGTCACAAAGTCAGACACGGCTTAGCAACTGAACTACAACAAACCATGATAGCAAAGCATCATAGACATGGAGTTTGAAGGGTTGGGAAGGGTGTGGGACAGAGGCAGCCCCTCTGATCTTGTGTTGGGCCATGCCCCCACCCTCTGCCAGGGCGTGCGGCGCATCAGCCCCGTGACTCAGGCCGAGGAGTTCTACTACCCACCCTGGAAGCGGCTGCTCTTCCAGATGCTCGTGAGTCTTCCCTTGTGCCTCACCTGCCTAGCCTGCGTGTTCCTGCTCATGCTCGGCTGCTTCCAGCTCCAGGTGACCTCCAGTTCCTAGCCCTGGCCTCGGCCCCAACCTGTTCAGGTGGGCCCCGAGCCGAGCCCAGCGACCGGGGTAACCTCTGAACCCCTTTGTTCCTGCAGGAGCTGGTGCTGAGCGTGAAGGGGCTGCCCCGTCTTGCCCGCTTCCTGCCGAAAGTCATGCTGGCCCTGCTGGTCAGCGCAAGTGCCGAGGGCTATAAGAAGCTGGCTGTCTGGCTCAACGACATGGGTATGCCCTGTGAGCAGAGGTCCCATTGCTCAGCCCCCAGCAGGAAGGGCCCCACTGCCTTCTGGGGTCCCTGCTGCCCATGACGGCCTGGGCTACACTCTCACTCGTCTCCTTGGCCCCCAGAGAACTATCGGCTGGAGAGTGCCTATGAGAAGCACCTCATCATCAAGGTCGTCCTGGTGAGTGGTGGCCAGCAAGCCGGCAGGGCTTCTTTTATTTTTTTAAATATTTATTTATTTGGCTGCACCGGGTCTTAGTTGTGGCACATGTGATCTAGTTCCCTGACCAGGGATCGAACTGAGGCCCCCTGCGTTGGGAGCACAAAGTCCTAGCTACTGGACCACCAGGGAAGTCCCCAGGCAGGGGTTCTACAGGGGACACATGGGGGTTCCTTGGGACAGACATGGCAGGGTGACCACCCCCCTGCCTGCTTCGCACAGTTCCAGTTCGTCAACTCATACCTGAGCCTCTTCTACATCGGCTTCTACCTCAAGGACATGGAACGCCTGAAAGAGGTGAGAGCCTGGCCTAAAGCAGTGCCCCCACGGCAGCTGGCTGTGGGGCCAGACCGGCCCAAGGGGTCCAAGGGCTCTCCAGCCCCTCCCTTCCTCCTCCATCCTTCTCTCCTCTCTGTCCATTTGTCTGTGTGTTCTCTCTCTGCCTGTCATGCCCCCCCCATCTGTCTGTCCACCTGTCCGTCGGTCCCTCCACAGCTCCTGATCGTCCTGTCCCTGTCCCAGAGCCTCGAGCGGCAGCTTTGGGCGGTGCTGGTCCCGCTCGTGGCCCTGCGGTTCCGCCTGCTCCTCCTCTCCCTCCAGAGCCTCCTTCTTGAGGCCTGGGCCAAAGTACGGGCAGGTGGTGGCGAGCCCTCGGGGCCTTGCCAGGGTGGTCAGTGTGGCTGTGCCGGGGGCCTCACGCCTAGCCGAGGGTGCATGCTCTGAAGGGATGGGGCTCCACTGACTGCGTGCAGGTGTCAAGAGCCCCTGGAGGCCCTGGGCACCAACCGAGATCCGGGAGGTGTGGCATGATGGGAGGCCATGGCCTTCCCAGGTGATCAGCTAGAAGCGCTGTGGCCCGCCTAGCTGTGGCTTGGGGTTGCCTCCTGTGCCCGGGGACATCCAGACTGGGCTCAGGCTGTGGCTGGATGTGTGCTTTGGGATGGTGGGTGCCCACAGCCTGTCCCAGTGCCCAGGGCCCCGCCCGCCCCCCACGAGGCCGCTCTCCACCCCCTTCGTACCCCCAGATGCTGGCCACACTGCTGATCACCCGCCAGTTCCTCCAGAATGTTCGAGAGGTTCTGCAGCCCCACCTGTATCGGCGGCTGGGCCGAGGAGAGCTTGGCCTGCGGGCGGCCTGGGAGCTGGCCCGTGCCCTGCTTGGCCTTCTGAGCCTCCGGCGCCCCGCACGCCGCCACCTCGAACCCCCGGCTGAAGAGGGTGGTGGTGGCAGCAGCAGTGGTGGGGGCCGCAGGTGTCTCAGCGGGGGCTGCGGGGCACCTGAGGAGGAAGAGGAGGCCGCGGTGGAGCGGCGGCCGGCGGGGGAAGGGGGAGAGGAGGGGGACGGGCCCCGGGGGGGCAGAGAGGAGGAGGATGAAGAGGAGGAGGAGGAGGACGAAGAGGAGGAGGATGAGGACGAGGAAGGCGAGGAGGGCGGCCTCCTGGACTGCGGGCTCCGACTGAAGAAGGTCAGCTTTGCCGAGCGGGGGGCTGGGCGGCGTCGGCCGGGCCCAAGCCAGG
>NW_011494793.1:1367244-1367493 GCF_000754665.1 Bison bison bison | reverse complement strand
GGGCCGAGACCAGGGGCCGGATGGGGGCCCGGATCCAGAGCCGGGCTCAGGCGACTCAGCCCGGAAGCAGCGGCGGCAGAACCGGTCGTCTTGGATCGACCCACCCGAGGAGGAACACTCGTCTCAGCTCACCCAGGCGGAGCTCGAGAGCTGCATGAAGAAATACGAGGTGAGGAGGGCGCCTGAGGGTGGGGCAGGGCCGTCCGCCGGGCTGGGCACACGGTCTGACGGTGGAGGTGGGGTGGGAGC
>NW_011494793.1:1364093-1367144 GCF_000754665.1 Bison bison bison | reverse complement strand
TATGTGATCAGGGCCTTCCTGGTGGCTCAGACGGTAAAAAACCTGCCTGCAATGCAGGAGACGGGTTCAATCCCTGGACCAGGAAGATCCCCTGGAGGAGGGCATGGCAACCCACTCCAGTCTTCTTGCCTCGGGAATCCCATGGCTACAGTCCATGGGGTTGCAAAGAGTTGGACACAACTGAGCGGCTCACCCTTATGTGGTCAGAAACTTGCTAACCTTGCTGAGCTTGGGTCCATGAAGGATAATCTGAGGGAGGCGGGCTTGATGAGAGGAAGGTGGGCTGAGGGAAGAGGTGTCCTGAGTTGGGGGAGAGCCTAGGCCCACCCACTGCGTGCCTGCCCACAGGACACATTCCAGGACTACCAGGAGATGTTCGTGCAGTTTGGCTATGTCGTGCTTTTCTCGTCTGCCTTCCCCCTGGCTGCCCTCTGTGCCCTCATCAACAACCTCATCGAGATCCGCAGTGACGCCCTCAAGCTGTGCACGGGGCTGCAGCGGCCCTTTGGGCAGCGGGTGGAAAGCATTGGCCAGTGGCAGGTGGGGAAGGGCCAAGCGCTCTGAGCCAGGATGCCCAGAGGTGGAGCGGGTGCTAGGGGGGCTGGCCAGACCCCACCTGAGCCCCTTGTCCCCCCTACCCCCGCAGAAGGTGATGGAGGTCATGGGCGTCCTGGCAATCGTGGTCAATTGCTATCTAATTGGCCAGTGTGGGCAGCTGCAGCGCCTCTTCCCTTGGCTCAGTCCCGAGGCAGCCATCGTGTCCGTGGTGGTGCTCGAGGTGGGACCGGTGGCCGGGTGGGGGACCCAGGCGGTGGTTGGGGGGTGTCCCCGTGCCTGCAGCCTCCTCCTCTGTCGCCTCAGCACTTCGCTCTGCTCCTCAAGTACCTCATCCACGTGGCCATCCCCGACATCCCGGGCTGGGTGGCCGAGGAGATGGCCAAGCTGGAGTACCAGCGCCGGGAGGCCTTCAAGGTATGTGGGCCAGGGCCCGGCATGCTTTACATCTCTGCTCCGAGGGGCTTCTCCCCACGTCGCCTCTACACATCACCTGGCTGGGCAGTCACATCCTTAGGAGGGTAGATGTGCAGTTAGTGTTTGTTGCTTAGTCGTATCCGATTCTTGGTGACCCCATGGACTGTAGCCCAGCAGGCTCCTCTGTCCATGAGATTCTCCAGGCAAGAATACTGGAGTGGGTTGCCATGCCCTCCTCCAGGGGATCTTCCCGACCCAGGGATCAAACCCAGGTCTCCTACATTGCAGGCGGATTCTTCACCATCTGAGTCACCAGGGAAGCCTAGGGTAATAATTAGCATTTCAAAAGGACCTGGTCCCTTCTGGGGTCCTGGTGGCATCCCGCACCAGGCCAGCACTTAGGAACTGTCATCTGCCAGCGTGCCGGGCATTGTTCTGTGTGGGGTCAGGGACACAGCCGATGCTTTCTAGAAGCCCAGCCTGTGCCACGTTCCCCAGAAAGCTGCAGAGCGGGCCAGGGAGCTCATCGCCACCAGCCAGTGGAGCCCCCCATGCGTGTGTGCTCAGCTGCTCAGTGTCCAGCTCTTTGTGACACCATGGGCTGGGGCCCACAAAGCTCCTCTGTTCATTGAATTCTCCAGGCAAGAATACTAGAGTGGGTAGCCATTCCCTTCTCCAGGGGATCTTCCCAACCCAGGGATCGAACCCAAGTCTCTTATGAGAAGTCTCCTGCATTGACAGGCAGATTGTTTACTGCTGCGCCACCTGGAAAGCCCCAAAAATAGTGATGGAAATGTTCTCTTCTGGGTTGCCCATGTAGCCGGTTACTACAGATGACCAATGAGCGCTTGCAATGGGACCTGGTGCTACTGAGAAACCGAGCTTTTACTTCAGTTACCTGGTTGTTTGTTTATTGGCTATGCTTCGTGGCTTATGGGATCTTAGTTCCCCAACCAGGCATCAAAGCCGGGCCCTCTGCAGTGAGAGCACAGAATCCTAACCACTGGACTGCCAGGGAATTACCTTATTTCAGTTATTTAAAGTGACAAAACCATGGGAGTCCCCTGCTGGTCTAGCGATTAGGATTCACTGCCATGGCCCAGGTTCAGTCTCTGGTCTGAGAACTGAGATACCTGCAAGTCATGTGGCGGGGCCCAAAAATAGTAATTTTTTTTTTTAAATTAACAATGCCGTGTGTGGCTACTGGCCACTGGACAGTCACAGCTCTGTCTCTCCCCAGTTCTCCAGAAAGCAGGGAACTGCTGAGGCCCAATATTTGTTTTAACTCTCCCAATTTCTAAGACAGCGTCTGGCATGAGACCGGGGACAGAATTGGTGGCCAGTAAATGCTTGCTCTCTTCTCAGTTCTCTGAGAGCCCTGGGGTGGGTCCAGGGATGCAGCTGGAACCCAAGAAGTGTGTGGATCTCTCCCCACTTCTGCAGGAGAGCCCTAGCGTGGGCCTGGGCCTGGGTGGGCAGCTGCTCACACACTCACTCCTCCCAGTGCCCGTAATGGCTCCATTCTGCCCTCAGAGACACGAGCGCCAGGCCCAGCACCGCTACCAGCAGCAGCAGCGGCGTAGGCGGGAGGAGGAGGAACGGCAGCGCCACGCCGAGCACCATGCCCGGAGGGAGCGCGACGCCAGTGGCCGAGAGGAGGCGCGGGCTGAGGGCTCTGGGTTGGACCCTGCTGCCCCGGAGAAAACCTCGGCCAAGGCCAAGGGCAGTGGGGCAGGTGGCCACGGGCCGGAGCGACCCAAGCGCCCGGGGTCCCTGCTGGCACCTAACAACGTCATGAAGCTGAAGCAGATCATCCCGCTGCAGGGCAAGTTCCTGTCGTCTGGGGCCTCGTCTTCCTCGCCGGCCGGCACAGGGGCCAACCTCACCACCCGGCCAACCCCTGCCCAGTCGCCCACTGGCAGCGACACCCGCCTGCCAGCCTTCCTTAGCTTCAAATTCCTCAAGTCACCTGAGACCCGGCGGGACCCAGAGCGTAGCCACTCTCCACCCAAGGCCTTCCACGCCGGCAAACTTTTCCCCTTTGGTGGGGCCCGGGCGGAGGCCGGGTCCAACGGGGCG
>NW_011494793.1:1363062-1363993 GCF_000754665.1 Bison bison bison | reverse complement strand
GGGCCCTCGGGGGTGGCGGTTGCCGAGCCCAGCGGAGTGGGCTGGCGGACGAGGCTGCAGCTGAGGAGCCGGACACACCCCGGCCCGAAGAGGAAAGCTCAGGTCACAAGCTTTAACTCGGGGGTGGGGACTCTGGGCTGGGCTTTGGGGGTAGGGGTGGGGTGTCCAGGCGTGGGCAGAGGGGCTGAAGCGGACAGGGGAGGCTCGGTCTCCTAGTACCAGTTGGGGACCTGGGTGTGTGGTACATGGAGCCTGTTGATCAAAGCCTACTCAGTCTTTCCGGGTCCTTGAGAGCCTGGAGCCCTGTGCCTGACTCTCCTCATCCCCGGGGGAGGGATGCCAAAGTCCCTTGTCCCCCAGATCCCTTCCCAGGGTGCCCGCCTGCCATGCTCTGGTGCCAGGAGAGATGAGGGAGCCCCCTTCACCACCTGGCCTAGCCTTTCCTGCCCCCATGAGACCCCACACCCAGCTCACTCTGGGGGACCGGAACCCCCAGGCCTCTATGCAAGCCCCCGTCCTGCAGCCCAAGCTGTTCCTGGAGGCCTTCCTTGGAGGTGGGGCTCAGGCTGCCCACTAGGGGAGTTCAGGGCTGCAGCCCTGTGTCCGCGGAGCAGAGTCACAGGCCTCACTGCCCCCCCTCCCACCTCATTCATGCCCGGGGTCCAGCGACCCATCCCAGGGAGCCCAAGAGGTGGCAGCTGTAGCACCAGGGACTTAGGTCGGAAGTCAGCGGGACTTCCTCAGACTTCCCTCTCTCCGTGAAGGGGAGGGGCCCAGTGCCCAGAGGCCGGGGATGCACCCGAAGAAGCCCACCCCTTGTCACTGATCAGAAGCAATAAGGCCCTCCATGTGCCTGAAAGCCCAGAGGGAGCGCGGGCAGGGTCCCCAGCGGCGGGGACGGCATCTCCCCGGAACGGCCCCTCTCGCCTCC
>NW_011494793.1:1359674-1362640 GCF_000754665.1 Bison bison bison | reverse complement strand
CCTTCCTGTTTTCATATGCAATATCAATCACAGACGGGGCGGCGGCCGCCACCCAGAAAACACTTGGGCCGGGCCCGATGTACCCCAGTATTGGCTGCCCCCTCCTGGGGCAGGGCCGGGGGCCTGGGGCCCCTCTATCTGCCGTTTTCTTTTCGACCAGGATAGGGGGAAACAAAAAGAAACCCCCCAAAAACAACAGAAAACACACCCAGAATAGGCGATTATTTATTTGTTTTTAATTTATTTTGTCATATTTTTGTAAAACGGCAGGAATGCAATAAAAAGTATATTTCAACAGTGCCCAAGGCGGAGCTGCTGAGAGGGGACTTCCGGGGCCTCATGACAAGGCTGGGGCCGGCTCTTTGGGGGACTGGTAGGCCCAGGGGGGGTTCCCCTTTTGTCCTGAGACCCTTGGGGAATGCCTAAGAACTGGGTCTCCAGGCCAAACGTATGGAAAACTCCAGAAATCCAGGCCTAGGGGTCCCCCTGGGAGAAGCTGCAGAGCCTCAGGCCCCATCTTCAGCCTCCTAGACAAAGGAAGAAATCTCAAAAAGTGCTGACAGGAATCAGCAGGTCAGGCCGTAGGTGTGGGTCCTGAGCCAGCCTCGGTCGGTCGTACAAGGCCACCCTTTCTGGCAGATCTGCCTCCCAGGCTGACATCTGAGAAGTCAAGGGCCACAGGGGGCACTCGGGGTGTGGGCGTCTGAAGGCACCTGGTGCCTGAGTCTCCATGTTATGGGGACGGTGTGTTCGGGGGCAGCATCGCGGAAGGGCTGGCACGGCCCTGCTGTGTGACCGCTGTCACACCGCTGTCACAGTGGCCAGGACCCTTCACTGAGTGATCAGGGATGGGCGTGGCCTCTCCCAGCCTCAGGGGGTCCACGTCCAGAGGCTCAGAGTCAGAAAGTCCCTGCCCCAGGGCTGGTGGAGCCAGCGTGAGGCAGGGGCACTTTGGGAGGCCATAGAAAAGACATCAGGGTTCACTAGAGGCAGGAGAGCAGCCTGTGCAAAGGCACGAGGTGTGGGAAGGCAGAGTGTGGTGTTTGCGGGGAGCAGAGTAAGGAGGGCCCCAAAGGCAGGAGGAGTGGGTGGAGGCTAGCTGAGGGGTCTAAGCTGGGGAGACCATGGAGAGGCCATGGGACCCCACCCACACCATGGACAGCGCAGGCAGGAGATGGCACCCAGCCCCCTGGGGCCAGGGAGGTGTGGGTGAGCCTTGGGGAAGGACAGGCTGAAGGACAAGACCTGCCCAGGCCCCGTGGCCTTTGAAGCTGAACTCCTGCCATCTACTCAGTCACCAACAGCTGGTGACACCACGCGCCTCCCCAGGGCCAGGCCAACCCCTGAGACTAGCGATTCCAAGCTGGTCTGAGAGCCTCCAGGGACTTGGCCCTCCCTGGCATGACCACGGTCAAACCTGCCTTTCCTAAGCACCTGCTTTATGACCACTGCTGAAGAACTGAACACTGCTGCAGAGACACCCAGAGCTGGGCCCCACCGCTGGGCAGCTGAGCCTAGAACCTTCCACCCAGCAGACCCCTGGTGGCCCAGGACCAAGCAGTCTGACTCAGGCTGCCATCTCCATGGTGATACCCTGGGACAGGCAACCCCTGCAGCCTGCTGTCTCCCTCACTCCACAGCCCGACCCCTCACCACCACTCCAGCAATCAGCTCCAACACTCTGGCTCCCGTTCAAGGGAGGGGGCTAGAAGTGGCATTCCCCTGGCCCTGTGCCCTGGTGCTCAGGGCCTTGAACCTTCTGCCTGGAGCCCGAATGCCCCCTACCTCCCTGGGGTCAGCCCCAAACCCAGCCCAGCTAGGTGGCCAGGACTGGCCAAGGAATCTGCTGCCCGAGGGCACTGGGGTTGGGCTTTCCTTGGCGCTCCGCATGCCGCCTTCTGAGCCAGGGCGGGAGGCCAGGCCACCTGTTTCCACGATGGTGGGTGGGCATGTCGCCCTGCTCGCTGATGTCCTGGGCATGGAGCCCACCACAGCTCCATCCTTGGCAGCATGGACCATTCCTCCGGCGGGGATGGGGGAGGGTGTCCTGGTCCTTGGGGACACTGTGATGCGGGTGAGGCCGAGGGGAGGGTCCAGGCAGGTCTTGACTCTGAGCAAGATGGCCACGCAGGCCCAACAGAGGATCCAGCTGGTTCTGGGGCCCCAGTGTCTGGAGGCCCCTCTTGGCTCCTCTTGGTGACGATGGGATGACTCTCAGGGGCTCTGTCCTCTGGTGCTGAGGCACGCCGAGCAAAGACGCAAGGTCGGGTAGGAAAGATCCTTTTATTGGGGTGGACACGGAGCACGCACTAGTCCATGATAAAATGACTTAAGAGAAAGATCCAGAAGGGCTGACTTCTCCCCCTTACTCGAGCTCAGAGCAAGGTCTGGGCACAGAATAGGTCCCGGTGGAACTCGAGACAAGGCAAAGTCTTTAAGGCCCGGACCGGGAGGTGGGCGCTGGGAGAAGGGCCCCCACCCTTGCCGGCCGGCCGCAGCGGGGTCCCGGCTCTGGACCCTTGTAGACACGCTCCAGTTTTCCAGAGGAGAACTGGGGGGCAAGAGGAGGAAGGGGAGGGGACAGGGGGAGGTGAGTAACAACGTTTTTGTTTTTGTTTTAAAGCGTCTACCAACATCACACTACTGGGTCTGGCGTCCCCTGTAACCATCGCTTGGTGCGTTTTACAGCATAAATAAAAACTCAAGGAAAATAAATACATTGGCTCCTATGAGGTTGGAAGTGGTGTGGAAGGGGTATGGGCGGGCCGGCGAAGGGGTGGGGCGGGGTCGCTTACACAAGGCAGGTGGGCAAGGAGCAGACAAGATGGGAGGCGCCTGAGGGGGGCGTGAGTCTTAAGTGTCCTCGTGCATGTCCGGGCTGTCGGTCCGCGCGACCTTGCGGGGCGGCGCCGAGCTCTCGCCCTCTAGCTCCACTTGCTCCTGGTCTCTCTTCTTGGCGGCATTCT
>NW_011494793.1:1355593-1359366 GCF_000754665.1 Bison bison bison | reverse complement strand
GCCGAGCCACTGGGGACCCCAGCCTATGACAGGCGCATCATGGAGTCACCACGACGTCTCAGTGAACCCCCACGTGGCCCATTTCTCAGACAGAGATGCCACCCGCTGTGCCGGAGGGTGAAGGGCACTCAAGAGCCGCCTGGGGAGGCCCCCGAATTGCCATAGAAAAGGAAAGTGTGCTGACTTGGGAAAAGTTCCTTCCCTCGCTGGTGGGGAGCAAGGCTTGTGGAGCCCGGGGGCTGGGGTGTTCCGAGCAGTCACTGCATCATGGGGTCCCCGTCAACCTAGCCCAGAGCAGGTCACTGTCCAGTGGTCAGCATTAGAGGAAATAAGACCACCTGACCATGTGGCAAAACTACACAGGCAGATTTTCAAGACAGCAAAAACAATCCTGTCCGAAAGATGGCCCTTTGTGGGGAAGATGACTTTTCACCTCAGCTACACACCCCAGTGGGGCCTGAATTTCTTAATCACGTGAGCCTTTCACCATTGAATGAAGATTAAGTAACAGCACCCACGTCCACCTGCCACCGGGGCCGTGCTCCCCACACCCTCTGGGGAGCCAGGCCTCTCAGCACAGCTTACCAAGCCCCTGCCTGTCCCCAGGCACCAGAGCCCCATGGCCTTGGCACAGCCCTTCTCTCCTCTAGAGCATTCTTCCCTCTCCTGGATCATCTGGCAAACTCCTACCCAGCCCGCACAGCCCAACCTGAACACTCAGTCCCCTAGCCACCAGCGCTCTTCCCCAACTCAGCCCCCGCTGGGCACTGCGTCCCTCCCCGAGGCCCAGCACCCACCCCCACGCGCTTTACCTTTTTGTCCCATTGCTGATGTAGGTAGCGCAAAAGAATGTTTGTTTTCTCTGTCACGATGACTGAGGAGGAAAGATAAAGCTGTAGGGAGAAGCTGGCCACCCCAGCTGGCACCGCCTTCCCTTACATGGCCTCTGGACTGTCTGGGTGGACTCTCTGGGACTCAAGTCACACGCCCAACCCAGGAGCAGATTCCCAGAAGCCAAAAAGCCCCCGACCTGAGCACTGCCACTAGCAGCAGCCCGAGCCAGCTGCCGCGACGGGGTCCCGGCTTCCCAGGTGGAGTCTGAAGCGAGCTCAGATTCCACCCTCGGGCAGGGAACGAGCCCCGGCCTGCCATCTCCTATTTGCCCAGACAGACCAGGAGCACAGATCCACGTGACCGAGCCCCAGTGACTGCAGAGTGAGCGGAGAAAGGTCCGGGGTTCTTTTTCACAGTTAAAAGAACACACCAGGACCACAACAAATAACCATGAGATCCCCCTGTTCTGCGGGCTCCAAGCCTCTCCCTGCAGGTCCCTCTTCCAGACACTCCCTCCCCAGGCTGCCCACCTGGAGGGAGCCAGGTGGGGCCCATCTGACTCGATGGGATCAGACTGTAGATGCCGGTGGGGAGATCAGGAGGGTCCCAGGGCAAGGCAGGCTTCTGGCTGCTCCCAAGGGCTGGGAGTGGCCCAGCTTCCTACAGTCCCCTCTTGTACCACCCCATGGCCTTTCCCCTCACCAGCCGGGATGGCACAGGACAGCAGCCACTTACTCTGTTCAGACGGGTACTCCCTAGTGGGCAGGTAGACTGAGGGACGTCGGTTCTGCAAGAGGGGTGGGAAGGCATGGGTTAGGAGAGTGGGCGGGTCTTCGGTCTCCACACACCTCAACTTGGCACCCTCACTCCCAGGCAGATTAAAAGACATGCAACGATTTCGAGTGGGGCTGGGCTTGAAGCTTGGTCTCTGTTCCAGACAAGACTCTGACCCTCGGGCTGCACGTCATCCCGACCCTTTCCCTCGAGGCAGCTTATGGCCTACGTACTCACCGAGGCTTTGCACACAGAGTCGGCATGAAATCTACTAAAATTGCTTTTGTTGTAGACAGGCAGTCCTTTCAGAAAATCTGCCTGGAAGACAGGAAGATGGTGAGTGAGAAACCGGGTGGCAGGCTGGGCTGCCCCCAGAGCACCTAGGGCAGGGTGGGCTACCAGACAGCTTCCGCTTCCTTCTTTCTGTCCCATTGGTCACGTTTTCTAGAACTCGCCCTTGGCCTGGCCACCTGATGTGTCTACTCTTAGGAGCAAACAACCCCGGGGTTAGGGCTCGTTCTCCCATGAAAGTGAAAGTGTTAGCTGCTCAGTCGTGGCTGACTCTATTGCGACCGCATGGACTGTAGCCTGCCAGGCTCCTCTGTCCATGGAATTCTCCAGACAAGAATATTGGAGTGGGTAGCCATTTCCTTCTCTGGGGGACCACCAGCCCAGGGGTTGAACCCAGGTCTCTCGCACTGCAGGCAGATTCTTTACCATCTGAGTTAACTAGGAATGCCCAGTCCTCACACCAGCCCCATCACTGTGCGACCCCATGGACTATACAGTCCACAGAATTCTCCAGGCCAGAATACTGGAGTGGGTAGCTCTTCCCTTCTCCAGGGAATCTTCCCAACTCAGGGATCAAACCCAGGTTTCTCGCATTGCAGGTGGATTCTTTACCATCTGATCTACAAGGGAAGCCCAAGAATACTGGAGTGGGCAACCTATCCCTTCTCCAGCAGATCTTCCCGACCCAGGAATCGAACCAGGGTCTCCTGCATTGCAGGCGGATTCTTTACCAACTGAGCTATCAGGGAAGTCCAAGAGGTGTGGGGAAATTGAGGCTCAAAAAGGAACAGACACTTATGTCAAGTCAGGAGTGAGCAGCGGGGTGGGGAACTGGTCCCAGGCCATCCAACTGCAGACCTGCCTTCTGTGCTTGTTGGAGATAAAACTCCTGGTCTCGTCTCCATTTAGGCATCTCTGATAGAGTCCTGGGATGGAGAGAGACTTGTCTGCCCTAAGACACCCCGTGACAATGCATGGAGCTGGGGGAGCAGGAGCCTGGGCGAAGGGGAAAGGGCAGCTGGGACTCAGAGGCTGCATGCACACAGGACCCAGACAGAGCCCAGGGTCAACCCAGCTTCCAAGTCTTGTGAAAACTCAGAAACCTAAGTTTCAGTCTGTCAGTGCTAGCTTTTTAAACCTGGTTGAACTCTTTTCTTTGTTATGACCAGTGCATTTCTCAAGAAAATGCACTGGTCATAACAAACACCCTCTTCCAACAACACAAGAGAAGACGCTATACGTGGACATCACCAGATGGTCAACACCGAAATCAGATTGATTATGTTCTTTGCAGCCAAAGATGGAGAAGCTCTATACAGTCAGCAAAAACAAGACCAGGAGCTGACTGTGGCTCAGACCATGAACTTCTTATTGCCAAATTCGACTTAAATTGAAGAAAGTAGGGAAAACCACTAGACCATTCAGGTATGACCTAAATCAAATCCCTTATGATTATACAGTGGAAGTGAGAAATAGATTTAAGGGCCTAGATCTGATAGATAGAGTGCCTGATGAACTATGGATGGAGGTTCGTGACATTGTACAGGAGACAGGGATCAAGACCATCCCCATGGAAAAGAAATGCAAAAAAGCAAAATGGCTGTCTGGGCAGGCCTTACAAATAGCTGTGAAAGGAAGAGAAGCGAAAAGCAAAGGAGCAAAGGAAAGATACAAGCATCTGAATGCAGAGTTTCAAAGAATAGCAAGAAGAGATAAGAAAGCCTTCTTCAGTGATCAATGCAAAGAAATAGAGGAAAACAACAGAATGGGAAAGACTAGAGATCTCTTCAAGAAAATTAGAGATACCAAGGGAACATTTCATGCAAAGGTGGGCTCGATAAAGGACAGAAATGGTATGGACCTAACAGAAGCAG
>NW_011494793.1:1355082-1355493 GCF_000754665.1 Bison bison bison | reverse complement strand
AAGTGGGCATTAGAAAGCATCACTATGGACAAAGCTAGTGGAGGTGATAGAATTCCAGTTGAGCTATTCCAAATCCTGAAAGATGATGCTGTGAAAGTGCTGCACTTTAATATGCCAGCAAATTTGGAAAACTCAGCAGTGGCCACAGGACTGGAAAAAGTCAGTTTTCATTCCAATCCCAAAGAAAGGCAATGCCAAAGAATGCTCAAACTACTACACAATTGCACTCATCTCACACGCTAGTAAAGTAATGCTCAAAATTCTCCAAGCCAGGCTTCAGCAATATGTGAACTGTGAACTTCCTGATGTGCAAGCTGGTTTTAGAAAAGGCAGAGGAACCAGAGATCAAGTTGCCAACATCCGCTGGATCATGGAAAAAGCAAGAGAGTTCCAGAAAAACATCTATTTCTG
>NW_011494793.1:1351980-1354367 GCF_000754665.1 Bison bison bison | reverse complement strand
TGTCAGACTTTATTTTTGGGGGCTCAAAAATCACTGCAGATGGTGACTGCAGCCATGAGATTAAAAGATGCTTACTCCTTGGAAGGAAAGTTATGACCAACCTAGATAGCATATTCAAAAGCAGAGACATTACTTTGCCAACAAAGGTTCGTCTAGTCAAGGCTATGGTTTTTCCTATGGTCATGTATGGATGTGAGAGTTGGACTGTGAAGAAGGCTGAGCGCTCGAGAATTGATGCCTTTGAACTGTGGTGTTGGAGAAGACTCTTGAGAGTCCCTTGGACTGCAAGGAGATCCAACCAGTCCATTCTGAAGATCAGCCCTGGGATTTCTTTGGAAGGAATGATGCTAAAGCTGAAACTCCAGTACTTTGGCCACCTCATGCGAAGAGTTGACTCATTGGAAAAGACTCTGATGCTGGGAGGGATTGGGGGCAAGAGGAGAAGGGGACGACACAGGATGAGATGGGTGGATGGCATCACCGATTCGATGGACGTGAGTCTGGGTGAACTCCGGGAGTTGGTGATGGACAGGGAGGCCTGGTGTGCTGCTATTCATGGGGCCGCAAAGAGTCGGACACGACTGAGTGACTGATCTGATCTGATCTGAGCTCTTCGTCAAACACTGTGGGGACGACAGTCAGTTCGGGAGCTGCTCCTGGGGTCCCCACATCCAAAGGCTGCTTTGTGAGGGAAGAATGCCTGGGGAGAGGGTGGGCAGAAGCCTAAAGGGAGCAGGTTGGCCACCCCTGCCCCTCACACCCCACTGCCTGGGGCAAGGGCTCAGGCGCCAGAAGCTTTAGGTCTGCAAGGTGCCAGGGAGCCAGCAACGGCATTCACCCATGGCCCTGACTCGTGGAAAGTCCTTTTTCCCTGGCATGCTGGCACCAGCTGTGTGCTCCGGAAGGGGAAGACCCTGACTCTGGGTGGGGGTCAGGTCTCTGGCCACAAGATGTGAGGAACAAAGGCCAACAGAAGCTGTGTCCGCCTCAGAAAACCGAGGCACAAGAGCCTTGGGGAGGAACGACAGCTGAGAGCCTGGGGCAATGACTGACGTCCAGCAGAGCAGGACAGCAACACTGCCTTCAGGCCTGGAGGGGTACAGAGGGGGAGGACCAGGGTCCCCCCAAGCTGGAGGCACCCCCTCATACAGTCGAGGAAACTGAGGCAGAAAGCTCACATGACACTCGTCAGAGGTCCCCCAGCCCCAAAGGGAAACAAGAAGCTGGCTGAATCCAGGTCTGCCCAGTCTTGGAGGTAAGCTCCTGTTCCCGTGACGCCAGTGCCCCCACTTCCCCGCCTAAAAGCCGAGGCTCAGAGCCTGCAGGCCATGTGAACCTTCCCTCGGGTGTTCCGCTGCCGTGACTGTCTCCTGCGGGTTGCGCCCTCGGGGAAGCCGCCATTAGGGGATCCCCCATCCCCCTCTGGGGCAGGCAGGAACAGGGTTTTTCACCTCGTGGGACCAACCTCTCCCTCTGCTGGGCCTAAGCAAGATGGCAGCGGGATGAGCCTCCTGCTCCCACCGAGGAGGCGGCCCTCATATCTGAGTGACCTACTGCCCCGAAGTCAGCCCAGAGCCCCTCACACGTGCCTTCCCTGTCCCAGGACCCCTGCCTCAGCTCAGTTCCAGACCATGGGATCTGCTTCATCCATCTGGCAGGCTTTTCTCGGGACCCAGCCATGTGGCGGGCCCCACGCCAGGCACGAGGGCACTGCGGGGAGCCACAGCAGTCCTACCCCCGGCCCCTGGGAACAGCCAGTGCATGGGGACACGGGTGTGGATCAAAGAGCGTGTGGTGAAAGCCGAGTGGCCACAAGGACAGGGCACCACGAGGTGCCACGTGAGGCCCATGACAGCAGCGGAGGGGGTGGGGAGGAGGCTCAGGCGCAGTGATGCAGGCCTCAGACCTGAAAGGAGAGGACGGGGTCCCCCTCCACAGCCCTGGCGGGGCTTAGCCCATGCCAGCCTGCTGCCACACTCCTCCCCAGCCTCAGCCACCCTCCACCAATGCCCCTCCGTTTTCCATGGCGGAACACCCACCAACCTCTCCAGCCAGCTCAAACCCCGCCTCCCCCTTACCTCTCCCCACACCTTGGGAGCCATGCTCACACCCACCCCAACGAGGCCATCTGTTTACACGCCCAGCTCCTTCATGGACTGTCCCCTCCCTGAGGCAGAGGGCAGGGTTGGCTCAACCCTGGGCCCCTGACAGGGATCACATGCGGCCGGGTGGCAGAGTGGTGAGAGGCTCCGGAGCCCCAGGCTTGCACTGAATGCTGGACGGGCCTCTCCCTGGCTGTGTGACCTGGGGCGGGTGAACTCCCAGCCTGGCTGTTCCTGCTGTGAACCAGGGTTGTTCTGAGCTCCAGTAAGACAATATGGAGAAAT
>NW_011494793.1:1349953-1351880 GCF_000754665.1 Bison bison bison | reverse complement strand
GGAGAAATAGCTTTATCCAGAGCAGCCCTGAGGTGGTAGCATCAACTGAGCATTATTAGCAGCAGTGCGTCTGTGCTGAATAAATTAATGCAGACGGGATGACCTGTACTTCCTGTTAGCTGAGCAGGAAAATGAAGCCTCAGACACAGGGAGAAATCCTCACCTCAGCAAGACAAATCCCAGCTACAGCTGGGCCCAGAAGCTGTCCACTGCTTCAGCAAACACTCACTGAGTATCGGTGCGCCAGTCCCTGTGCAGGCAGCCTGCCAGTGACCCAACCAAAGCAAGATGAGGAAAAGAAATGGTGTGCAGAAAATAGAGACACGGGGGTCTCCTGCAGTCAGAAAGGGGCCCTCTGGCGGATGATATTCCTGGGAGGATGAGAATTCCAGGCAGAAGGAGTAACAGGCGCAAAGCCCCTGGGGTGGCAGGGACTTGGAATGTGAAGATGTGAAAACAAGCCCACAGTGGCTGGAGCTCATGGGGAGAGGGGTGAAGTGGGTACAGATGAGGCCACAGAGGTAAGCAGGGGGACTCTGGAGGCCGAGCGGGGAGGTGGGTTTCATTGGGGTGACAGCAGGAAGCTCCCGGAATGTTTTGTAAGCCAGATGGTGGTATTATCTGATTGACATATTTAAAAGCGCCCTCTGGTTCTTGGTGCATTACAGACTGCCAGTGGGGCAGGATGGAGGCAAGGAGACCAGGTAGGAGGCTGGCAGGCGTTCAGGTGGGAGGTGGCAGTGCCTGGACCAGGGTGGGGAGCCATGGATAGATTCAGAATTTGTTCTGGTGGCTGAGCCAACAGAACCCTCTTTAGGGACTGAACGCAGGCAATAAGGTTGCAGCGAGCAATCGAAGATAACTCCCAGGCCTGGGGACCTACCTGCTAGGAACCAACTTACCACTTTCCCATACTCTTCCTGACAAGAAGTCATGACATCCTAAGGACTACACCTTTGAGTCCAGGGATAGTGCTATTTGATTTGCCCTGACAAAAGCTTCGACCACCTCTGTCAGCCCTGGGGATGCCAAATAGTGGGGGGAATGGAGGGGACTTCAGCCCAACTCTAAGGCTGGGTCCCACTTCACAGGTGAAAAGACTGAACCCCAGAGAACCACCAGACACAAACCCCAGGATGACTGAGTGGCCCAAGGGGGATTTTAACCTCCCAACTACACGCTGGCATCATCCCCACTTCAAGATGAGGAGACAGCTGGGAGAGAAAGTCACCATCCCCGAGTCACCCAGCTTATCTGCTGAGCGTTTACTGTCCCAAGCCCTTTAAGACGTCAGTTCCCTAAATTATCACAACCCGATGAGGTCTGGACTATTGCTACCCCCATTTAGCAGGGAAAGGGCCTGGTGATTGGAGAGATAAAGTTGCTCCCTCTTCCAGCTGGTCGGGGCCGGAATGTCGGGGGTGGGGTTAGGGCTCTGAGGGACCAGGGCAGTTCGCGATGTCGCACTTCCTTCCGCGACAAAGCCCCGCTTGTCACTATGTCAAGCCCCCTCCCCGCCTCGAGGCTCAGGCCGGCCTCCCAAACCCTCCCGAACTGAAAAGGCCCAGGCCCGGGGCGCGGAGTACTAGGCCTGAGTTCCGGGGTCTGGGGGACCCCATCCCCATCCACCAGGCGATTTCCGGGGGGACCCGCGACCCGGAAATGAATGAGTTGTCAGGGCCTGGAAGCCTAAAAAAGGTCAGGGGTCGAAGATGGAGCCAGGGTGGGGTAAGCAGGAAGCTCACAGCAGGGTCCGGGGGGATCGAAGGTCACAGGTCAGATGGAGGGGCGGGGCCGGGCCCGAGGGGGCCGGGTAGGGCGGTGAGGGGCCTCAGGGATTACTGGAAATGGGTGGGCCCGCGGCGCCATTTTGTCGAGCGGAGGGGGAATACGGCCCTGCCGGCCACTCTCACCATCTTCTGTTTCC
>NW_011494793.1:1348956-1349814 GCF_000754665.1 Bison bison bison | reverse complement strand
CCTCCGTCACCGCCTCAGCCACCGCCTCAGCCGCCGCCACCGCCGCCACAGCCGCCTTCTTAGCCGCCGCCGCACAGTAACTTCCAGCCACTGCGCAGCCTAAGCTGATGGTGCGACCGCCCTTCCATCATTGGTCTGCCCTCTGGCTCCGCCTCCAAGTTACGCGGCCTTTGCGCCCCCCATTGGCCAGATCCGGCCATACCACTCGCCCATTGGTCGTCACGCCTCCTCCTTCGTGGTCAAGTTACGTTGAGAGAGCAAAACCCCGCCCGAGACTTGCAAGCTGAGAGCGGTGAAATCGGAAATGGGTGGAGGCCGGGTCCCCAAAGCCCCTTGGGATTTGTAGTCCGCAATACCTGGAGGTCCCGCCGCTCTCTAACATTTGCTACGCTTTTTCATATGGTGGTTCATGGGGTTCTCACAGCAGCCCTGGAAGGATGGGCACCCGCCGTAACACTCCCAGCCTCTTCCCCAGGGTTCCAACCTTTTAGGTTTCAGCATATCTAAACTGGAATGTGAAGTCAAGTGGGCCTTAGAAAGCATCACTATGAACAAAGCTAATGGAGGTGATAGAATTCCAGTTGAGCTATTCCAAATCCTGAAAGATGATGCTGTGAAAGTGCTGCACTCAATATGCCAGCAAATTTGGAAAACTCAGCAGTGGCCACAGGACTGGAAAAGGTCAGTTTTCATTCCAATCCCAAAGAAAGGCAATGCCAAAGAATGCTCAAACTACTACACAATTGCACTCATCTCACACGCTAGTAAAGTAATGCTCAAAATTCTCCAAGCCAGGCTTCAGCAATATGTGAACTGTGAACTTCCTGATGTGCAAGCTGGTTTTAGAAAAGGCAGAGG
>NW_011494793.1:1336470-1348856 GCF_000754665.1 Bison bison bison | reverse complement strand
GAGATCAAGTTGCCAACATCCGCTGGATCATGGAAAAAGCAAGAGAGTTCCAGAAAAACATCTATTTCTGCTTTATTGACTATGCCAAAGCCTTTGACTGTGTGGATCACAATAAACTGTGGAGAATTCTGAAAGAGATGGGAATACCAGACCACCTGATCTGCCTCTTGAGAAATCTGTATGCAGGTCAGGAAGCAACAGTCAGAACTGGACATGGAACAACAGACTGGTTCCAAATAGGAAAAGGAGTTCGTCAAGGCTGTATATTGTCACCCTGCTTATTTAACCTATATGCAGAGTACATCATGAGAAACGCTGGACTGAAAGAAACACAAGCTGGAATCAAGATTGCCGGGAGAAATATCAATAACCTCAGATATGCAGATGACACCACCCTTATGGCAGAAAGTGAAGAGGAACTCAAAAGCCTCTTGATGAAAGTGGAGAGTGAAAAAGTTGGCTTAAAGCTCAACATTCAGAAAACGAAGATCATGGCATCTGGTCCCATCACTTCATGGGAAATAGATGGGTAAACAGTGTCAGACTTTATTTTTTGGGGCTCAAAAATCACTGCAGATGGTGACTGCAGCCATGAAATTAAAAGACACTTACTCCTTGGAAGGAAAGTTATGACCAACCTAGATAGCATATTCAAAAGCAGAGACATTACTTTGCCAACAAAGGTTCGTCTAGTCAAGGCTATGGTTTTTCTTGTGGTCATGTATGGATGTGAGAGTTGGACTGTGAAGAAGGCTGAGCGCTCGAGAATTGATGCCTTTGAACTGTGGTGTTGGAGAAGACTCTTGAGAGTCCCTTGGACTGCAAGGAGATCCAACCAGTCCATTCTGAAGATCAGCCCTGGGATTTCTTTGGAAGGAATGATGCTAAAGCTGAAACTCCAGTACTTTGGCCACCTCATGCGAAGAGTTGACTCATTGGAAAAGACTCTGATGCTGGGAGGGATTGGGGGCAGGAGGAGAAGGGGACGACAGAGGATGAGATGGCTGGATGGCATCACTGACTCGATGGATGTGAGTCTGGGTGAACTCCGGGAGTTGGTGATGGACAGGGAGGCCTGGTGTGCTGCGATTCATGGGGTCGCAAGGAGTCGGACACGACTGAGCGACTGAACTGAACTGAACTGAAACTTCCCCACTAGTCGTTTGACTATCTTTGAACTGACGGAATAGACTATCTCTGAAACACTTCCCATGGCTCCTCAGTAGCCCAAAGATCTAGTCCCGCCTCCTTGCCCCAAAATTCTGGGACTCTTCGGCCTCCTTCGTCCACCTTTTATCCTGACTCGTCCAGTCTCTCCTTTTGGACCACCTTCTCGAAGAAGCCTTGTCTTACTGCCTTCTTCCCAAGGCAAGGTCCAGTGCCTCCTCTGGGCTTCTACAATCCTCACGATCATCCTCCCAGCCCTGACTCCATGGTGAACTGAGTCCAAATTGCCTGGGTATGAAGAAGCCCCACAAAACCCCACCCCCAGCCTACAGCCTGGATACAAGGACTTTTTGAGGAAGTACTCAGTAAGTTACAGAATATTATTACTCCAACAACACGGAGAAGGAAATGACAACCCACTCCAGTATACTTGCCTGGAAAATCCCATGGACAGAGAAGCCTGGCAGGCTATAGTCCATGGGGTTGCAAAGAGTCTGACTCGACTTAACAACTAAACCACCACCAACAACATAGCAAAGAAGAAATGAGCATCTCATTTTAAGGATGAATCTACTTTATTTTTGGCCACGCCACCCAGCATACAGGATTGAACCTGCCCCCGTGCAGTTGGGAAAGTTAAGAATCTTAACCACTTGGACTACCAGAGAAGTCCCTTTTTACAGGAACCAAAAGACCCTCAGAGGGCTAAGGTCTTGCTCCAGATCACAGTGCCCATACCCAAGGGGCATGTGGAGAGTTCAAACCCCTTCCACCGCTCACAAGCCTTCCTAGAACTTGTGGGAATTATGACATTTTATAAGACAAGTGAAAATTTGAACATTTATTAGACTTTTAACAACATAAAGGAATTGTTGACTTTTTTAAGCTGAGAAAAGTTTTGTTAATATGTATTAATGGAACCTTATTTTGGAGAGGTGCATTCTGAAATATTTAGATCTGCCTCACAGGAGAGGGCAGGACGAATTGTGAATACAGCTATGTACGGGGTTACAAAAGTGTTCGCTGTACCATCTGTGGACTATTGCTCCAAAGTCTTCCTAATTCAAGAGCGTAAAAAGGCACTCTGGCAAGGTCTGACTTCCCATTCCCTCTTCGAGAAACCTAGAGAAGGATTCATGTCCGTCCCAGTAGTCCCTGCTCCCCAGTTCAGTTCAGTGGCTTAGTCGTGTCCGACTCTTTGCTCCCCAGCTCTCCACAAAAACAGCCGCAGACTAAGCGAGGGAAATGCTTTAATGGGGAGATCCAGCCGCCACGTCGCACTCCTCAATGGCTCAATGATTTTCGACCCTTGTGCATGCGGCGAAGAATGACCTGGACGCCGTTTGGCGTGCTCAAGCGCCGGATCCAACCATGCTTATTCTTGCGTTTGATGTTGCTTGGCTGATACTCGTTCCCGCGCGTCCTGCCCCTGGTCTGCTGAATGACGGGGAGTCTCCGGGTGTCGGGGAGCCCCAGCCAGGCCCGGGAACCCTGGAGCCACCTGCGGGAGCAGAGAGACGGAGAGAAAGGTCAGAGGGGGCGCTGTGTGACTTCCGCGTGGAGCTCAAAGCCGGGAGGGAGCCTGAAAGGAAAAGGTACTCGAGGAGTTCGCAGGGCACTGGAAGGTCATGCGACTGGTAAATACCTGGAGGCAGCCCTCGACGCCGCTCTTACTCCCAGATTTGAGAAGCTGTCCCCATGAAGACTCACCTGCCACCCAGCAGCCCCGCTGACCTACTGACGGGGCCCAACAGGCAACCGACCGATCCGACCGAGAAAGCCATGTTCAGCCGCAGCACGCCGTCAGTTTCCAGCTATTCCGCAGCCTATAAGCTCCGCAGCTGCGGAACGAGGGCTTCTGGGAAATGTAGTTTCTTCTACAGCGGAGCCCACATTTCCCTGGGCATTGTTGTAGTTCTACGTAGACGCAACGCACCTCTGGCGTGAGCGTCCTTGCCCTCAGGAGAGTGTAGTTCTTCTTCTGGACCAGCAGGCGGCAGGCGAACGGCGCCTTCTCCGCATGCGCTTGCCTACAAAACATTATTTCCCTGGGTCTGCTGGGAGTTGTAGTTTCTTCTCTGGCAGACCTGCAGAGGGTGCCCGGGGGCGACGGTGGCGCAGCTGGTGGCAGCCTCAGGAAACGGCTGGTTCAATCTCCCACCCCCAGAGGGAGCAAGGCAGATGGCGCACAGCTGGCTGGCAGCTTTCCTTTCGCCTCAGCCAAGTCTCCGCCCCTTGGCGGGGAGCCCAGGAGGTCTGAGATGGAGTTGGCTGGATGTCCTTGGGGTGGTCATTCAGTTTCTCAATCTGCAGAACTCAAGGATTGCAGGCTTGCCCTTGGTGGTGTCCCCGTTCAGTCTCTATTTTTCTAATACTCGTACCTGAGCTCTTTCCCTTCTTACGTACCCTCTATGGCGCCTTATTGCCCCAGGGAAAATATTTGACAGGCATTTGAAGCCTGCCTTCGACATACACACACACCCTCCCTCCTTTGCTTGGTGCTCTCCTGTTCATCTTTTAAAAATCCTCTTCAGATACTCTCCTTTCCCCGACTCCAGTCCCTCCCTCTGGTCCAACCCGCCCCCGCCCCGCAGCATCACCCACCTTGGGGAGGGGGCGGGGAATTTTTTTTCTGCATGAATAAAACTGTAGTCTCCCAGGAGCACCCTGAGTGGGCAAGAGTGGGTGGCTGGACCTAATCCAGCTCCGGCAGCAAATTCCAGGGGATAGGAGTGGGCAAGGGATGGTTAACCCCTTGTCATCTGAAGCCCATCCTACCTCCACCATCATTTAGCAAACCACTACAATACGACAGCAGTACAATAATAATGTCAATAACATATGGAGCACTTTCCTCGCTAAGAGTTTTAACACATGCGGGAGAGGGAATTAATTTCATAAAGAAATAAATGGAGTATCAGGGAAGGGACTTGCCCAAGGTCATATATCAGCAAACGGCAGAAGCTGAATTTGAATTGTGGGCTCTCTGGCTCCAGCTGGGACCAGAGTCACCAGTTAAATTGACTAACAGTTAAAATGGCCTATCTGTGAAACTAATTCCTAATAGCTCCAAGATACCTGTTTAATGGTTTAAAGAACAACTATTTGCAGGACTTGGAGTCACACAGCCGTAGTCCCAAGTCCCATCTCTGCTCCTCCAGCTTACTTTGTGACCTTGTGCCCTTTATGAGCCTGTTTCCTCGCCTTTTGCAATTTCCTTTGCAAATGGCAAAGATCTGCGATATTGTAGAAAGAAAAGGTGAGCTTAGAGAAAGGGGCATTGGGGCGACGTGTAGAGGAGACAGGCCAGTACGGAGGCTGGGGCTAGCCGAGGAAATCCTCTTTGCAGCGAGGAGGGCTCCGGTTGCTACCTCCCAGGGGCCCGGAAGTCCTCAGTTTCCGACCCCTTCTCGGCTTTGGACCAGGCCCAATCTCTCCTTCCACCTCCGTAAACCCCTGAGCTGGGCGGGGCCGTTGCCCCAAGAGCCCGCCCTAATCCCGGAGCTTCCGAGTCTGATTGGCAGTCTAACTAGGCCAGGTCACTACGCAGCTGCGATTGGCCGAGACGCCAGTCAGTCGGCTCACGGTCCCGCCCGGGGAGACACTTAAAGGGCCGGCTTGCTTGGAGGTAGCGGGATGTCCCCGTGCTGACCGCCCCGGGCCCGTGCCAGCCCGCTTAGACGTGCCCGGGCAGACCCCGCGCCACCATGTAAACGGCGCCTGCAGGCGGACGCTGGCTTCTCTGCCCGGGACCCCTCTGCCCTGCCCCGGGTCCCAGGGCCCTCGATGAGGTGAGCAGGGAGAGGACCGTGGGAAAGGGACATTGAGGCCCCTAGATCTTTCACTTTGGAGGGGGTGTCCACAAAGCCCGCCCTCGGGCTCTTAGAAAGCCGCGGTGCCCCAGTGGCCTCGATCCCGCCACAGGGCTGACGGGCACCCAGGAGCTGAGGGCCTGGCTCTGTGGAAGGGGGCTGGCATGGCGCATTTGCGCCCCCCTTCGCAATTCCGGGTTGGAACCCCGCCGGAGGCGGGGGGTGCGGCCTGTTCCCCCTCCACCAGCAAGTATGGGCTACCGCAGGCTGGAATTTCGGCGTTCATTATCCCCGCGGAGCCCAGGATGGAGACGGGGAAGGGTTGGTCCCATCATCAGGGCCTAAACAATGGGGGTGCGCTGCACGGGTATCCCCCTCGAGTTATGTAACTGCCTGCAGTTGCCATGGCCACGGCGGGGCGGGGGGGGGCCCAGGGAGCGGGAATGGAGGCCTGGAGGCCCCCAGCCAGGGCTCCATCCTCACCTCCACCACTGGAGGCTGTGTATCACATTCCCTAGAATCCAGGGTACTGACCAGTGGGGACATAGCAGCTTCTTTCCAGAGTGTCTGGGCCTCAGCTTGTTGGTCTGTGAAACAGACCCATTGCACCCATGATCTTAGGGAGCTGGGTAAGGCCTTCTGGAGCTCAGTCCTGAAACTCCTCTCCCAGGGACTTAACTTTAAGAAACCACGTTTAGAGGCCTGGGATGGGGGCTCATTGTTGGGATCTGCATATTTTTAAAGTATCTTTGGAGCCTTCAAGTTATGCTGGTTTAGTGAAAGTGAGTTAACAAAAGAGTGCATGAGTGAATGAATGGACAAATGAATGAACGGATTTAGGAAGGCATAAGTTATAAACCTGAGCTGGAGGGTCCTCAGGGATGGGTCACATTTGCCACAATGTCCCTTTCTCCAGGAAGCCCCCCAACCCCCAATTCTACCACCTTCCCCATGGATGCCTCTTGTTGTCAGCCATAGCCACAGCCTTCTCTTTGAGGTAGACTAGGCTGACCCACGGGGCTGGCTGACCACCACACAGGCACTGAACAGACAAAACATCTCAGTCCGTGCCTGGTTCTGACCACCCCTAAACTGGGGCCTAGACAGGGCCTCCCAGTGCAGCTCACCCACCCCAGGTATAGAGAGTGGGTAGTGTGGGCATGAAGGGCTTCCTATTCAGACAGCCTCTGACCTGGCTGTCACCCCCACTCACAGGACACACCATGCTGACCGGCGTGACCGATGGGATCTTTTGCTGCCTGCTGGGCGCGCCACCCAATGCAGTAGGGCCACTGGAGAGCGTGGAGTCCAGCGATGGCTACACATTTGTGGAGGTCAAACCTGGCCGTGTGCTGCGGGTAAAGCATGCGGGACCCGCTCCGGCCCCGACCCCACCTCCGCCACTGTCGGACGCCGCCCAGGGGGACCAGTCCGGCTTGGGCCCCTGCCAGCGCAGAATCACCGTGTACCGCAATGGGCGGTTACTGGTGGAGAACCTGGGCCGGGCACCACGAGCTGACCTCCTGCACGGGCAGAATGGCTCCGGGGAGCCACCAGCCGCCCTTGAGGTAGAGCTGGCGGACCCAGCGGGCAGCGATGGCCGCTCGGTCCCAGGCAGTGCTGGGAGCGGCAGTGGTGGCCGGCGGCGGCGAGCCCGACGCCCCAAGCGGACCATCCACATTGACTGTGAGAAGCGCATCACCAGCTGTAAGGGCGCCCAGGCTGACGTGGTGCTCTTTTTCATCCACGGTGTCGGCGGTTCCCTGGCCATCTGGAAGGAACAGCTGGACTTCTTTGTGCGTCTGGGCTACGAGGTGGTGGCGCCTGACCTGGCCGGCCACGGGGCCAGCTCAGCGCCCCAAGTGGCCGCTGCCTACACCTTCTATGCACTGGCGGAGGACATGCGTGCAATCTTCAAGCGCTATGCCAAGAAGCGCAACGTGCTCATTGGGCATTCCTATGGGTGAGCCAATGCTGCGGTGGGGATGAGGGTGAGGGGTGGGGACTGGCAGGAACCACACCCACTCGCAAAATATTGATTTCCCTTTTTGAAAAATCCCACTAACATCTACAACACATGGACTCCTGCCACAAATACTGTTGTTTCACATTGTTTTAAAGCAGTGTCTCCATCCCTGAACTAGCATGATGGTCTAGTGATGACTGTGACAATCAAAAATGCCTGTAGATAGTGCCAAGGTCCTCTGCTGGGCAGAATCACCCCTAGCTGAAAACCACTGTCTTCTATTAAATTCAAGAATTGCTCTGGAGACCCAAAGGGCTCTAAGCAAAGACTAATTGGAATCTCATAACTTTTGTTTACAAGGGTACAGTTTACTTTAATTCACTCTCCCTTAAGGGCTTCCCAGGTGGCATTAGTGGTAAAGAACCCTGGCTGCCAATGCAGGAGAGACTCAGGTTCAATCCCTGGCTTGGGAAGATCCCCTGGATGAGGGCATGGCAACCCACTCCAGTATTCTTGCCTGGAGAATCCTCCCAGACAGAGTAGCCTGGAGGGCTACAGTCCATAGAGGTGCAAAGAATCGGACATGACTGAAGTGACTTAATATGCATGTACTCTCCCTTAAAGGGGTGATAGATAATACCACCTGGGCATTTAGATGAGAGCCCACACCATGGAAGGCTCTGGGTCTTGGTGTCTGATCACTGCCAAGTGGTACCATTCTGTCCTTCACCTAGGATGAAAGGCAGGGTCTAATCAGCCAGCCAGGTTGAGAGCCATTGTTTTCGCGGTTGTAGTGCATGCAATTAGACAAGAAAAAGAAATGTTACATAAAAGAAAGGAAGGCCAGTAGCATAGCTCCTATTTGTTCATATGAAAACATACCCCAAAGCAGATGCTTACAATAATGACTCCTCCATTAAATGCACACCCATGTGTGGAAACCCCTGTGACCTCATAACAATCCTATGAGGTCAGCACAGTTTCTGTGTCACAGATGTGGAGATGATATGTCAGAGGGGTTAAGGAGTTTGCCCGAGGACACACAGTGAGTCACTGGCACAGTCAAGTCCATTTTGACTTCTGCTTGTATCCTGTTCCTCTTTTTAGCAGGAGTCGGCGAACTTTTTCTCAAAGGGCCAAAGAGTAAATACTTTAGGTTTGCAGGCCTTATGGTTGGTCTTTGTTGAAACTTCACAAGCCTACCAGTCTAGAAGGAGGATAACAGACATAATTGTAAACAAATTTACAATTGTTTGGGTGTGGCTTTGTTCCAGTAAATCTTTATTTATAAGCTATTGTACACATTTACAGAATTTTAAAGTGAAGTTTAACAACAGAAACAAGCAGCTAGCCCTCAGGCCGTCATTTGCCTAAACCCTGCTTTCAGGGTAATGAGAGGTACCTGCACCCTTCCACCTTGCATAAAGCAGGCAGATGAGACAAACCCAGAGGCCAATAAGAGAAGATCCTTAAAGGGAAGGTGAAGTGAAAATGAAAGTTGTTCAACTGTGTCCGACACTTAGTGACCCCATGGACTATATAGTCCATGGAATTCTCCAGGCCAGAATACTGGAGTGGGTAGCCTTTCCCTTCTCCAGGGGATCTTCCCAACTCAGGGATTGAACCCAGGTCTCCCGCATTGCAGGAGGATTCTTTACCAGCTGAGCCACAAGCAAAGCCCAAGAGTACTGGAGTGGGTAGCCTATCCTTCTCCAGCAGATCTTTCCAACCCAGGAATTAAACTGGGGTCTCCTGCATTGCAGGCAGATTTAAAGGGAAGGGATACACTGGAAACAGTGACATTCTCTGAGAAGCCAAAGGTTTTGTTTAATCAAATAGCTTTCCCAACACTTGACAATAAGTAATTCTTACCTCTTTGGGGGTTATGATGACTTTGAGGATCTGATAAAAGTTCTGTATTTGGATCCTTTCTCCAAAAGAAAAAAAAATCCACCTTCAACACACACACACACACACAGTCGCACAATTTCAGGGCATTTGGGTTGCCCCTCCCTTCCCTCACCCCCATTTGGTGCTCATGGACCCCACGGGAAGAATCTTGGCCATCAAGGACCTGCCTCTGGGTGAGGGGAGGGCATTCACCCTCTCGCTGCTTGTATCCTGCTGACCGCTGCCTTTCGACCCTCCCCCCCATCTGCCTGTGGGGCAGCGTCTCCTTCTGCACGTTCCTGGCGCACGAGTACCCAGACCTGGTGCACAAGGTGATCATGATCAACGGCGGCGGGCCCACGGCCCTGGAGCCCAGCCTCTGCTCTGTCTTCAACATGCCCACGTGCGTCCTGCACTGTTTGTCGCCCTGTCTGGCCTGGAGCTTCCTCAAGTGAGTGACCCGGCCCTGCCCCAACATCTCCCCAAGCTGGATGGGAGGGGAGGCTACATGGCTGGGGCTGGCATGCGGAGCACCGCTGGTGGCTGAGATGGCCTGAGGGCTCCAGCGGTGCTCCCCACCCACCCCCCACCCCCAGGGCCGGCTTTGCCCGCCAAGGGGCCAAAGAAAAGCAGCTGCTGAAGGAGGGCAACGCGTTCAACGTGTCTTCCTTTGTGCTTCGGGCCATGATGAGCGGCCAGTACTGGCCCGAGGGCGACGAGGTCTACCACGCTGAGCTCACCGTTCCGGTTTTGCTTGTCCATGGCATGCACGACAAGTTTGTGCCAGTGGAGGAAGACCAGCGCATGGCTGAGGTATGGCACCCCAGTCACCACACCCCTCAAATCCCCCCTGCACAGCGCAGGGGGACTCTGCTCTGTGCTCCAGCCCCAGGGGCATCAGAGCTTAGATTGAGGGTCAAAGGTGGAGTCCAGAAAGTGGGGCTGCCTGGGACAGGAGTTTGGATTATGTGCTGTCCCCTCTGCCTGCTAAAAGGCACCCTTCACCAGACCTCCCTAGCGGTCCAGTGGTTAGCACTTCACACTTCCACTGCAGGGGGCATGGGTTCGATCCTTCGTTGGGGAACTAGAATCCCACATGCCATGTGGTGTGGCCCAAAAGAAAAAAAAGGCACTCTTCACAGCTGGGATTTGTGATGGGCAACATAATCCTGCAAGAGAGTGAGTGGGAGTCTTTAGATCAGATTCCCCAGAAAGGGTCTTAGGATCCTTAGTGCTTAGAATAGCTCTGTACCATCGGTTCTTAACCAGGGATGATTCTGCCCCACAGGGGACACTTGAAAATGTCTGCAGACATGTCATGACCGTGGGCAAGGGAGGTGCTTCTGGAACCTGGTGGGTGGAGGCCAGGGATGCTCTTCAGTTACCTATAGGGAGCAAGACAGCCCCACTGCAGAAAATGACCCAATGCCAAGTGTCTATCCTGTGGAGATTGAGAAACCCGACCTTAGCATGAGAGACTGTCCGTCTGTCACTCTCAGTGAGTTCCCACTGAGATGACTTTGCTCCCTAGAGATATTTGGCAATGTCTGGTTTTATTTTAATTTTATTATTATTTTATTTTTGACCATGCCATGCAACTTGTGGGATATTAGTTCCCCAACCAGGGATTGAACCTGAGCCCTCAGTAGTGAGAATGCAGAGTCCTACCCACTGGACCACCAGGGAATTCCCTGGAGAGATTTTTGTCACACTGTGGTGGGGGAGTGGGATGCTGCAGCTGGCATCTAGTGGATTGAAGCTAGGGATGCTGTTCAACATCCTATAGTCCTCATCTCAGAGAATGATCCCGCCCCAAATGCCATGAGTGCCCAAGTTGAAAAATCCTGCTCTGGACATATTGTAGGCACTTAAGAAAGGCAAAATGAATGAATACTGAATTAGGCCCCAGCAGGGTGACAGGCCAAGCTTCATAGGCGGCGCTTGTGGTAAAGAACTTGCCTGCCAGGAGACTTAAGAGACACCAGTTCGATCCCTGGGTCAGGAAGATCCCCTGGAGGAGGGTATGGCAACCTGTTCCAGTATTCTTGCCTGGAGAATCCCATGAACAGAGGAGCCTGGCAGGCTATAGCCCATAGAGTAGCAGAGAGTCAGATAGGACTGAAGCGACTTAAAACGCATGGAGGGTGACAGACCATCCTCTAGCTCCCCCTTATATGGAAAAGAAGGAATATAGGGTAGATTGCAAGAAGGACTTCCTGATGCTGCAGGCCATACATAGATAGGGGTTGAGCGGCCCTGAGCTCCCGGGTCCTGGCTCTAGCCACTCTGAGCCCGCCTCCTCTGCAGATCCTGCTCCTGGCCTTCCTGAAGCTCATCGATGAAGGCAGTCACATGGTGATGCTGGAGTGTCCGGAGACCGTCAACACGCTGCTCCACGAATTCCTGCTCTGGGAGCCCGAGCCCTCGCCCAAGGCCCTGCCCGAGCCCCTGCCTGCGCCCCCAGAGGAAAAGAAGTAGCCACTGAGCTGGCCGGGTATCTCTTAGTGAGCCGAAGAACGGGAGGAAGAGTCCTGAACCGGCTTGGGTCCTGCAGCACGGACCAGGTGGGCGGGCCATTCGCTCCAGTGGGCGGGGTCAGGCCAGGGAGACGCCCCCTGGCCGGCTGGGCCGGACGATGCGGCATTCGTGGGAGCCAAGTGGACACACTTGGATTCTGCTAGTCCTGTGGGGCCCATCGGTGTTTACGGGGCCGCAGCAGTGACCCCCGCGGAGGGTGACCTTGTACAGAAGCCCCCTCCCCCACAATGCCAGGGCCGAGGCAGGCCACCACCCCGCTGTCTTCCGTGTCCGCCGTGCTTGATCCTAGGACCCACGAGCCCCACGGGGACTCTCGGGACCCCCGCCACAATGCCCGAGACCCCTGATCCCCCATTCCTTGGCGCTGGGAGCTATTGTTGCCCAAGTAGGGAGGGCTTGGGAGGGGGCTGGAGCCACCGAACCTGCACATCTCTTATTGTAACTCAATAAAAAGAAGTGACAATCTGAGCCTCCAGACTTGTGTTGGGTGACCACAGCATAGGGCCACCCTGAGCCTCAGTTTCCCCAAGTGTAGACTGAATTGACTCAAGTACCTCCCCTTCAGGGCTGACCCACAAAGACTTGAGGGTGTAGGTGGTCCAGGCTTGCTTTCCGAGTTCACCTCCCTTCTCAAAACACAGGGCCTGCTTGGGCAGCATTCCCGGAGCAGAAGACAGTCCCTGGAGAGGAGGAGAACCAACTGAGGTTGATGCTAAAGTTGAGATAAGGCTCAGTGGCCATTGCATCTGAATAGTGTAGCCATAATGGAGTGTCAGCTGTATGCAAAGCCCTATACTGAGTGCCTGATACCCATGGATTCATTGAATCCTCTTTACCTCACACCATACAGCAAGTTAGTACCTCTTTAGTGTCCCATTTCATCTTATAACTTGGTTTTGGGTTCCTTTTGTCACAAAGGCGATTTTTATTTTGAATCTATTTTTTGAATCCAGATTTCTCTGGATTTCTCTGCTCCATGGCCATCTATATTTTATTCTTTAAAAAAAAAAAAT